>NC_092343.1:76178333-76797222 GCF_046630445.1 Rutidosis leptorrhynchoides | reverse complement strand
GTGGTGATGATTCTATTGTTAAGTATTGGGATGTATCGACTGAAACAGCGGTATCGAATTTGTACGGTCATAAGGATTATGTTCGATGTGGTGATGGATCACCTGCAAGTGATGATATGTTTGTTACAGGGTCTTATGATCATACTGTTAGGGTTTGGGATGTTAGGGTTTCGAGTAATGGATCGTTGTTGGATGTTAATCATGGGGCTCCAATTGAGGATGTGATTTATTTACCTTCGGGCGGTTTAATTGCAACTGCAGGTGGTAACACTGTTAAAATTTGGGATGTAATTGGTGGTGGTAAGCTGTTGTATTCGATGGAGAGTCATAATAAAACTGTAACGTCGTTATGTGTTGCGAAAATAGGTGAAGGGAAAGGGGATTTCGCGAACCAGTATAGGATATTGAGTGTATCGTTGGATGGGTATATGAAAGTGTTTGATTACTCGAAGTTGAAGATTACAAGTTCTATTAGGTTTCCGTCTTCGCTTATGTCGGTAGCGTTTTCTCCCGATGGGTCTACTAGGGTTATTGGTAGTTCGAACGGGGTGCTTTATGCTGGGAAAAGGAAAAAGGAAGATAATTTAGGGTTGGTCAAATCAGAATGGGGGAAATATGTTGGTTTTGGAGCTATAGATGAGCCCGAAAAGAGGGTTTTAAGGCCTTCGTATTTTCGTTACTTTCGTCGTGGACAAAGTGAGAAGCCATCAAAAGGGGATTATTTGATTATGAGGCCGAAGAAGGTGAAGCTTGCTGAACATGATAAACTATTGAAGAAATTTCATCATAATGAGGCTTTGGTGTCTGCATTAAAAGCTAAAAATCCTGAAAATGTAGTTGCAGTGATGGAAGAATTGGTGTCGAGAAAGAAACTTTTGAAATGTGTATCGAATTTGGGGGTTGATGAACTTGGATTGCTGTTGAGTTTCTTGCAGAGGTATTCAACAATGCCACGTTATGCTGGTATTTTGATTGCGTTAGCAAAGAAAGTTGTTGAAAACCGTATTGATGATATTAATGGCTCTGATGAATTAAAAGGTTATATTCGAAATCTGAAAAGGTCGATTGTGGAGGAGATAACTATACAACAGTCTTTGGTTGAAATACAAGGTATGATTTCTCCCTTACTGAAGATTGCAGGAAGAAGATGAATTAGAATGAAATGAATCTTTTATATGATTTGTGTTTTTATCACTAGAGGTTTTGGGTTTACAAGAAAATTTCTTAATTTTGTTTACGAGAAGTTATAATTGTTTTTCTTAGAATTATTGTTGTATGATTACTCTTTTGAGTGTTGGTGCTTTCAGTTTAATTAATGGTATGTTAATTTGATCCTGTTTGAGATGTTAGCTTATTCAATATACTGATATCTTGTTTGTTTCAGTTCTTATGTTATTGATTTCTAATTATCATCTAAATTGGTAGTTTGTTGTGAACTCGATTTTGTTCACATCATCGGGTTTAAATTTGAAAAAAACGATCTTTGTAATGGCACTGGGTTTGTGAATTGATTTTTAATCATCAATCTTTCGGATTCTGAAATTACTGATTTTCGACTATTGTTCGATTAATAAAATTTAATCGTGTTTATAACTAAAATGATTAGTTAGTTACAGGGTTGCAGAAGTCAGAGTTTACTCTGTGTGTACTCTGTTTTTGCAACTTGGGGAGTGCTCGGTCAAATTCGGTCAAAATTGCAGATCATTCCTACTAATCAATATTAATATATATAATTAAAAATGAAAAGTGTGCAAAAATAAACCTTGGTTTTTGCTTCGAGATTCAGTATTACAGATAGGATTATAAGAGACATTGGTTTTCACAGCTGTTTCTTCTTGCTGTAATATACAATGTTGCAGCTAGAAATATAAGAATTAAGACGTTCGTAGTAAGCAGCCTCAACTGATTTCAGTACACTAAAACAATGTTCACTGAAGATCTGGCTGATAATGATCTTGGTTGTAACTAAATCTTATAGCTACGTGATAATCCTCTAACTTATCTTACGTAAAACGCCGGGGCCAAATTGTTAGAACATACGTTTATGAAGTCTAAAGTTCATGTTTTTATTGCAAGACTTCTTAGCATCACATTTCAATTTTTAAAGGTTATAGAGAAGTTATACAAAGCAACTGCAAGATGGTAGCAAAATGAAGGTAGCAAAATGAGCAGATTGGGTAACAGTAACAGTTTAAAATGAATCAAGTGTAAATGAGTACTCTTTGGTACAAGTTAAAATGGGTTGGTTTGATCGAGTTCAACCCACAAAAAGTTCTCTTTACCCAATTGGTTAATCCAAATATGATCATACAACTTAAATATAACATTGACGACTTGGATTACGGGGCGCAATTCAAAACTTGTTTATGGGTCCTCGAGATGGAAAAGATAGCGGCTCATCGACAACCTGGAGAGGAAATATGTCTGTGGAGGCTTTCGCGGCATTCGATGATATGATGACGCGGTTAGCCGGGGAGTGTGTCGGGTGACAGACCCGCTAATGTGTTATCTTACAAGTTTGAAAATCGGTCCGTGAAGAATTCTTTGAAAGAGACAGTCAATGGAAAATTGAAAAGGGCGGGTCCTCGAGGTTGATTGTTGTGGTCCGTTTTGTGTACTTCGGTTCTATTCCTTGTATTTTCGTGTATTTTTCAAGTTTTGTTTGGTTAGTTTGTCTGTATGTCTTGTGTCGGGATGTAAGGGAGGCTTGTTTATAAACAGTTTTTGTTTAGATAGTTGCTTTCTAGGCACGAGCTTTCCCGTTCTCCCGTTCTCCCATGTCCTATTGTATTTTCTGTTGAGAGCGTTTTCCTTTGTAAAACGACCTCGTTTCTATATGAGTATTCGTTTTTTCGCCGGAAAAAAAAAAAAAAAAAAAAAAAAAATCATACAACTTAAATTTATTTCAAGTAATCCAACTTTCATTAGTATCATTTTAGAAAGATTTCTATTCCATGCATCCACACTTATGACTTCCATATTGACCCATTCAATCCACTTGATCCATCAAATTTTCTACAAATGGTTTCAAATCACCACTTCTAAATTACCGATTTTGTTAACACTTCGGGTTTTAATTTGGAAAAAATAAAAATAACAAAAAATAACGATCTTTGTAATGGCACTTTCTTTGTGAATTGATCGTTAATCATCAGTCTATCTGACTGTGAAATTACCGATTATTGTTTGATTTATAAAATTTAGTCGGGTTTATATATTAAAATGAGTTGTTACTTAGTTACACGGTTGCAGAGTCCCAATTACTCGATGAGTACTCGGTTTTTGCAACTCGGGAGTACTCGGCGAGTGTTTGGTCAAAACTCGGAATTATACTCGGAATATACATCAAAACTTAGATCAAAATGGGTCAAAGTTAAACTTGGTCTACATCCGAGTACTTCTTGACCGAGTACTCCCCTAGTAGCAATTTTATGCAACCTTGATTGGTTAAGATCCAAAACAAACAGTCAAACATTTGTACAATGTTATTTTTTCTTAAACAACCAGTTCAAATGATTTGAGGGATGTAGATATAATATATCATATCATACAACTTTTCAATATATAAGTTCACGAAATAAAACGAAAAACATCGAAAGATCCTATTTAACTAACCATGTCTATGTAACCCTAACACGGGCCTAAACTATACATACATACACTTGTGTCTAAAACCCGCCCGAATGACCCAATATGATCCCCAAAACTAAGCCTTTTCTACTGCAACACTCGGATACTTCTTAAACAACTCCAACTCAATAGGAACAACAAAAGACTTCATATTAGCCTTCGCACCATTCGCTATCAACACCATCGCCACTTGTGCGTTCCCTACCTCAACCGCTCGATGAAGAGCCGTGTAACCACAACCATCCACCAAATCGACCCGAGCACCATAACTTAGCAACACCTTAACACAATCCATATGACCTTTAAACGCCGATCTATGCAAAGGTGTCCAACCATTTTGATCTTTTCCATTCACATTCGCGCCTTCTCTTAAACACTTTCTCATTTCTTCAACGTCTCCTTTTCGCGCACATCTATGCAACACGTCACCCAAATGTAACACATCATATAAATCACTATGCCCCTTTTCAACCGCAAGAGAATACGCAGTCTTTCCTTCTTTATTCACCGCGTATTTCACATAAGTGGACGCGCTTAGCAAAACCTCAACCGCGTCCAAATGCCCATTCCAAGAAGCCCAATGGACCGAACTCCAACCGCTATGATCCACCAAATTCGGATCACATCCTAATGTGATCAAAAATTCAAGTACTTCAACATAACCATAACTTGCACCAATATGAAGTGGCGTCTGGCCTTTTGAATCAACTTGATTTACATCTAGATCTAAATACCCCATACACAAAACTTCCATTATATCAACTCGGTTCATAGAAGCTGCAACGTGCAATAATCTATCATTTTCTTGATCAACCTCACAACCAGATTCGACCACAACCCGAATTGTGTCAATATCTCCAGATTTGACAGCCAGATATATCACTGAATCGTTATCAAGATCACGTTTGTTGACGTCAGCACCAGAATCTAATAAAGACGAAACAACGTACGAACTCCCACTCATAGCAGCTGGTTTTAACAAACTAGTAAGCTCTGATTCATCACACCATAAAATCGCTTTAGATAAAACAAAAGCGGTTTCTAAGGTCTTTACAACCGAAGAAGATATTAGATACTCAACTACATGAGGCCCAACGAACGAAATAGGAATCGTCACATCTTTGAAAATATGTGGGCCCGGTCGATAAAACAAACGTTGTAGATCTTCTTGGCTGGCTTTACCAGTTGGCAACATGGATGATCGGACTAGAACGTTGTCTGGTGGGGTCCCGATTGGTGGATGATCATACGGTTTGGATAAAATCGTGAATGATTTGTTACCAAGAGGCGGGATTATGGAATACGATTGTGTAAACGAGAGCGTAGATGGATTCGTTGTGTTTAAGGACACTGCAACAGACATCGTGTGCATCAAGTTTGTTAAACGACACGTTGTAGAACATTTTTGGTTTTTGGTGAAGACTAAGTTTATCTCCTTAACATCAGCCTTAACTAATCTGTCCATTAGTTTTTAAGCAAATTTTGAATTTGTTGGTTATGATATGAAGAAAGATGAAGATGGGGATAGGTGAGAATGAGATCTTGTGTATTTGTTACATCAAGAGGATTATTTTATGTACAGTAGTTTATGTTATTTGAATTATTAATTGTTGGTTTATCATAAACTACATAATACTACTTGGACATTTAGGAAGATGGTTGCAAGAAGGACAATGATGGCATGATGATATTTTATTGCAATTTTGAAATTTAAATTATTAATAATAATCTTAGCATATACTGTATTCAAGAAAGACTTTTATAGCTTATTTGAATTGACTGGTGAATATTATTGTTTACAAAAAGTTTGACTGAAATTTTTTTCGAATCAATGAAAATTTTCGAGGACCCTAAAACCCAAGTTATGGACTAAATATGTAAGATACATTTTTTCTAAAGGAAAATGAGCTGTCAAGGTGCATTAAAAACTTGTATAATTCAATAACTGTCACGTTAAAGTCAAACATAATTGTCGTATCCAAGTCTTTTTATACTCCTCCGTCTCAAAATAATTGTCTTGTTGGACTTTTCAAAGTCAATTTATTGAGTTTTGACTTTAAATATTTTTTTTGTGTATGCTATAGAATGTTTGACTAAATTTATATGAATAGATTCATTTTTGAATGTGTTTTCATTTGGTACAACTTTCATTCGATATTACATAAAACAAAGATATATATTTAAAATCAAAGTTAAAGAAAAAAGACTCAAAAAGTCAAAACAGGACAATTATTTTGGGACGGAGGGAGTACATCTTAACGACAACCTTTGATGTTGTCATTAGCAAATTTCTTTTTAAATATATTTTGGCTGTTTGAAAAAAAAAATACATTTTTCAGGGACAAAATTTCATGGGAGGTCCCTGTGGTTTGTTTGAAATATCATTCAGAGTCCAAATCTCATTTTTGAACTTGGGGGGTCACTAAACTTTGTGTTAGTTTCACCAGGGGTCCACTGCCTAAACGTCTGTGAGTTTTTAACGTTTTAAACCCTCACATGACTTGCACATGAGGGTATTTTCGTCTCTCTCATCTAACCCTCCTTCCCATCTTTTTTTTTACAGATTTAGTTAATATTTAAAATCCACCAGACTCAAACCCCTCATCAAATCAATAACATGCCTACAAATCAAACCAACCAAATTCAAAATCAAACCCAAATCTTAAATAAAATCAAACTCAAATCCAAATCTTAAATAAAATCAAACTCAAATCCAAAATCAAAACAAAGAAATAAATCTAACTAAGTCCTCGCCACCTTCGCCGCCTCTGTTTCCACCATCGTCACCGCCAACACTGTTTCTACTTTCACCGCCACCATCGATGACACAACAGTAGCGGCAGGTGTATGAAGTTGGAGGAATTTTGTTATTTAACTTTTGTGAATTGCTATCGAATGAAACCCAAATCGTACAGATCTAAATCGGTGACGAAAAATCAATATCAATTCATTGCCATCACATGATCTGCACCCATTTACATACTTTTCACAAATAATAAAACCGTACGGTGGTGGTGTTGTAGATCTGGAACATCGATGAAAGTGATTGTTGCTGGAGGTGGATGAGTCCATCATCTTCATCAATACCACCGTCGTTCCAGATTTGGGGAACTAAGTAGGTGGGTACTGTGCTTTAAAGTCAAACAATGGCATTTCAATTGATAAAAGGATGTGAACTGTGCTTTTTTAGTGGTGTTGTTTCCTTCATATTAGATCTTGAGTTGTGTGAGTTCTAATTTCTAAAGGTGAAATTCTTGCTGAAATTGCGTGCAGATGGTATTTAAGGTGGGGTTTAGATGAGAGAGACGAAAATACCCTCATGTCCAAGTCATGTGAGGGTTTAAAACGTTAAAAACTCACAGACGTTTAGACAGTGGACCCCCGGTGAAACTAACACAAAGTTTAGTGACCTCCAAAGTTCAAAAATGAGATTTGGACTCTGAATGATATTTCAAACAAACCACAGGGACCCCCCATGAAATTTTGTCTTTTTCAGGATATTACATTTCGAATCAATCAGAAGGTGACAATAATGGAAAGGGGACCACTAGAAAAAAAAAATTGGGCCACTAATTAGACAACTAATTTGTTACTGTATTTGTTATTAATAATATATACGAGTAAGTTAGTATTAAAGGTTACAATAATAATATTCTGGTATCAAGAACATATACTATTGATTGTATTTTTCTAGTGACCCAAGCCAATGCGCTTATGCACATTTTCTTGATTTTAAAACTTAATGATTCCAACTCAATCGCCATCAAGCGTAAGGAATAGTCAAACGTCAACGCAAGAAAACAAAGGTTGAAAATTTTAGTATTAGTTTTTGTAGACAAAATTTCATTGCTCGTCCCTGAACTTTACATCAAATTTGACTCCTCGTCCTTTTTTTTTTGTGCATCCCTCGTCCCTAATGTATCACAATTCTACATCCCCCGTCCTTTTTAGGGACGAGGGATGTAAAATTGACAGAAAGAAAAAGGACGAGGATTCAAAAAAAAGGACGAGTGATGTAGAATTGTGATACATTAGGGACGAGGGATGCAAAAAAAAAAAAAAGGACAAGGAGTCAAATTTGATGTAAAGTTCAGGGACGAGGAATGAAATTTTGCCGTTTTTGTACTAACTGCCAGAAAACAAAAGATAAAAAGGTTTAATATTTGAAATATGTAAAAGAAGTTAAAGGCTAGAGAGTAATGTTCAAACTTGTATGTTTCTACTGCAAGCTTATATACACATCACTATTGTCTTCAACACTGCAGTCAAAGGTTGAAATTGATGTAAGCAGTTATGCAATGTAATTAGTAAAACATATGTTGCTAGTTGGTATTCAAAAGGTGTAAATGGTGGTAGCAATTTTGACCCATTTGCCTTTGAATGGGTCAATTTTTTATGCATACAACCTCTAAAAGCTTTTTTTTTCAAAGATTTTGAAAATATGAATGTAATGATACATTTTTCAGTAAATCAACACATAGTAATTGTTATTTCATGATTTTATTTTGTTTTCAAGATAAGGACTAATATAAAATATCATAAATAGTTTGCAGGCCAGCCCATCCAGGCTCATACTTCATTTCATCACAAGCCCATTTGTGAACCACCCATCTTACCAAGTGTATGAATGGATATTTGCCATTGTTGCAAATTGACTGCTTGTTTGATGAAAGTTTAAATAGTCATATTTTGGTCCATAGAGTTCTCTCATTTGTCGTTTTATCGTACATCCTTCTATCTATAATGATCAAGTGGTTTTAATTTTTTCGGTTTGGTTTAAGAATTAACGGTTTAAAACCTAATATTGAACATCCCGTCCATTAAAAAAAAAAAAAAAAAAAAAAAAAAAACAAACACCTTTTGTTTGTAAACAAAAGGTCTAACTGATCAACGATTAATGTCGCGTTTGTAAAGTCCAAACTCCCTGATTTGAACTATCAACTGGAGAAGTTTTAAAAATGTGGAACAATTGAGCTTCAACTCGTACCTTAAAGAATTAATAATCAACTTAAAACAAGCTCCTAATTGTGATAAATAGGACCAACTCTCGAGAATTACACAAAAAACGACGTTGAATTGTGAAACCAATCATGTCAATCGATTTTCACGACCCTACACCGCTTTGATATCCATTCATAGCTTTTTACTTGAACCTCACTTAATGCAACCGAAGGATTCCAACCTGTATTTTTGAAAACTTTTTTATTCCGGTTTTTCCAAATGAGATAACTAAACACCCATTTAACCGCTTGCCAAATATTCGCACAAATATCCGTAGATTGAAAGGATGAGTTGCCATTAAAAATCTCTTCAAAAGCAAGATGATCCACACCTACACAACCCCACCAAGCAAAGATCCTTTTCCCAAATTTCCCGAGCATTTTTGCAAGAAAGAATTGAATGCTCAACCGATTCGATACCGTTATCACATAGAGGGCAACGAACGGAATGAAGATCGATACCCCGCTTATCTAATTCCGATAAGACGGGTAATCTTTTCCGCTTTGCCCTCCATATGAAGACTTCTACTTTTTTTAGAATCATATTGTTCCTCAATGTTTCACCATGCGACGAGTCACTTGACCCGACTATTTTCAAGAATATTAAATCAGAAAGAGTTTTTGTAACAAAGGATCCATTACCGCTCAAGGACCATCGTCACGTATCATCAATTAATGGATCAAGGACTAGCGGCCTCAATAAATTGTTGAGCTCGATCAGTTCATTCGGCACTCTTGTCCAACAATAAGAAGGTATACAAGCAGGGGCCTGACAGACTACTCGATCCCGAAACTTGTGCTGCTACCATTGCCAATCACCTTCATCATTGAACTCTTGAAATCTATTCCCATCTCGTTCAGTTTATAACCTGTATGCACAATTTCTAACCATGTTGTATTAGAGTTTGGATAAAAAGAATGCCCACCGAAGTGATTAAAACCAAAATCCCGTAAATGCTTTTGATGACTTTAACTCACAAGGAAGCAGTTTCGGTATTAAACCTCCACCCCCACTTTCCTATTAGAGCCAAATTTTTACATTTTAAAGACCCTAAATTTAGTCCTCCGTCCTTGAAAGGACGGATAACATCATCCCACTTGACCCAAAAAATTTTAGAATCAAAAACCCGTCCTACCTAAAAAAAAAAAAAAATTTATGTCTCACACTCTAGTTTTTTTAGCACGCAAGGTGTTAAAACAAGTTTTATTATTATAAATTTTTTTTTATGAAAGGCAAGAATTGTAGTATAAATTAAGAGAAAATAACTAGGGAGGAGTTAGTGAATACAACGACACAAGCATTTTTTATAAATTAAGAAAGAAAAAAAACTAGTAGCAAGGAGCTAGTGAATACAATCAAACATTTTTGTTAAATAAATCAAAGAAACAAAATCAAGCGTTTACCAGGATTCTTTTAAATTAAAGATTATAGGCCCGGTGGGCTGCAAGTTAATGTACTAAATTATTAAATTTTACAACTATCAAGCCCATAATAAACGATCGCTTGGACGGATGATAAATTCATAAACTTTATATTCAAGATATATTTTTTTTTTTTTTTTTTTTTTTTAAAAACGATTGTTTGGCATCGTTAGATAATTTATTTGAACGACCCTCATCATTTGCACGTAAAACACACGTTCGGGCGGAAACCCGAACCCGACCGACGATACCCGGGAACACATCCATCCGGGCAGTGTTACGGGTAGAGGTCTGTGAACGAATCCGGTAAAATCTCCCTATAAGGTCAATATCGGGCTATGATGTTTTACAACTCAAAATATACTGTTTCTTGAATATTTCAGCATTTTGTAGCAACCACTATGGTAAATTTTATTTATTTTTTTATCTTTATTGAAGGATGGTTTAAAAGTATAAAGATATAATGGTACTTCAATCAAATCAAAATTTATATGTGAAAATAAAACTTTTATTATATATATTCAATTGGAGAATTGATGAACATTGTATATATATATTATATTGGAAAATTGATGAACATTAACTTTCAAATTGATTTTGCCAATTGAACGTCATTCATTAATTAAATATGTTTGGTTTCATTATTATAACAAACACAAATAAAGTCCGGCGGTAAGCTTCTGTGTTTGCATATCAAATGCCTTAGTTTCGATTCCCGAAGCCTATTATCATTTAAAATAAAATCTGGTCAAAAATGTGAACCACCACTCCACCAGCTACATCAATCCAGCCCAGCGTAGCAGGCTGGCCTAGTAACTTGTTTAGCTTAGGTCAGATAGCGCAAAACTAAAGTGGTATTTACAATCTTACTAGTCATATGTGACTATGTTTATGACAAAACTATATTAAACAACGGAAATATATCTAAGAAATTTAACGGAAATATATCTAAGAAATTTAAGATCTCCTTTCTATTTCGAGAAAAGGTCTCATCCTTCAATACATGATAGGGTTGGAAATATATCTAAGAAATTTAACGGAAATATATCTAAGAAATTTAAGATCTCCTTTCTATTTCGAGAAAAGGTCTCATCCTTCAATACATGATAGGGTTGACAGCCCGTTACTCGAAGCTCCTCTGTCGCACCAACTCACACCACCACTAATTAGCAAAAACTTACATCACACCACCAACACACATTATAGACTTAGATGTTGTTTGTTTTTAAAATGTATTTATCTGAATATTTGTAAATTACATATGTAGAGAAGATGTGATATGAAGATATGTATGTTGAACATCAAAGAGTGTATGTTTTTTTGTTTGCAGCAGTGAGAAACATTTTTCTAAGTCAGCAAACTTTCAGACAAAATAAAACATTATTTAATCCTATGATTTCAGAACAAAAAATAGTCTATAGTAAAAACATCTCAAACAGTCTATAGTAAAAACATAAAACTTAATAAAGTTTTCACAGTAAAAAAGAAAAAACGCCTTAGAATCATAAGCAAAGAGAAGTTTTAAAGTTATCTCCCTCAATTAGTTCTAAACTACGGAAAGGTTGATGGTAAGGTCGTGAAATTGGGGAAAAAAATATAAAATCGACATAAATAATACAACAAATTGACGTGGAGATAACAAAAAAAAAACATGGAGAAATAACAATTTGGCCAATAGGGTTGGTAACATAATAATGTACAGTAATACGATTAAAAGTAAATATTTATGTTCAATTATTAATAAGTAGATGAAAAGTTAGATAAATAATTGGTCTATCTATCAAATAATTCACACAACCTAAAAACCAATGAGAATTTAAGGTAGAATTCTATTACTTGTAATCTTGGCTACGAAATCATGATTCCTCATGCATTTATTACAAAACAAAATGGCAAACAAAGAATCAAAGACATGAATTGTTAAAATTAAATTAAATAAGAATATAATCATATGGAGTGAAAGGTGAACAACCGACCAAATTAATTACAAAACAATAATGATAAAACATACGGAGTATTTGTTTCTATTAATCTACGTACGGAGCATAATCTAATAATTAATATTAATATGAATATTAAAAAGAAATAGTCAGTTTAGCTAAAACTTTTATTGATATAGAGTTGTATATATAGGCGTGATATTATAGGTATAGCAAGTAGATATTAATTACAATTGTATTGTGATAAGATTTCTTAGAGATAGACTTCTTTTCCAAATTAGGTTAAACCATTGTACTTGTGTATAAATACATATATGATGAATAAGAACAGGTAACACATTACATTATCTTACATGAGATGAAGCTTAACCGATCCATTCTAAACCCTACAATTTTTTTTCTTTCCTCTTCTCATCTCAACGTCTACTATTTCTCTTCTCTACCAATGGCAATTAACCTTTTTTATCATCCACCATTCACCATCACAAACATTAAGGACTTTATTCCAATAACCCTAGACACTGATAAAATTCAACATTCTTCATGGAGTGAACTCTTTAAAATTCACTGTCGGGCCTTTGAAGTTATTGATCATATCATTCCAGAAAACACAAACGGACTTGAATCCTCTTCTTTTGAAGTTATTACGCCAACTGCTCCTACCACAACTCCTGCTCAATGGCAACATCATGATTCCATTGTTTTACAATGGATTTACGATACTATATCACCTCATCGACATAATTCTTAAACCTAATACTACTGCACAACTTTCCTGGGAGCGTCTCGAAAGCATGTTTCATGATAATCAAATTTCTCGAGTTCCTAATCTTACGGCTCAACTTACTAATATTCGCATGGAGAATTTTCCTAATGCTTTTGCTTACTTCCAGGAGATCAAATTACTCGTCGGTCAATAGCAAAGTGAAATCGTAAAAGATAATCGTCTTTCTCTTCAATTGATTGAAGGATTACCTGAAAGTTATGATACTTTCGCATCTAATCTGTCTTACACTCGACCTCTGCCTGATTTCTATGAAGCATGTTCACTTCTTGTGCTTGAAGAAATAAAAAACAGAAACAATCTTTTGAAGCATGTTCACTTCTTGTGCTTGAAGAAATAAAAAACAGAAACAATCTTTTGGTACGAATGCCTCGAAATCGGCCATGCTTGTTTAACCTGCATCGCAACAATCAAAGAACTCATCCGCATGTAATACTAATTCTAATCATTCGTCTTCTTGCTTTTCAAAAAAAAAAAAGAAAAAAAAAATCATTCGTCTAATGGTTCTAATCATTCGTTTACTGGCTACAGAGGGCATGCATGTCCTAGTTCTGCTTATCGTGAACGAAGTAATAGAGGACGTGGCAGAAACAATAATTTTTTTGGAATTACCCACCAAATCAATGGACCACATACAATAATTCATGTGGAGGTTACGACCAAACCAATTCATGGGCCTATAGCCCATGGGCTGCACCACCTTGTCCATATCCAACTACAAACTGGGCCATACCAAGTTAAAATTATGCTAGCAGATTTAGCGGGCCTGGTTCTAATTTTAATGGTGGACCTAACTAGCCTGGTGGTCCAGGTTGAAATGTCCCGTTCATATTGATTATAAACGTTCCATATTAATTGATTTCGTCGCGAGGTTTTGACCTCTATATGAGACGTTTTTCAAAGACTGCATTCATTTTTAAAACAACCATAACCTTTATTTTATCTATAAAGGTTTAAAAAGCATTACGTAGATTATCAAATAATGATAATCTAAAATATACCGTTTACACACGACCATTACATAATGGTTTACAATAAGAATATATTACATCAAAAATAAGTTTCTTGAATGCAGTTTTTACATAATATCATACAAGCATGGACTCCAAATCTTGTCCTTATTTTAGTATGCAACAGCGGAAGCTCTTAATAATCACCTGAGAATAAACATGCTTAAAACGTCAAGTTAGAAGGATTAACTTTAGTATGCGTATGTCCGATTTTACGGTGTTTTTCGTGTTTCCAGGTTTTAAATCATTAAGTTAGCATATCATATAGATATAGAACATGTGTTTAGTTGATTTTAAAAGTCAAGTTAGAAGGATTAACTTTTGTTTGCGAACAAGTTTAGAATTAACTAAACTATGTTCTAGTGATTTCAAGTTTAAACCTTCGAATAAGATAGCTTTATATGTATGAATCGAATGATGTTAAGAACATCATTACTACCTCAAGTTTTGTGGATATACCTACTGAAAAAGAGACAAATGGATCTAGCTTCAAAGGATTCTTGGATGGCTTGAAAGTTCTTGAAGCAGAATCATGACACGAAAACAAGTTCAAGTAAGATCATCACTCGAAATAAGATTGTTATAGTTATAGAAATTGAACCAAAGTTTGAATATGAGTATTACTTTGTATTAGAAAGATATCTTACTGTAAATAAGAAAGATTTCTTGAGGTTGGATGATCACTTTACAAGATTGGAAGTAAGCTAGCAAACTTGGAAGTATTCTTGATTTTATGAAACTAAAACTTATAGAATTTATGAAGAACACTTAGAACTTGAAGATAGAACTTGAGAGAGATCAATTAGATGAAGAAAATTGAAGAATGAAAGTGTTTGTAGGTGTTTTTGGTCGTTGATATATGGATTAGATATAAAGGATGTGTAATTTTATTTACATGTAAATAAGTCATGAATGATTACTAATATTTTTGTAATTTTATGAGATATTTCATGCTAGTTGCCAAATGATGGTTCCCACATGTGTTAGGTAACTCACATGGGTTGCTAAGAGCTGATCATTGGAGTGTATATACCAATAGTACATACGTCTAAAAGCTGTGTATTGTACGAGTACGAATACGGGTGCATACGAGTAGAATTGTTGATGAAACTGAACGAGGATGTAATTGTAAGCATTTTTGTTAAGTAGAAGTATTTTGATAAGTTTCTTAAAGTCTTTCAAAAGTGTATGAATACATATTAAAACACTACATGTGTATACATTTTAACTGAGTCGTTAAGTCATCGTTAGTCGTTAGATGTAAATGTTGTTTTGAAACCTTTAGGTTAACGATCTTGTTAAATGTTGTTAACCCATTGTTTATTATATCTAAAGAGATGTTAAATTATTACATTATCATGATATTATGATATATTAATATATCTTAGTATGATATATATACAGTTAAATGTTGTTACAACGATAATCGTTACATATATGTCTCGTTTCGAAATCATTAAGTTAGTAGTCTTGTTTTTACATATGTAGTTCATTATTAAAACACTTAATGACATGTTTAATTATCATTTATCATGATTAAACATAGTGTATCAATATCTTAATATGATTCATATGTATTTAGTAAGACGTTGTTATAACGATAATCGTTATATATATCGTTTCGAGTTTCTTAAATTAATAAACTCAATTTTATGTATATAACTCATTGTTAAAATACCTAATGAGATACTTACTTATCATAATATCACGTTAACTATATATATAATCATATATATGTCATCATGTAGTTTTTACAAGTTTTAACGTTCGTGAATCACCGGTCAACTTGGGTGATCAATTGTCTCTATGAAACCTATTTCAATTAATCAAGTCTTAAAAAGTTTGATTGCTTAACATGTTGGAAACATTTAATCATGCAAATATAGTTTTCATTTAATATATAATCATGGAAAAGTTCGGGTCACTACACAGGTATACTTTGACCAAGGCCCATGATGGGAACAACTCTTCTACTGCTTCGGTAACCACTTATTCACTTGCGACATTGAATCAGCTTTTCATACTTCGACCCTCAATCCTCCATATGAGAATTGGTATATGGATACGGGTGCTAAATCGCATATGGCTTCCTCTTCAGGTAAACTCATGCCCTATTGTCATTTGAGCATTCCTAAAAATATAATTGTTGGTGATGGTAATAATATCCCAATTAAAGGCTATGGTAACACATCTTTTCCTACATATTCTAGACCCCTTTTCTTTTAAATGTCTTACACTCTCCATATTTAATTAGAAATTTAATTTCTGTTCGCCGCCTTTCTAATGATAATCATGTTTATCTTGATTTTGACCCTTTTGGTTTTATGTAACACCCCTTTTTTCGTAGCGTAAATGTTTGGGAGTGTCAGGAATTTTATGTGCAAAAGTTTGGTGTGTGCTGCGAGGTTATGCGTGCGTTCACCGTTTGTGCCATAACTTCATCATAATAACTCGGATTGAGGTGAATCAAAAGCCCAGACGACCGTAATTCAAGTCCGGACGTTTTTAAGTTCAAGTTGTGAGCTGGAAGGCTCTAGGAGCGCCGCTCCTGGGCCAGGAGCGTCGCTTTTGCTATCGATTACGTGCTGTTTGAAATTTTAAAGAGTTAAATGAGGGATATTTGTGTCATTTCGCTTAGGAATAGATTTGTAGCCATAACACCATATTTGGATTTAGTTTTGGATCATTTTCACATCCACACAACTCTCTCATCTCATCTTAGAGAGAGAAGGAGATTTCAAGAGAGATTTAGAGATTTGAGGAAGAAGAAGAGTGAATCGGGTCAAGTCGCAAGAGTTAAAGTTGTTCACCTCATTCACGGCTACGTTGTGGTAGTGTTGGTAAGTTATAACTTCGAATTTTATTATTTGATTTGATATTCAAAGTTAGGGTTTGAACTTGAATTGTTGAGAAACCCATTTACACTCATGAATTGAGTTTAGTGATGCTAGTCATCAGGTTTTTTATGGTTGTTGGTGGATTTTCGGTTGGTTGATGTTTTGGTCAAGTTTAAGACTTGCAAAATGGGTATAATCACTAGTGTTAGTGATATGGAGGTATTGAAACCAAATTTGGGTGTATTTTGGTTGGCTAGTTTTGAAATGGGTCAAAATTAGGGTTTATGTGTCAAATTGGGTAAGATAAGTGTTTAACACTTATAATTTGATTTAATTGGTGTATTAGGACTATTCTCACTTGTGTTGGTAATTAATGGTTAGTTTGGGCACAGTTTGGGCACGGTTTGTGCTTGGAAGTGCAATTGGGTCAAAATGGCACTAAGTGTCAAATTGGATTGGTTTGTAAATCCACCCTATTTGTGTTGTTGTTATGTGATTAATGGAATAGATACTTTCCATTAACGAGTTGCGAATTATTCGGTCGCATTCATCAAGGCGTTGAGGTGAGTGGAATAATTATGCATGTATGTATATAGTGTATTTATTTGTATTCTATGGCATGAACCAAAGAGCCGGTAGGGTTATAGCATGTGCGAGTGTGCTACGATGTGAACCAAAGAGCCGGTAGCATCGTAGTGCGGTTGTTGTAGAGTGAACCAAAGAGCCGGTAGCACTATAGCTCAAGTTGTTGAGGTGTGAACCAAAGAGCCGGTAGCACTATAGCTCGAGTTATTGAGGTTTGAACCAAAGAGCCTGTAGCACCTTAACATGAGTATGACTCAAGACGTGATGTGAACCAAAGAGCCGGTAGCATCATGATAGGTGCGTATGGTGTGAACCAAAGAGCCGGTAGCACCATGACGCGAGTATGGTTAAACATATGGTTTGTGTACGTGTTGTAGTGTAGCATTGTGACGACCCGGAAATTTCCGACTAAATTTAAACTTTATCTTTATATTATTCTGACACGATAAGCAATGTTTGTTAAGTTAAATCTCAAGGATTTTAAACTATGTTTATACATTCATTTAAACCTCGACCAAATTCCAATGATTCACGAACCATTAAATGAACATATATGAATATGTATGTATATGTGTATATGTTATAAATTGAAAATGTCAGCAAAGTATTTAAACGTATAATGCTTTATATGAACGTATTTGTTTCAATATGATTATCGATGAAATTAAAAAATATATATTAAATGATTGAATTATCAGAAACATTGAATTATGATTACAAGTCTCTGTTGAGAGGTCCACTATGATTTGAGAAAATCTATTCCTCTTAACGATATTCGAAATAATTTGTAAAGCTATTTATAAATAAAAATAAAAAGTGTCATTTACGAAAGTTATACAAAAGCTAGTGGAGAATTGGTTTCCATAATATTCTATTAATCTATTTTCAAACGTACAAAAACGTTTTCAGTTTAAAAAGAACTTTATTATTAAAACGTATATAACTTTTATAAATATCTAGAATCACTTTTGACAACTCATTACTTAACCAGTATAATAAATATAACGATATTTATATTTTATTTTATTAAATATATATAACGATTTAAATTAATATTATATATATTTATACGCGTATTATACATACATAGTTTTTATACTTTTACTATACTTTAACTTTACATTTACTTTACTTTTACTTTAATAATTCACTTTAATAATTCATACTTTAATAATTCACTTTAATAATTCATACTTTAATAATTCATACTTTAATAATTCACTTTAATAATTCACTTTAATAATTCATACTTTAATACTTTAATAATTCACTTTAATAATTCATACTTTAATAATTCACTTTAATAATTAAAAAAATCTATTATAAATAGAATTCAATAGATTTCATTATTTCATAGAAACTTGAAAATATATTTTTCTAAACTCTCTCAATCGATTTATATATATATATATATATATATATATATATATATATATATATATATATATATATATATATATATATATATTTGCTCTGTATCATTTCAAGATATTATTAGTATACATAAAATATTACGACGGAGTGATGTCCGAGTGATTTCAAAATAGTTTTTTGAGTGAGTCGAAGCTAAAGAAATTATGGGTTATAGCTATGGAGGTGATGGGTATGGTTCATGGGTATGCTCGTGAGGTCAATCTAGTGTTTATCATCTCCGTTGCGTCTACGTACTTTCCTGCAATATTGAATCTCAATATTGATACGTGAGCACTCATAACTTAACTTTTATATATCAATAGTGTATCCCTGACTAGTGCTCGAGTATATAGGATTATGCATGCTTGTACATTCGATATTGTCCTTAGATAGGTTTGTTAAATCCTGAATTAGATACATATGCTACTGAGATAGGGTATATGATATGCATGTCATTGGAAAGCTAGCGAAAAATTAAGAACTTTTCATTTAGATATCGAATGGTTTCGATGAACGGATTAGAAGTTATAGTCAACTGAATTTTAGTATTATTGTTAAAATGATTATTATTACTATCGTCGTTATTATTTTAATAGAAATATCGTTGTTATTATAAAATATCATTATTACTATTATGTTAGTATTATCATTTTATCATAATAACATTTTTAGTAAATATAAATATTGTTATTTTTTTATAGAATAATAATAATTATTATTACAAAATAATACAACTTTTACTTATTATTATTATGATCAATATTATTTTATCAAATAAATAGGGGATACAAAGATATTTTTCACCACGCGTAATATAATTACATTAATAATACTTACCACTATAGTTTTACGATATTAAGTGAACTTTATAAATTTTACTACTTAAGATAGATAAAAGTATATTTTATCATATATAAACGTTAATATAAATTTTTATTAATAAATGACTTTTATTATTATAAAATCTAATAAATATATTTAAATATATAAAACGACTATAGTTAAGTTATATAATAAACACGTATAAATTTTAGAAGTCATTTTGGGTCAAGTTGACTTTTGTTGACTTTTGCATATTAGTCTCGAGCATTAGAATTGTGGTACACTATGACTTGATCAAAAATTGTTAGACAAATATTGACCAACATAAAAAAATATATAATTAATATAGGTTCGTGAATCCGAGGCCAACCTTGCACTTGTTAAATGACGTTATATGTATTTTTACTACGAAATACAGTATGGTGAGTTTCATTTGCTCCCTTTTATATATATTTTTGGGACTGAGAATACATGCGCTGTTTTTATAAATGTTTTACGAAATAGGCACAAGTACTAAAACTAATTCTACGTGGGTTTAAACCAGAAATATACCCTTAGCTTGGTAACATTAAACTACTTGTCTATGTACGGTAGGCGCGAATCCTAAAGATAGATCTATTGGGCCTGACAAACCCCATCCTGACTATGGGATGCTTTAGTACTTCGAGGTTATTTTAAACACACCTGATCTGGTGTACTTCAGAGGGTAAAATATGAACGTTAAGGCTTGTTACCGGGTGCCTACAACTTATAGAATACTTTTATACACTTGCAAGTGTACATATATTTATAAACGAAAATCTTGTGGTCTATTAATATGTTGAAATGATTGTTATGATAAACCTATGAACTCACCAACATTTTGGTTGACACTTTAAAGCATGTTTATTCTCAGGTATTAAAGAAATCTTCCGCTGTGCATTAGCTCATTTTAAGGATATTACTTGGAGTCATTCATGACATATTTTGAAAGACGTTGCATTCGAGTCATTGAGTTCATCAAGATTATTATTATGTCAATTATAGTTGGATGTATTATGAAATGGTGTGCATGCCATCAACTTTCATTGTAAAGAAAGTTTATCTTTTAAAAACGAATGCAATGTTTGTAAAATGTATCATATAGAGGTCAAATACCTCGCGATGTAATCAACTATTGTGAATCGTTTATAATGTATATGAACGGGTCCTTTCAGTTGGTATCAGAGCGGTGGTCTTAGCGAACCAGGTCTGCATTAGTGTGTCTAACTGATAGTCGTTAGGATGCATTAGTGAGCCTGGACTTCGACCGTGTCTGCATGTCAAAAGTTTTGCTTATCATTTTTGTCAGAAATTGTCTGCTTATCATTCTTAGTCTAGACACGTCTTACTGCATTGATTGTATGAATAGTGTATAGACAAAATCCATATCATAGCGTATCTGTTACTGTAAACTTTGCCTGACATATCCCGTAAATTCCTCCGTAATCTAGGAAATCTTTTGCGCTATATATATAGATATTCTATGTAATTAGAATACCACCCGATAGCCAAAAAATCATTTCATATCGAAAAATCCTTTATTCAATCGAACGAAATGGAATTCGTCATTAGTTCAAGTCCCTCGAATTCCGATATGGAATCCCACTCAAGCTCCGAAAGCAGTGTGACCGGAATGGATCAACCAATTAGCCATCATCTATTCTGGATGCATTGGGGATAGGTTCGTAGCCTCCTCAATAATTGGAGACAAGAAGAAGGTGATCCCTTCCATGCACCACATTGCCCTCTTGTCGATGAACCTGAAGCACTTACCGGCGAACCGGTCCGAAACACCATTTTCTCTCTCATTTACAGAATATCTCGTCACGATTATATACTACATCAAATTCTAGATTTTATTTATCCGCTCGTCCAAACCGACAATCACCCCGGTGTAATAGAAGAAGTCAACGAGCTTCGCGCTCGAGTAGTGGCTTTAGAGAATATGGTGCAAGGGTTACAAACACCAACAGCAGCACCATCAGCATAACCAGTACCACCATTAGCAACACCAACAGTACCATCACCACCACCAACAGTAACATCCGCATCCCACACTTCAACATCACAACCTATATCCCACGAGTACCAATGACATACACTCTATAGATACCAAGGAATACCAACAACAACAAACGATGAAGTATTGATTCATAACTTCATTGGAGAAACATTTTGCGACGATTATGTAGTCTCTAAAGTCTTAAAGATTATCTATTCTAGCCCTAACCATAAATTAGATGAGTGAACCCAAATGATAGAAGGAAGAGTAGAAACCCTGATAAGAATGATGTGTGGTTTACAAGCTAGACTTGATTTACCAACAGCATCAACAGTACCATGAACATCACCAATACAGTCAGTGCCATCAGCGTTGTCAGAATCAGCAGCACCTATAACATCACAAACTCCGTCAGTTCAAAAATCACCGTGGACATCATTATAAATCAACAACAAGTATGTCATATCAATGAGTTATGAAGTATTATCTCATTTCCACTGAAGGATTTATATGTATATCTTATATATATAAATTTTTAGACCATAATAAATATTTCCGTACTAAGCTATTATGTGTGAATCTTAACTACTCGGTTAATTCATGTTACTAATATGCAATAATGTACGTCCTTCATCCACAACTTAACCATCATTAACTACAATATCTGCCTCAATTCAATAAATCCCAATTCATAATAAATCAAATGAATTATTCAAATATAAGTTTGATTTTTCACTTTTATCGTCGATGTACTCGAAACTTTTCAAATAACATTATTCGTACCTTGAGAAATTTACAAGAATTCCACAAACACCAACAAATAACGAAGTATTAATTCATAATTTCAAATTTATTGAATAAATACTCCGTAAAAGTTATGTAATTTCTAAAGTCTTTAGGGATTATTCAGTTCTAGTTTCAACCGTAAATCAAATGAGTTTAATTTAATATTAACTCATTAAATCTATGTTACATCTGAAGAAAATATGCACATATATATTTTCATAAAGACTGTAATAAAATTCTGTTGTACAAAATATTAATTGTGAAATTTTTTTTAACGGGTAGGTAATACCCGAGAGATATATAAATTCACAATTAATATGTTACATTTTTCGAATCTGATTAAGCAAATCATCAACTATACTCCCAAAATCTCACAACAATATACATTCTTGTATAGAAATTAAAACAACCATTCTCACCCAAATTTGATTACGCATTCTGATTTTGACAAATCAAAATCCAAGTCATGATTTAACAGAAGACAACACTCTTAGATTCCTACATCTTTCAAAGCTATACTTTGACTTCAAAACTGTCTTAGAACATCACATGTATATTAACGATTACAAACTGTGTTCAAACTCTCCGAAGTTTTCGAAGACACTTCAAACAATGAACAATCGAGATGATGATCCAACCACATATTACCCACATTTATATACCTAAAAAGCTCTCGAAGCCAAAGTCATAGTTCGACGCGTATCCCTGTCATACCCTTTGGCATTTATTAGCTATAATGACTTTTCAATTCCTTTTCAAAGTAGACAGTTTTGTCACAGCTCCAGCAAGTCAACTTCGACTTTTCAGTCGGACTAGTCTTATTATAACCTTGATAGATACGTTGCCCTTTCATCATCATTAATGGGGACCTTTCATATCTCACCACCTTAGCAATAAACTTACCAACAACTTCAATTATCTTTGACTTTTCGAAAAATCATTATATTTATTGAAATCACATCATTTACTCATTCGCATCATATAACGAGAATTGTCATACGAATCATCGGAAAACAGTAACCAGTATTTTGAAATCTCGCAGCATGTCTACGCCAACAGTTATTTGTGTACGTAAAACGTCTATCTCCTGGACTTACATACTTTGAATGTGAAGTTCTGAAAAATATTTTGAACTGCAAACTAGTTCTTGAAATGCTGACGAAGCATCAAAAACTGTAAACGATCTTAACAGTAAAAATTTTGATGACAAAGAATAGTAAGGTGGTAAAGCTGAGAAAAAGAGAAGGTTTGAAACTGGAAAACTGATTGAACAGACTATGAAGGAGGCTGTGGACAAATCACAAAGACTAAATCTACCTTCAAAGAATCCAAATGATTCAGTGCCTGCTAAAGTCATTAACGAATACCTTACTCTTTATTCTAAACCTTTACAGATAAATCTTCATCATCATCCATCAATATTAGATATTCTAAGATATTATCATATCTTTCATTATAAATATCCGCGATATTTCTGAAGATATTTTCACAACTAATCTTATCTGAAGTCATTTATCTCTTTGCGCTATCAGTGTTACATCATATAAGAAACTATTAGTTTCTATATTCTATAAACTTTCGAGTTTAAATTATGAATGTTTTGAAGTAGTGTTGGGAACTGAAGCATGAGTTAGTATAATATAATGACACTTGATCAACGTGATTATATTACAGTAAGTCATGCTGAGTTTCTAATGGGACATGATGATTCACAGACCATGCCGTCATCATGTTCCATGTTACACGACTCTTGTATTCTATTTAATCTCTAAAAATATCAAGAATATATTTTCTTGATGATTCGGTCTTTTCAGGGTATTCTGATAAATTAACAAATCAAGATCGTGCCATTACCATTTCCTTCTTAGAACATTAACTATGTTCATTCTGAAATTCATATCTGCGAATACTGGACCATTACAAACGTTGCTTAATCGCAAGAAGAAGAAACGAAAGGACAAAACTCCAAAACAGAAATTGGAGTATAAATCGCAGCAAATAGAAGGGAGCATTAACTGTGGATGTCAATGATTATAGAAGACAAAAGCAGGGGCTTTGAAATATAAGGGAAGATATAAAACCCAACAACCACCCAAAAATTATAAACCGTATATATCGATGCATATAGCAATATAAAGACACGGAAGAACTAAAAACACTATAAAATCGAGAGTATAGTAGAAGTAAATAGATTCTTCCGGAGGCAGATGAAAAAGAAGAACGACAAATATGAAAGTGAGGAGTATATCGAGAATCAGTACTGAATGAAGCATATTGACAAATACTTTAAAATATGAGTTGAGGGAGAAAGAATAGAAGGTGTGAGTTGTAAGAAAAAGAAGGAGGTGGATTTATAGTGAAATACCCGACAGAGAAATCAAGATGGATTATCGTATTAATTCGAAGAGAATCATAATCTCCTTAATCACCGAAGCATCAAATCCAACATAGATTACAAATATTTTCTTTAAATTCGGAGATCAATTGTGATGACGTCAAAAGATATGACGAATCACTATAATCTTATTTCCTTCATTTACAATAACTTCCCTCATACGCTTCGAGTAATCGAATTATTTTATCCATACTTCTTAGACATGATAAAACTTTATAATCGTCATAATAACATTCTCATTGTTAGCCATAACGACCTCTATCAAATTTCGGGGACGAAATTTCTTTAACGGGTAGGTACTGTGACGACCCGGAAATTTCCGACTAAATTTAAACTTTATCTTTATATTATTCTGACACGATAAGCAATGTTTGTTAAGTTAAATCTCAAGAATTTTAAACTATGTTTATACATTCATTTAAACCTCGACCAAATTCCAATGATTCACGAACCATTAAATGAACATATATGAATATGTATGTATATGTGTATATGTTATAAATTGAAAATGTCAACAAAGTATTTAAACGTATAATGCTTTATATGAACGTATTTGTTTCAATATGATTATCGATGAAATTAAAAAATATATATTAAATGATTGAATTATCAGAAACATTGAATTATGATTACAAGTCTCTGTTGAGAGGTCCACTATGATTTGAGAAAATCTATTCCTCTTAACGATATTCGAAATAATTTGTAAAGCTATTTATAAATAAAAATAAAAAGTGTCATTTACGAAAGTTAGACAAAAGCTAGTGGAGAATTGGTTTCCATAATATTCTATTAATCTATTTTCAAACGTACAAAAACGTTTTCAGTTTAAAAAGAACTTTATTATTAAAACGTATATAACTTTTATAAATATCTAGAATCACTTTTGACAACTCATTACTTAACCAGTATAATAAATATAACGATATTTATATTTTATTTTATTAAATATATATAACGATTTAAATTAATATTATATATATTTATACGCGTATTATACATACATAGTTTTTATACTTTTACTATACTTTAACTTTACATTTACTTTACTTTTACTTTACTTTAACTTTAATAATTCACTTTAATAATTCATACTTTAATAATTCACTTTAATAATTCATACTTTAATAATTCATACTTTAATAATTCACTTTAATAATTCACTTTAATAATTCATACTTTAATACTTTAATAATTCACTTTAATAATTCATACTTTAATAATTCACTTTAATAATTAAAAAAATCTATTATAAATAGAATTCAATAGGTTTCATTATTTTATAGAAACTTGAAAATATATTTTTCTAAACTCTCTCAATCGATTTATATATATATATATATATATATATATATATATATATATATATATATATATATATATATATATATATATATATATATATATATATATATATATATATATATATATATATATTTGCTCTGTATCATTTCAAGATATTATTAGTATACATAAAATATTACGACGGAGTGATGTCCGAGTGATTTCAAAATAGTTTTTTGAGTGAGTCGAAGCTAAAGAAATTATGGGTTATAGCTATGGAGGTGATGGGTATGGTTCATGGGTATGCTCGTGAGGTCAATCTAGTGTTTATCATCTCCGTTGCGTCTACGTACTTTCCTGCAATATTGAATCTCAATATTGATACGTGAGCACTCATAACTTAACTTTTATATATCAATAGTGTATCCCTGACTAGTGCTCGAGTATATAGGATTATGCATGCTTGTACATTCGATATTGTCCTTAGATAGGTTTGTTAAATCCTGAATTAGATACATATGCTACTGAGATAGGGTATATGATATGCATGTCATTGGAAAGCTAGCGAAAAATTAAGAACTTTTCATTTAGATATCGAATGGTTTCGATGAACGGATTAGAAGTTATAGTCAACTGAATTTTAGTATTATTGTTAAAATGATTATTATTACTATCGTCGTTATTATTTTAATAGAAATATCGTTGTTATTATAAAATATCATTATTACTATTATGTTAGTATTATCATTTTATCATAATAACATTTTTAGTAAATATAAATATTGTTATTTTTTTTATAGAATAATAATAATTATTATTACAAAATAATACAACTTTTACTTATTATTATTATGATCAATATTATTTTATCAAATAAATAGGGGATACAAAGATATTTTTCACCACGCGTAATATAATTACATTAATAATACTTACCACTATAGTTTTACGATATTAAGTGAACTTTATAAATTTTACTACTTAAGATAGATAAAAGTATATTTTATCATATATAAACGTTAATATAAATTTTTATTAATAAATGACTTTTATTATTATAAAATCTAATAAATATATTTAAATATATAAAACGACTATAGTTAAGTTATATAATAAACACGTATAAATTTTAGAAGTCATTTTGGGTCAAGTTGACTTTTGTTGACTTTTGCATATTAGTCTCGAGCATTAGAATTGTGGTACACTATGACTTGATCAAAAATTGTTAGACAAATATTGACCAACATAAAAATATATATAATTAATATAGGTTCATGAATCCGAGGCCAACCTTGCACTTGTTAAATGACGTTATATGTATTTTTACTACGAAATACAGTATGGTGAGTTTCATTTGCTCCCTTTTATATATATTTTTGGGACTGAGAATACATGCGCTGTTTTTATAAATGTTTTACGAAATAGGCACAAGAACTAAAACTAATTCTACGTGGGTTTAAACCAGAAATATACCCTTAGCTTGGTAACATTAAACTACTTGTCTATGTACGGTAGGCGCGAATCCTAAAGATAGATCTATTGGGCCTGACAAACCCCATCCTGACTATGGGATGCTTTAGTACTTCGAGGTTATTTTAAACACACCTGATCTGGTGTACTTCAGAGGGTAAAATATGAACGTTAAGGCTTGTTACCGGGTGCCTACAACTTATAGAATACTTTTATACACTTGCAAGTGTACATATATTTATAAACGAAAATCTTGTGGTCTATTAATATGTTGAAATGATTGTTATGATAAACCTATGAACTCACCAACCTTTTGGTTGACACTTTAAAGCATGTTTATTCTCAGGTATTAAAGAAATCTTCCGCTGTGCATTAGCTCATTTTAAGGATATTACTTGGAGTCATTCATGACATATTTTGAAAGACGTTGCATTCAAGTCATTGAGTTCATCAAGATTATTATTATGTCAATTATAGTTGGATGTATTATGAAATGGTGTGCATGCCATCAACTTTCATTGTAAAGAAAGTTTATCTTTTAAAAACGAATGCAATGTTTGTAAAATGTATCATATAGAGGTCAAATACCTCGCGATGTAATCAACTATTGTGAATCGTTTATAATGTATATGAACGGGTCCTTTCAAGCATATTATATTATTTCGAGTATATGCTATTGGTTATGCTAGTTGCGGTATTGAAGGTTATTAGCTTTATACTTGGAGATAGTATGCTATTTAAATTGTTAGCAAGTATGTGGTATGTGTGTAAGTGTTTGCAAGTAGGTATATTATATATGTATGTGTATAATTATTGCATTCACTAAGCTTTATGCTTACCCCTCTCGTTGTTTATCTTTTTAGTTTCAGGTGCGGAGAAGGGCAAGCGTAAGCTAGGGGACTAGAGGATTTCCCTATGGTTGTTTGTGGTTGATAGCTTTTGGATTTCGACTTAGGGTTGGGTAGTTTGATCCCGAACACCATGCTCGTCGTTCATTTGGAAACTAAACTCATTTGGGTCGAAATCGCTACTTTAATGTATTTAACGGGTCGTTGGAGTCCCAAGGGTCGTTGTGCCCGCTTGTTGTCTAGATAATTTTATTTTATGAGTTAAATGTATTTTGAGTCATATTGGACTTGTGCTTAGGATTTTGGGGTGTGAACTTGTGTTGGCGTATTTGGGTTGGGATGACACTTAGTCAAATTTCGAAGCTGTGTTTCCCAGATACAGGAGCGCCGCTTTTGTAGTAAAAGTGCCGCTCCTGGTCAGTCTTTTGTGGAGTTTTTCAACATTCAGTAGAAGCACCGCTTCTGGAGTCAAAAGCGCCGCTTCTGGGTCTTCAAAAGCGTCGCACCTTGTTTTGGTGTGCCGCTCTTGTACTAAATTTTTTTTTGGCCATTTTACTTAAACGGTTTTGAGTCGTTTCAAGTTGTATCAGAGCATGGTCTAAGGGATTTAGGCAACTTGACATAGGTGCCTAGACTTAGACTGTTTTATGTGCTTAAGTGTTGCGGGACTTGAAGGAGTACGAGCGGAACATGAATTTTGGTTAGTGCCTTAGCGTGTAAGTGAACTAACTTGGAGTGTGGCGTGTATCGTGATATTATGTAACATCCCGTTTTTCCCGTACACATTTAAAGGTACAAACTTAATTTTTAGTACGCTTATAACTTGTGCATTTATATGATTAAAAGACTTAAGTGTTAGAAATTGTATAATTATATATATATATATATATATATATATATATATATATACGAATATGTATGAATATATATATGTGTTTAGAATATATGCATGTATAGTTATATGCATGAGTCTTTATTCATGTTAAGGCTTGTGAGACTAAAGATGAGGTTTAGACGTGTATAGGAGGCGTGAACGAAGTGTACAAGTTGGATAAATCGTTAAGTTGTGTAAAGCTGTCGAATGGCTCATTTGAAGGCCATTGCCGCGCCGCGAAAGCCTTTGTCGCGCCTCGACATTGAACTTAAACTAGAGTCAGGAGGCATGTTAAGAAGGGTCGAGTTTCCCTTTATATGTCGCGCCGCGGAGAAGAGGGTCGCACCGCGACAAATAACTAGAATTTGAGTCAGGAATGATTTAAGAAAACTCGTAAAATACGTTAAACGCCGCGCCGCGACAATTGGGGCCGCGCCGCGACCCACTGGGTGAACTGTTCCCGGATTTTGTTTTTAAAATAAGTGGTTCAAGGGCAAAATCGTCATTTTACTTCTAGATCTGATTGGAGCACTAATTATCCACCACTCATCCATTTTATTCATTTTCATTTCCCTTTTCTTTCTCCATTTACTCTCAAAACTTAAAGACCCATTTGATTTCAAGTGAGATTTGAGAGTGGAGATTTGTGAATCAAACCTTGGAGCAAGAATTAAAGTTGTTCTCCTTGTTCATAGCTACAAGAGGATAGTGTTGGTAAGTCCTAACTCCATGTTTTGAGTTTTAATTAGTTTATGCTAGGGTTTGGTTCATTGGGAACTTGTAAGACCCATTTGGGGGTAATATGGGTGGATTTTGGGTTAGGTGATAAAAGGAAACCCTAAATAGCCATAATCTAGGGTTTGGTCTTATGATTTGGGGTTGTAAGTGTTAAATGGTGTTGTTGATCATTAATACATCTTTAAATTGATGAAAGAAGTGTTAATGAGTAAGTTTGACCCGATTGTGAGTCTAAGTAATTAAAATGGGTCAAATGAGTACTAGTTGACCTAATTGGGTGAAGTGGGTATAGTGGGTATGAAATACCCAAGTTTGCGTTAGTAGACTTTAATTCACTAGCTTTAGTGATTGAAGTTGAGTCTTGACCCTTAAGGGCGGTTTTGGTGAAAATGGGGCATTTAATGCATTAAGTCATTAAATGCACATAACTGAATTGTTGGTATTTTAGTCCAATTAGATATTGTGTTGATTGAAGTACTTATTATATTAGGTACTTTACTTTGAAGCTTGCGAAAGTATAAAACCGTCACCGAATTGTTAAGGTGAGTGGAATAATTATATGTGTAGGTATATAATGTATCTATTTATTGTAGCGTGAGATGTGAAGTGTCGAGGTGCTAAGACACCACGTTTCACGTGACGAGTTAAGCATCGAGGTGTTAAGATGCCACTCGAGGTGAAGCATCGAGGTGTTAAGATGCCACCTAGGAGTGAAGTGTCGAGGTGTTAAGACGCCACTCCATAATAAAGGGTGAAGTGTCGAGGTGTTAAGATGCCACCCGGGGGTTAGTGATACGAGGTGCTAAGTACACTAATGGATGTTGTGAACTCCGATGGCCTTTCGCGGGCGCCATTCCCTTGTACGATTGGTTAACCATGGTTATTTATGCTGTAAGCGAAGGCTTATTATATTGTTCGAGTTATATATATAATTATGCGATTGTTATGTTAGCTTGTGGTATTGGAGGTTGGTAGCCTCGTATTGATGATAAGCTAATTGTGTTGCTAACATGTATTTCGGTATGTGTATTTGAGTGTTTGTAAGTAGGTATATTATATATGTATGTGTATAATTATTGCATTCACTAAGCTTTAGCTTACCCTCTCGTTGTTCATCCTTTTAGATGCAGGTGCGGATAGGGGAAAAGGGGTTGTTGGGCACTAGGTGTCCTTTGATAATGTTTCGTTGGAGCTTTTGGAAGTTGGCCTAATGTTTTGGATAGTTTAGTCCCAAACCATGCTCGAAGTGTCGTTTGGATTATAAATTATCATTTGTAGTGGGTCGAACTTGTATTGAACTAAATTAATGGCCTTCGTGCCTTGTAAACATTTAAATTGTGGTACGTTTTAAATGGCGCTTGTGGAATGGTCTACATATTTAATTGGCGCGTAAATGTGTATTAATAAAAAAAAATTATCGTAAGGATTACTGGTTGGGTTGTTTCAAGTGGTATCAGAGCATGGTCTAAGGGATTTAGGCGACTTGAGATAGGTGCCTAGACTTAGACTTTATTGTGTGTGCGCTTTATGCGGGACTTGTAGGACTTTGGGTCGGAACGGGAATTGTTAGTGCTAGTGTTTATGTGAATTAACCTTGCACTAATTGTTTTGTGTTGTTTTAGCAATCATCAAGTGAGATAGACGTTGTACTAGCGAGTTAATACGATGTGCTCGCGTAACAACGATTAGCTACCGTTGTTACGGGTACAAATCGTGTCAAACAAGCGATGTACGACGATTGTTGAGCAAGATGGGATAGTGTGGTGTATATGTATATACATATGTGTTAAGTCCTTTCGTATCGTTGCTTAATTACTTCGTTTTATAGAATGAAGATGAGAAATGGACACGACACCAATGATGGAACTACGAGTGAGGACGTTGAACTCACGACCAAGGTTGAGGCCATCTTTAAAAGGCTAAAAAAGGATTTTCTTGATGATGTTCGAAAGATTTTCCAAGAGTCGGTTGATGGGCAAGTAACCGAAATGATAAACGAGCGAATGAATGCCGCGATTGAGGAGGCATTAGAAGCTAGAAACATTCATCCTCGTGGTAAAGGGGGTGATGGTAATGGTGGGAATGGAAGGCGGGACTTCCATTAAAAAATTTCAAGGATGCTCAACCCCCGATGTTTAATGGGGTACGGGATCCGTTGAAAAGCACATGTTGGATTTCTGATATCGAGGGAACTTTCCGTACCGCGGAATGTCCTCCCGAGAAGAAGGCAAGGTATGGTTCTAGTATGTTGCGGGAAGAAGCTAAGTTGTGGTGGGATGATAAAATCAACTTATATGATGAGGAGCAATGTATGAGTTTGACGTGGGAAGAGTTCAAGAAGGAATTTTTCAAAGAATATCGAACTTCTTCCGATCTTGATAGAATCCGGGACGAGTTGCACAATTTGCAACAAGGTTCAATGGACTTGGTTACTCTCAAGTCTACCTTCTTGGCAAAGAATCGTTTTTGTTCGGACGATCACATGAATGATGTTGGTGACGATCACAAGCTAATGAAAGATTTCTACCGTACCATGAATGATGAGTATAAGGGTAAGATTAGTCGAGGAGCGGCTAAGTCTTTTGAAGAGTTATTTGAATTGGCTCGGGGTTTTGAGCCGGAGGTTCCAAGGAGAAGTGATTTCACTTTTTCTAAAAGAAAGTTTGAAGGTTCTAGTCATTCTAACTTTTCAAACAAGAAGAACAAGAACAAGAAGGGTTCCGAAAGTGTCAATAGCGTGAAGAAGGGCGCTTCTGGTGGTTTTTCTTTTTCGTGCTACAATTGTGGACAACCGGGTCATATGGCTCGTGATTGTCCGAAACCATCTTCCGGAAACAAACTCACTTGTTTTAATTGCGATAAAGAAGGGCATAAGAAGACGGAGTGTCCCGATTTACGAAACGATAATGTTAAGTGTCTAGAGAAGGCAGCGGGTACGGCTAGAGGTCACAACTATTTGATGACGAATGATGAAGCCAAGCAATCCAACAAAGTTGTCTCAGGTACTTTTATGGTTAACTCTAATCCGGCAAGAATTCTATTTGATAGCGGTGCAATTTTGTCGTTTGTGTCTCCAAAATTTGTGCCTAAACTTAATAGACCGTTAGCTAAGTTAAGTAGTCCGGTAGAAGTCGAAATAGCGGACGGCAAAATGGTGCTAGTGGTTGATGTGTGTAAAAATTGTGATGTCGTGTTTGGTGCCGAAAACTTTAAAATTGATCTCATCCCGATGACTTTGGGTGATTTTGATATCGTTGTGGGTATGGATTGGCTCGATCATAATAGAGCCGATATTGCATGCCATGAAAAATTTATTCGTGTAAAGACCCCAAGTGGGGGAGAGTTAATTATTCACGGTGATAAATGGAGAAGACTTGTGCCGATATGCACTTTTGCACGGGCACGTCGTTTCCTTGTTAGTGGTGGCATGGCTTTTCTTGCCCATGTTGTTGATACTCGAGATGAGCCACTATCCATTCGTGAAATTCCGGTGATAAATGAGTTTGAAGACGTTTTTCTAGATGAGTTACCGGGTGTTCCGGCGGAAAGACAAGTTGAATTTCGCATTGAGTTGGTTCCGGGAGCTACTCCCATTGCTAAAACTCCTTATCATTTAGCGCCGACGGAAATGCAAGAATTGTTAAATCAAACCCAAGAGCTACTTGAAAAGGGTTTTATTCGACCGAGTGCTTCGCCATGGGGCGCTCCGGTTTTATTCGTGAAGAAAAAGGATGGTAGTATGAGGATGTGCATCGATTATCGGGAGTTGAACAAAGTGACGATCAAGAATCGTTATCCATTGCCTAGGATTGACGATTTGTTCGACCAACTCCAAGGTGCTACGTATTTCTCTAAAATCGACCTACGGTCCGGCTATCACCAAATGCGGGTCCGTGAGAAAGATATCGAGAAAACGGCTTTCCGAATGCGTTATGGGCATTTTGAATTCGTAGTTATGCCTTTTGGTCTTACGAATGCACCGGCGGCATTCATGGACCTTATGAACCGAGTGTGCCAACCCATGTTGGACAAGTCGGTAATTGTGTTCATTGACGACATACTTGTTTATTCGAAGAGCATGAAGGAACATGAAAGATGTGTGTTGTATGCTAAATTCTCCAAATGTGAATTTGTATGCTAAGGGAAGTTCAATTCCTTGGCCATATTGTGAACGAAATTGGTATTCAAGTAGATCCGGGGAAGATTGAGACGGTAAAGAGTTGGGGACGACCGACTACGCCTACGGAAATCCGAAGTTTTCTCGGATTGGCCGGTTATTATCGTCGGTTTATTCAAGACTTTTCTAAGATTGCTTCTTCTTTGACGAAATTGACGAGGAAGAACGCGAGATTTATGTGGGAGAACGAGCAAGAAATTGCTTTTCAATTGCTAAAAGAGAAATTGTGTCAAGCTCCGGTGTTAGTGTTGCCGGAAGGGGTGGAAGACATGACGGTGTATTGTGATGCCTCTCTAAATGGGCTCGGGTGTGTTCTAATGCAAAGAGGTAAAGTCATCGCTTACGCCTCTCGACAATTAAAGGAACACGAAACGAGATATCCGACTCATGATCTTGAATTGGCGGCGGTTGTTCATGCGTTGAAAATTTGGCGCCATTACTTGTATGGTGTCAAGTGTACGATTTATTCGGATCACAAGAGTTTGAAACATCTTTTCGATCAAAGAGATTTGAATTATCGTCAACGTAGATGGATGGATGTGGTAAAAGATTATGATTGTGAAATACTTTATCATCCAGGCAAGGCGAATGTGGTCGCGGATGCGTTAAGTCGAAAGAGTCACCACTCGGCGTTACGATTGGGATTGTTACATACGATTATTACTAACGATTTTCTTGAAAAACTTGGTGTGATTCAAATAGAGGCTTACGTTCACAACAAGCATGCGGAACGAATAGTGGGGCAATCGGAGTTCATTACTATGGGCTCGCGTGGTTTGTTGTCTTTTCAAGGAAGAGTGTGGGTGCCTAAGATGGGGGATTATCGACGAGTGCAACTTGATGAAGCACATAAGTCAAAGTATTCCATTCATCCGGGAGCAACAAAAATGTATCTTGATTTGAGGAAAGAGTATTGGTGGTCGGGCATGAAACGTGATGTTGTTAAGTATGTTGAACAATGCGTCACGTGTTTGCAAGTGAAAGCCGAACACCAAAAACCGTATGGTAAGTTACAACCGTTAGAAATCCCAAAATGGAAATGGGAGCACATTACCATGGATTTCATTACAAAGTTACCAAAGACGGCGAGAGCCCAATTTGACTCGATTTGGGTAATAGTTGATCGATTGACGAAAAGTGCCTTATTTCTTCCCATTCAGGAAGCGATATCGTCGGAGGCCTTGGCTAAATTGTTTATCAAGGAAGTAGTCGCTCGACATGGGGTTCCTATATCTATTATTTCGGATCGAGATACCCGTTTCACATCTCGGTTTTGGGAAAAGTTTCATGAAGATATGGGCACACAATTGAAGTTGAGCACGGCGTATCATCCTCAAACGGACGGTCAAACCGAACGTACGAATCAAACTTTGGAGGATATGTTACGGGCGTGTATTATTGATTTCGGTGGTAGTTGGGATGAGCACTTAACTTTGGTGGAATTCTCGTACAATAATAGTTATCATACTAGTATCGGGATGCCACCTTACGAGATGCTTTATGGGCGGAGGTGCCGAACTCCGATTTGTTGGGGTGAAATTGGTCAAAAAGAAATCGGGAGTACCGATTTGGTCTTAGAAACGAATAGTAAGATTGATATGATTCGGGATCATTTGAAAAAGGCACAAGATAGACAAAAGTCGTATGCCGACAAGCTAAGATGAATGATCGAATTTCAAGAAGGTGACATGGTGATGCTTAAGGTTTCGCCATGGAAAGGTATTATTCGATTTCAAAAACGGGGAAAGTTAGCTCGACGGTTTATTGGTCCTTTTAAAATTTTAGCTCGTGTTGGTGAAGTCGCGTATCGCTTGGAATTACTCGAAGAGCTTGCGGGGATCCATAATACATTCCATGTTTCCCATCTCCGTAAGTGTCTTGCGGATGATTCATCATGGGTGCCGTTAGACGAGATTGAGCTAAACAATAAGTTAGAATATATTGAGGAGCCGATTTCCATACTCAATGAGAAGGTCAAAAGGTTGAGAAATAAAGATGTGAGGACTTTTAAAGTTCAATGGCGTCGTAGTAAAGGTTCCGAGTTTACTTGGGAGCCCGAAGAATTCGTGTTGGTTTATCTTCCCTCTTGTCATGCGGCTTGGATCGCGAGGACACGCTCCGATTCAAGTGGAGGAGAGTTGTAACATCCCTTTTTTTCGTACACATTTAAAGGTACAAACTTAATTTTTAGTACGCTTATAACTTGTGCATTTATATGATTAAAAGACTTAAGTGTTAAAAATTGTATAATTATATATATATATATATATATATATATATATATATATATATATATATATATATATATATATATATACACGAATATGTATGAATATATATATGTGTTTAGAATATATGCATGTATAGTTATATGCATGAGTCTTTGTTCATGTTAAGGCTTATGAGACTAAAGATGAGGTTTAGACGTGTATAGGAGGCGTGAATGAAGTGTACAAGTTGGATAAATCGTTAAGTTGTGTAAAGCTGTCGAATGGCTCAGTTGAAGGCCATTGCCGCGCCGCGAAAGCCTTTGTCGCGCCGCGACATTGAACTCAAACCAGAGTCAGGAGGCATGTTAAGAAGGGTCGAGTTTCCCTTTATATGTCGCGCCGCGGAGAAGAGGGTCGCGCCGCGACAAATAACTAGAATATGAGTCAGGAATGATTTAAGAAAACTCGTAAAATACGTTAAACGCCGCGCCGCGACAATTGGGGCCGCGCCGCGACCCACTGGGTGAACTGTTCCCGGATTTTGTTTTTAAAATAAGTGGTTCAAGGGCAAAATCGTTATTTTACGTCTAGATCTGATTGGAGCACTAATTATCCACCACTCATCCATTTTATTCATTTTCATTTCCCTTTTCTTTCTCCATTTACTCTCAAAACTTAAAGACCCATTTGATTTCAAGTGAGATTTGAGAGTGGAGATTTGTGAATCAAACCTTGGAGCAAGAATTAAAGTTGTTCTCCTTGTTCATAGCTACAAGAGGATAGTGTTGGTAAGTGATGTTAAAGCTAAGGGGTATAAAATACTATTAAATTTTACAAGGAAATACTATTAAATACGATACAATTTTACACAAGATATTTATTTATTTATTGAATGGATATACTTAAACCTTGCTACAACACTTATAGGCAGTGTACCTAATCGTACAGTAGTGTAATTTTTAGTAAGTCCGGTTCGCTCCACAGGGAATCTTTTTCACAAAGCTTAACGCTATATTAGTTTAGATTTATAAAAATACAAATATATATATAAGTAATATTATTATTATAAAGGGGGGTTTTTACCGTTTAATGACCGGTTTGTCGATTTTGAAAACTTTAGTTGCAGTTAAAACAAAATGTAAAATATTAAATAAATAAAAGACTTAATTTAAAGCGTAAAGTGAATAACGATAATGAAATTGCGAATAATAAAAGTGCGATAAAATAAACTTGCGATAATTAAAAAGTACGATAATTAAAAGTGCAATTAAATACAATAACAATAAATAAAAATGCGATAATTAGAAGTGCAATTAAATATAAAATAAAGGAAATTAAATATGAAATAAAAGAATTATGCTTATTTAAACTTCCGTAATCATGATGTTTGACGTGTTGATTTTAGTTTTATGCCCATGGGTTAATTGTCCTTTGTCCTGGATTATTTAATATGTCCGTCTGGTTTTTGTCCATAACAGTCCATCAGTCATAAATATAAAGTGCGAGTGTCCTCGTCAAATTATCCTTATACTCGAAGTTTAAATATTTCAACTAATTGGGGACTTAAACTGTAACAAGATTTTAATACTTTGTTTAATAATTACACCAGGATGTCGACTGAGTGTAACCCAAGGTTTTAATACTTTGTTATCAATTATGCCAAGTGTCCTTGTACATAATTTCACCCCTGTTTTAATAATTCTAGTGGCTATTAATCCATTCCCGTGTCCGGTTAAATGAACGATTATTCGTACATATAAATACCCCGCCCATCGTGTCCGATCGAGTGTATATGGTTATTTATAGGGAAGTCCAATTGTAAATCTTTATATTAACATTAACAAATTATCATTTAGTTAAACAAATATAAAGCCCATTAATAGCCCATAGTCTAATTTCCACAAGTGTCGTTCTTTTGTCCAAACCTCAATTATGGTACAAAGCCCAATTACCCAATTTTAATATTTTTAGCCCAACATCATGATTACTTCGGATTAAATAAGCATAATAATAACTTAGCTACGAGACATTAATGTAAAAAGGTTGAACATAACTTACAATGATTAAAAATAGCGTAGCGTTACACGGACAGAATTTCGACTTACACCCTTACAACATTCGCTAACACACCCTTATTATTAGGATTTAAAATTAAAATTAAAATTAAAATATAAATTATATATACATATACTACGTTGAGTGAAGAAGAAAAAGATGTGTTTTTGTGGTGCACCAAAGCTTGATTTTTATAGGCATGTGGGCTGGAACTGGGGCTCATGCGATCGCATGGATTTATGCCTTCCAGGCCATGCGATCGCATGGCCAGCTGGGGAGGCTCACATTTGGTTGTTTTCTTCTGCCGACGGTTTTATAATATAATATAATATATATATTAATTTTAAGAATTAATTATATATTATATTATATTTATGTGCATAGTTGACTTGTAATTTTTAGTCCGTTGCGTCGAGCGTTGAGAGTTGACTCTGGTCCCGGTTCCGGATTTTCGAACGTCCTTGCGTACAATTTAATATCTTGTACTTTGCGTTTTAAATCTTGTACTCTTGTAATTTTGAGACGTTTCTTATCAATAATTGGAACCTCATTGATTGCATTTTGTACTTTTGAGCTTTTTGGTCGTTTGCGTCTTCAATTAGTCGAATCTGTCTTTTGTCTTCACCTTTTATTATTTAAACGAATATCACTTGTAAATAGGACAATTGCAACTAAAAGCTTGTCTTTCTTGAGGAATAATGCTATGAAATATATGTTCGTTTTTAGCATTATCAAATATTCCCACACTTGAGCGTTGCTTGTCCTCAAGCAATATAGTCTTGAAATACAAGAATCACTTCTTTATTCTTCACACTTTGTACATCAGTGATTTTTTTACGGCGGTATAAACAATGGTAGTAACGATGTGGTTTACAGTCCCACATGACTATAAAATTTAGATCCATTAAGGAAATTGGATCTTTATGAAAACATTTGATCTTTTAAAAATTAAATCTAGTTTTTACCCTAGATAAGTTTTCCGGAATAACCCTTCACCGGTGTTTGCAAAATATTTTTGTGGGCTTGGCGGGTTTCAGATTTGAAAATTTTAGCTCAAAACTTGTGGTTTTGTGTCACCCACTTGCTAACCTTGTATTAGGAAAGCAACACATCCAGTATACTTGCTCCGTATATTACCTTTCGGTAAACTACCGTCCGGTTGTAAAGGAAAGCGTTGAACAAGCAACTGTTAAGGCAATATCCCCTGACATGCTTTTAATTATGGTATATAACGTGTCGGACGCAATTACTATCCTTTGTAGGAGCAATAGTAAAGCTCACCCTTATAATTTGTCGGTCTGGCATAAGGTCCTGTCTTTAACCATGCTATGCAACCACCGTTCTTACGGTTGACACCCGATTTGGTTCAGATGACCTAATGAATTCCAGGTGAATTCCTAGGATTTTACGTTCAATGGTAATGAACGCATTGAAAATGGGTTTTCAGAAAACAAATCGGTTTATAATTTGATCAAAATATTTTCTCGTTCAAGCTCGAGTTTAGATATCATTGAATTCCATGAGTTTGAATTCTCAATCTTTAAGGTCAATCTCTAGGATTGAGTAATATTTGGCTTAAAAGCTGATTTTTGATCTTTTAAGGAGATTATCCTTTCTGGAGATCTGATTTATTAGTCTTATCAAGCTAATTTGCACGGTGCCCCCCATTGTACGAGATAAATCCTTCTCATGGTTAGGATAAATCTGACCACTTGGCGACCCTGTTTTATGCTGAGGTCCGTGGATTTCTTGCTGATTTTAGAGATGACTTTTCTAGATTTTTCATCAACCTACAGCTGGTCTGGACGACAACTTCATGACCTAAATCAAGAAGCGCGTTTCTTTTTCGAAAGACTTTACTTCCTTTTAACGATGGAATTGATTCATCGTGTAGATCCATCTCTTATTTTCTTTCATCGGGTAAAACAGTTTAGTTTAGTCCAAAGCAAAAGTATCTTCAATTATTTGTTACAGAAATATGTGACATATTTTTAAGATAACTTGGTAATTTTCCCACACTTGGCTTTTATTTTCCTTTTTATTGTCCTCTATTCCATTTTAAATGAATTTTAACATTTTGGTTTGTTTCTAAATTTATGTCCTTTCTGAGGTAACAATAATTTCGGTGTTAACACCTAGTTTTATCGTTCATAAATATGTATAAACATGATTTTGAGTTCGTTTAATTGAAAATTTTGAAAATTTTTACTAGAATTGGGTAGTCAGTATATAAGACTAGGGCTGTTCTTTATCGTCAGAGAGCACTAGATTCTAATACAACTACTACGTTACTAGTATTTTTAATGGTAACCAAGTGTTTAAGATAAAAATTTTAAAAATCCGAAAGAATTTAACCCCTTCCCACACTTAAGATCTTGCAATGCCCTCATTTACAAGAAATCAGTAACAATTTAAATTATTGAGGGTGATTAGCATAAAAATGATTAAATTTTACCAAAGTTTCCAAACATATTGGCGTTTGGTTGCTGAATGATAAATGGTGCATATCATTTGTTCATTTCGTCTGTTGTTACATCACATTTATTTGTCATCTTGTCGTCAAAATTAGTAGCTTTTGCTGAACTTAATGCCAGTCTTTGAAAATGCGCTGTTTTACCCTGTTTTGTACAATTTACAATATACATACATACAAATATAAACATGCATGGAAATTTGAAATGGGACTTAATATCCCACTTTCAAATCCTAAATGTGAAATATTAGTACACAATAATAATAAAAATGATAAAGATTACATAAGTATATTCAATAACATAAGTTTAAACATGAATAAGTAAAAAGATAGAAACATAAAAATCATATAAATAACCAAATGGAACTAAATCAGTCTGGATATGGGTTCCAGTTCATCTCGTCAGGTGGGTTCCATTGTTGGTTATAGGTGTTTTGATAGGCTTGGTTATAGTCATACCGGTTAAAGGGTGGTCGGATATCGGGGCTATGTGGCGGAAAATGAGCAGATCGAGAAGGTACGTAATTATTTGGTACCTGATATGATAGCTGGCTCATGATTTGGTGCTGATGAACTAACCAGCTATCGTGTTGGCGTCGCCTATAATCCTCGTATACTCGCTCGGAGTTCCACTGCTCATACATACTATGTCTGGCCGCGTTTGTCATTGCTTCCTCATCTATACGAACGTGGACGTCAAGAATAGCATCTCGAAAGACATCCCTAATGTCTTCCGCCTCCTCCATTTCCTCGTCTGAGCCTCTCTCTACCTGAGGATGAGATCCCTCATAGGGTACTGCCTGGTTACGTCTACTTTTCAATACCTTAGCACCCACATAAACTTTCAATCCTAAGGGCTCAACCTGTTCTCTACAAAGCTGTAATGGACCCCCTTGGTTCCTATCAACACCTAAATACTCTCCAATGAGAGTAACAAAAATACCTCCTCCTATTATACTCCCGTCCTGCATTCCCTCTACCATTTTAGATAAATAAAAAGCAACACAGTAAGGGATATTGACAAAGCTTCTAGGATCCCGAATACACTTTAGGTAGAATAAATCATGTAAGGTAATTTTTTCTTTATTATGACCTCTCTGTGTAATCGAGTTAGCCAAAAATCTATGAATAATACGAAGCTCGGCTCTGTCAATATGTGTATAGGAGTGTCCTCCTGCTTGTGTAAAAACATCAAAATGTGACATACGCCTCCAAATGGCGTCAGCGTCAAAGTTACTATTTACCCTTTCACCATAATGAATCAAATTTGTACAATCGGGTAATAGCAACTCACCAGGAGTATATATCTGTAAGGCCCTGGCCATGTCCAGCATGGACATTCTGTACATCCTACCGCCAAGGATAAACCTAAGAAATCTTCTATCATCTATTCTAACTATATTTGTATCAAGTGATACAGTACTCATCAACTCAACACACCATTCCTTATATACAGGTCTACGAATGGTGAAAAGACGTTCCCAATCTGTAAAAGAAGAACTGCCATACCTTTGAACTAAAAGCTGTCTAACACAGTCAGCTAGATGGACCGTTTCCAAAGGGGCCCAATCGATTACCCTTGACACCTCTACATTTTTTGTTACCAATTTGAATTTGTTCCTTTGATATGTCTCGTAATCTCTCCATCTCCTATCAAATCTCAGATTAGGATGCGGAGTGTGCTCAGGAATCGTTGGGAATTCTACTGGCGGCCTCATTGGGAATACTATGAATTCATCAACAAACTGTACCGGATCATAATAAGGTATGTGCTGATCAGGCTGTTGTTGTGATTCTTGTTGTGGTTCTTGTTCGTGTTGCATTTCTGGTTCTGGTTCTGGTGCTGGTGCTGGTCGTCTAGATGATGATGCTCCTGAACCTCCAATATCGGCTTTCTGCAAAACACATTAAACACAAAATTTGTGCATCCAAATATGCATTAGTGTTAGCAAAATAATAACTTAAAACAATCACTATAACATGTTAAATCAAAATTAAACTTATACACATTTTCACAATTTTTCACAATTCTACACTTTTCAAATAAGCACATATGAAAATGTATACAAAGTTCATAAGCATTTAACTCAAATAACATATCAAAATAGTCATTACTAATAATTAAACAAGTCTCAAATGGCAATTACATCAAATTAATCAAGTTCATGAATTTTGGACTTAAAAAGTCCACTTTAATCTCCAAAAATCATGTTTAGGATCAATGTTTTGATCATTTAACTATCTAAACATGTTACACTACTCAATTTAGCAATAATTCATGACAAAAATCGGCCATAACCTGTTTATATCAAAAAGCCCCAAATTGCTCAAGAACACAAACCCTAGATTTCTAAAAATTTTGAAGTTTTTGGCTTCAAATCATGTTAAATAGCATCAATCTAGGTTATACATGCATAAAATACTAACAATTTAACACTAATTACACTAGAAATTAACAAAATTGCATTAGGAAAAAAATTGATAATTATCACAAAAACTAGGAATTTATAGAGTTTAGGGGTGTAATTTTTACCATTTTGCTGAAGAATGAGAATCTAGGCATGATTAAAGCAAGAAAAATGACGATTTACGGTGTATTTTGGTGAATTTTGATGAAGATTTGAGAGTATTTTCGTATGTGTTTTGTGTGTGTTGGTGTGAGGCAGAACAGAACAGGCTGTATGTATCAGGCCTGTTTTCCAGCTCCATGCGATCGCATGGAGTTGGAGTGCAATATCCATGCAATCGCATGGGTATCCGGGAACAGTGTTTTCAGCTTTTTTTTTTTTTTTTATAAAACCTTATACTTTATAAAACTTATAATTAATTAAATTTTAAAAATTTGTTTTCCTTTAGGAGCGAGGGTGTTTCGGATCGATGTCCTAGTCTATCCCTTGACAAAATTTTTAAAATTTGTCAAATCAAAGCGCGGTTTTAAAAGTAAAGATTTTTGGATTTTTTAATGTTTTTGACATACTTTAATTCAATAAAATTAAAAATAATGATAATAAAAGTTCTCGTCCCTCCGTCGGGTAAAGCAATTTCGGTTCAAAGACCTAGTCTTCAACTCACGACGAATTTTAAAAATCATATTTTTAACTTAGTGAAATAAAGTAAATTTTTGTTTTTAAATTCTCACCAAACTTAAATTTAAAATGCATAAAATTAAGAATTCATATAATAAAAATTAAAAATTCACACCAAACTTATATTATATTTTTATTTTTAAACATACAAACTTATATTAAAAAGATTAATTTTTCAAATATTTACAATTTTAAATATATTAATTTTAAAAAGTTTACAATATTATTTTATTTTTTATATATAAATTTTTAAAAACATGGTAAAAATAAAATTAAAAATCTTTTTGGTCTTTTATCCCACTTTAATCAATCAAATATTATCAAAAATATGCGCCCCTCTTTTCGGTAAAGTAATTTCGGTTTCATGACCTAATTTAACTCATGACGAATTTTTGAAATATTTTGGGTTTATTGATTAAAGATATTTATACCTTAAGAATAAACGTTAAATTTTGCAGTGATGTAATAAATTTTTGAATGATATCAATAATTTCGGTCGCCAAACCTAATTTTATTCAATACCAATTTAATACTTTATAGCGAACAAATTAGCGTTTATTATCAAAAGGTTAAAAATAAAAAATTAAAAAAATAAAAACTGTACAGACTTACCTGTGAGATAGTATTCTTAGTTATATGATCTATTCCATTCATAAGATAATCGGTTTAATTGGTTTTCCATAGCTACATAGGCGTAACCTCGAGCATTCAGTGTTTTTTCTTCTAAACATATGAACGGTCCGTCTCTGCATAAAGTAACAAATTCGGTGTTTGAATAGGTTTGATTATTTGAACATTTACCTCCATGTGACCATTTTCCGCATTTGTGACATCTTTCAAGGTGTCGTGCTCTTCTTTTCGCTGCGGATTTTGATTTTCCTTTACCAAATTGTAACTTATTATCTTCGCATCTGGATTCTTTTCTTACTCCGTCCAATCTTTCTCTGATTACTGATACTATTTCACTCGGAAGTGTGTCATTATTACGTTTAGTGATCAAAGCGTGTAGCATTAGACCATGGTTTAGTTCAAAGGCAGTCTTCATTTCGTAAAAACCTAAAAAAAATAAAAATTCAGAATGGGGGAGAAGATGTAGCGACCCGACCAAATCATGTTTGACGGCGGCGTCTACTTAGGTCCCGTTACGTGGTCATAAGTCTTTAAAACAACGTTTGACCAAAAGATATGTCGCATTCATTTCAAATGTAAAGATTGTTCCAAGTTTACAAGAATTGTTCATCCAAAAGTTACGTTACAAAGTTATAAGTACAAATGAAACTTATGCGACACAATTTAAAAGTAGCCAAAAGACGCTCTGTGTATGCATATATATTCGACATCCAATGCAAGTATCAAAATAATGAGCGGAAGCATGTATCATGTATCGTTCAAGGACCTGAGAAAAACATAGAAATCTGTCAACGAAAACGTTGGTGAAATCATAGGTTTAAGTAAGTAAGTACAAGTGAACCACAAGATTTGCATCAATGAATTAATAGTAATACATTCCAAAAGTTTGTTTCACGAGCACCCAATTATCAATGCTTAACATTTCCTTCCATTGAACCCCATCACTTAGTGCTAGAACATACACTGTTTCTCGAAAATATATTTCATTCGTAAACGGTAGCGAACCTTTTGAATGAGGGTTTGTCAAACCCATATGGATCCATACAACATAAGTTCTCGCTTACACCCGGCAAGTGTAACTAATGATAATCGAATTGAGGATTTTGTTCTAAACTCGTATGTAGAATGTTTGTTTTCCTGTACTTGTGTTCACTTAGTAAAGAAATGTTTATGTTTTCTCATCCCAAATGTAAGTTCAAAAAGAGTAAAAGTGGGACTATGATCTCACCTTGAGTGCACGAGTGGTAAAGTACTTCAACAAGTAAACGTGTGCAAAGAACAATGCTAGTCTTGACCTAAACAATAGGTTGTATCAATAACGGTAAACACGATAGTTCAAAGATGTTCAATTAGTCCTATGGCTCGTTAAGACTCGATCATAATAGCATGTGAATCAAATTGTCATGTTTCATGCAAGGTACAAGTATAAAAGCATGTTAGAACGATTGCACAAACAATTGGTTAAGTTTGATTAAAAGTCAACTTGGTCGGGTCAAAGTCAACGAAAAAGTCAACATGTTCGGGTCGGGTCCCGAACTATTTTTCTGAGGTTTTTAATCATATATGAGCATGTTAGAACAAGTTTCATGTGAATCGGAGGTCCGTAGTATGCCAAACATTTTTCGTATTTTGGACATGGAGGTCAGAACCTGACCACGGCATATGCCGCGCCGCGGCCAGAGGTGTCGCGCCGCGACAAAGGCCGGGTGCTGGTGCCTGGCCAGTCCTAAATGTTCAAGTCCCAATCCCAAACCTTTTTGTGCATAAAATACAAACCGCTAACACTTAGGACTCGCACCTTATATCGTTGGAAAGCTCTTTTGACGTAGAATGCAACTAAACACAATTCATCAATCAAAAACCTCATTTGTAACAACCGAGTTTTCAAACCAAGTGATCATTCAATGCACACATTAATGCTTCAAACTCACCAATGCGCATTTAATGATTTAGGCATTCAATGCATACATATGACATGCCATTTTGTAGGTAATTGAGCATACAATACAACTAACAACTTACTAACAACAAATCATGGCAACTAATGCATCAAATAATCATTTCAAGTTCATTAAACCCTAGCTCAATTCCACCAAAAATCACTAATCAAGTTTATGGAGTTTTCTCAAGCAACCTACACATCAAATTGAAGCTAGTGATACTAGGAACACAATTAAAACATGAACTTTTAACATCTAACAACATATGATCATCCAAAATTCAAGAACAACACACCAAAATTCAAGTTCATGCTAGTTATACTAAAACAACGAGATCGAGCATACAATTTACATACACGACATCACAATGAGCCATAGACACTAACTAACACCATTTCAAGTCAAAAACACGAATTTAGAGAAATCTAGAGTTTTAGAAATGTTACCCAAACGAGATGAAGTTGGTACCAAAATGAAGAGGATGAAGAGAGGATCACGAATATGTAATTTATTTTGTTGTAAGCCTCCTAGATTGAATTTAGATGATGATTGAATGAATTTGGAAATTGGGTGTGTGTTCTTGCTAGAGAGAAAGAGAGAGAGATGGAGATGATAATGAATGGGTGAAAGGGGTTTGACCCTTTGACCTAGTCAAGGGTTTGATCCCTTGTCAAGTTTAGTCCCTCAACTTTCGTTCAGGTGCGTGAATTACCTAAACGAGATAATTTAAAACGCGTATCAACGGGAGATGTTATAAACATATAACGGAGTTTAAATTAGTATAACGTAAAAGTAAATGGAAAAAGGCGGGATGTTACAGAAGACTAGTTCTTTAGGGTCTGCTAGGGAAAGACCATTCGGGTTCCATTTTCGAGAACTACACGAAAACAGAAAATCTAACTCTAACAGAAATACATATTATCCTTTAAAGACTTGATTCTCCCCACACTTAGTTAGCTGTGGTATCAAAATTGTGATTAACTTCGTTGTCGATTTCCATTGGACTATCTATGTAATGTTTAACTCTGTGACCATTAACTTTAAATTCAATTCCATTTGAATTTATTAATTCTACTGTTCTGTATGGGAAAACTCTTTTGACTATGAATGGTCCAGACCATCTTGATTTCAATTTTCCAGGAAATAGCTTGAATCGTGAATTGAAAAGAAGAACTCTGTCTCCTTCTTTGAATTCTTTTGAACTTCTGATTCTTTTATCATGCCATTTCTTCGTTCTTTCTTTATAGATTAATGAATTTTCGTATGCTTCATGTCTTAATTCTTCTAATTCGTTTAGTTGACTTAACCGTAGACGTCCAGCTTCATATAAATCAAGATTACATGTCTTCAAAGCCCAAAATGCTTTGTGTTCAATTTCTACTGGAAGATGACATGCTTTTCCGTAGAAGAGTTTAAAAGGTGTGGTTCTAATTGGAGTTTTGTAGGCTGTTCTAAAAGCCCAGAGTGCATCCTCCAATTTAATGGACCATTCCTTCGGATTTGATCCTACGGTTTTCTCTAGAATACGTTTTAAAGCTCGGTTGGTATTTTCAACTTGTCCACTTGTTTGTGGATGATATGCAGTGGAGATTTTATGAGTTACTCCATATCTTTTGAGAACTTTCTCAAGTTGATTATTACAGAAATGAGTACCCCGATCACTTATTAAAGCTTTCGGTGTTCCAAACCTTGCAAAAAGATGTTTTAAAAAGTTGACTACAACTCGTGCATCGTTAGTTGGGAGAGCTTGTGCTTCCACCAATTTAGATACATAATCAATGGCTACGAGAATATAGAGATTATTATGAGATTTTGGAAATGGACCCATAAAGTCAATACCCCAAATGTCAAATACTTCACATACTTGGATGACATTTTGTGGCATTTCATCACGTTGACTTATTTTTCCAGCCCTTTGACAAGCATCACAGGATTTGCAAAGAAGGTGTGCATCTTTGTAAATTGTAGGCCAATAGAATCCAGCATCATAAACTTTTCTTGCTGTTAGTTGAGGCCCATAATGCCCTCCTGTTGGTCCTGTGTGACAATGGTTTAAAATTTTACTAGCTTCATCTCCGAATACACATCGGCGTATTATTCCATCGAGACAACTTTTAAACAGATGTGGATCTTCCCAGAAATAGTGTTTTATATCACTGAAGAATTTCTTTCGTTTTTGGTACGATAATCCTTTTTCAAGGAATCCACATACTAAACAGTTTGCATAGTCTGCAAACCATGGAATTTCATTATAATCTATCTTCAATAGATATTCATCAGGAAAGTTGTCTTGTATGGCTGATTCATTTAGAACTTCAAATTCGGGATTTTCAAGACGAGAAAGATGATCAGCGTCGAGATTTTCTGCTCCTCTTTTATCTCGGATTTCAATATCGAACTCTTGTAAGAGTAAGATCCAACGGATTAATCTTGGTTTGGCATCTTGTTTCGAAAATAGGTATCTAAGAGCAGAATGGTCGGTATAGACCACCGTTTTTGCTAGAACGAGATATGAACGAAATTTGTCAAAAGCAAAGACAATAGCAAGGAGTTCTTTTTCAGTAGTTGTATAGTTCGTTTGTGCTCCTTGTAACGTCTTACTAGCATAATATATAGGTTGAAATCGTTTTTCAATCCTTTGTCCTAAAACGGCTCCCATTGCAAAATCACTTGCATCGCACATTAGTTCAAACGGTAGATTCCAATTTGGTGTTATCATGATCGGCGCATTAGTGAGTTTTTCTTTAAGAATGTTAAAATATTTGATACATTCATCTGAAAAGATGAATGGAGCATCCTTTTCTAGGAGTTTATTCATAGGAGTGGCAATTTTAGAAAAAATCTTTTATGAAACGTCGGTAAAAACCGGCATGCCCTAGAAAACTATTAACTCCTCTAACATTGGTGGGATGTGGAAGTTTAGCAATTACATCTACTTTAGCTCTATCCACTTCAATTCCTTCTTTTGAAATTTTATGACCAAGAACGATGCCTTCTTTAACCATGAAATGGCATTTCTCCCAATTAAGTACTAGATTTGATTGTTCGCATCTAATAAGCATTCGTTCCAGATTAACTAGACATGATTCAAATGTATCACCGAAGACTAAAAAGTCATCCATGAAAACTTCCATGCATTCTTCTATCATGTCGTGAAAAATCGCCATCATGCACCTTTGAAAGGTTGCAGGGGCGTTGCAAAGTCCAAATGGCATGCGTTTGTAAGCAAAAGTACCATAAGGGCACGTGAATGTGGTTTTCTCTTGATCTTCGGGTGCTATTGGAATTTGAAAATATCCGGAAAAACCATCAAGAAAACAATAGTAACTATTTCCGGCTAATCTTTCCAACATTTGATCAATAAAAGGTAAAGGAAAGTGATCTTTTCTGGTGGCGTCATTTAATTTTCTATAATCAATACATACACGCCATCCTGTTACAGTCCTAGTAGGAATAAGCTCATTTTTTTCATTTGTAATGACAGTCATGCCACCCTTCTTAGGCACGCATTGAACTGGGCTTACCCATGGACTATCAGAAATTGGATAAATTAGACCTGCGTCTAGCAGTTTAATAATTTCTTTTTTAACTACATCTTGCATATTCGAATTTAGTCTTCGTTGGTGTTGCACATACACTTTATGACCTTCTTCCATAAGGATTTTATGTGTGTAATACGAAGGACTTATTCCTTTAATATCATGAATCTTCCATGCAATGGCTGGTTTATGAGCTTTCAACACAGAAATGAGTTGTGATTTCTCATTTTCAGTAAGAGAAGACGATATTATTACAGGTAATTCAGATTCACCATGTAAATAAGCGTATTCCAAATGGTTTGGAAGTGGCTTTAACTCTAATTTTAGAGGTTCTTCTATCGATGATTTGTATCGATATCTGTCTTCTTCTTTTAGCATTTGAATTTCTTCTGTTGTTGGTTCATATCCATTAGCTATAAGTGTAGCTAACATTTTGTGAAGACCCGTCCTAATCCATCCGGACGAAGTCATCAACCTTTGATCCCAGAGCGATGATCGACTCCAAGTATTGTCCTTAAAATGAGCAAATGCACAGCGGAATGTTTCTTTCATACCTGAGAATAAACATGCTTAACAGTGTCAACCAAAAGGTTGGTGAGTTCATAGATTTTTCTTAAAATAATAAAATTCATCATTTTGATAGACCACAAAATTTAAATACTGCATGGTACAAATGGGCCCGAATCCCATACCCACCTGTAATGTACATGCTATATCTTTTAAATACAGTACATCTTTCTCGTGTACGAAACCATTTTCATAAATCATAGTAACCGTACACATATCTTGTGCACAAAAATAACATACACATAACATGTGTATAAAATCATTCTTTCGATATATAATATTCACATTAACTGGTGGCAATTATCATGTCCACATAATTCAATGGTGGCAATTATCATGTCCACATAATTCAATGGTGGCAATTATCATGTCCACATAATTCAATGGTGGCAATTATCATGTCCACATAATTCAATAATAATCCGCAGAACTTCTGTCTGCATAATAATTCATTCGAGGAATGTTTTGCTTGTGTCTATCTCGTCAAACATTTATAAAAGCATTTCATGTATTCGCAGTTCAAAATATATTTCAAAAGCTTTTAATAAAGCAATTGTAAAAACAGTGCATGTATTCGCAGTCCCAAAAATATAAAGAGTAAAAGGGAATCAAATGAACTCACCATATTGTATTTTGTAGTAAAAATACATAAGACGTCATTGAACAAAAAGGTAGGGTTGGTCTCGGATTCACGAACCTATATCATTTATATATATATATATATATATATATATATATATATATATATATATATATATATATATATATATATATTAATACATATATTTGTAATCGAACAAATTTATTATATTTTAAATTATATATTATATATATTTAATTTGTATGTATCTTTAAAAATAACTAATATTTATATAGTTATATTAATATTTATATATGATTAATATTATATTAAAAATACATCATTTGTTATATATGAATGTTTATATAAAAAAAATATGTTCATTATATGTAATATTATTATAAGTATAATTTTATATGCATAATATTTATTTGTTGTAAAAATAATAATAATGATAATACTAGTAATAAAAATAATGATGATAATAATAATGATAATAATAATGATAATAATTTTTAATAATAATAATTCTTATGTTCATAATAATAATAGTAATAATAATAATAATAATAATAATAATAATAATAATAATAATAATAATAATAATAATAATAATAATAATGATAATAATAATAAAAACTACCTCAAAGAGTAAGTTCCCAAAAAGAAAATCTAAGTGCCTTTGCCCGGGCTCGAACCTGAAACCTCTCAATTAAAACCAACATTCCAAACCATCTCTCAGTCTAATACTTTCTGTAGTACTTTTTATCTTAAATATATTTAACCTGATATTGCATCTGTTGCTAGCCTGCTACGTCCCAACTGTAGCTTTAGCCCACCCGTAACAATTTAGGAGCCCAACAGAAGTCCAGCAAAGGATTAGAACAATAGCAGTAGCCCAAATAGGTTTTTAATTTTTATAATAAAAAAAATATTTGCAGTCGCCTAGATTTGAACCCACGACCTCCCGAATAAGCACACACACAACTAGCCACTGCTCCGCTACTCCTCTTCTGTTTTAATCCACGGATTAAATCTTTATAACCTAGACGTCCTTTAAAGATTTATGACCCACTTTGCTAAACAATTCAAGGATCCGATTCATCTTTGGATTCTTTATCATTTGAACGGCTAAAAAATATATATATATATATATGTATATATAATGAACTGACTCATGTTCTTGGGATACCCCAACGTCCCTTTTATCTTTTACAATATGGCATCATTCCAATTCGTATCATCATCATAGTATTTTATCCGTCGACTCATCATCATTATCCATTAAAAGTGCAGCAGCAAATAGTTCTATCAGATACATCACAATAGCTGTGACATTAAACGCAAAAGGAAAGAAACAAGGTGGAGTAGTAGCGTAACAGAAAACAGAAGGCTGGAACACGAGAACATCTTGTTGGTTTGAAGAGGATGTCCTGATGGTGGTGGCGTTAGATGGTGATTTGTTGTGGTGTTTTCATCAAGCAAGTAATAAGAAAGATATATATATATATATATATATATATATATATATATATATATATATATATATATATATATATATATATATATATATATATATATATATATATATATATATATATATATATATATAGAGAGAGAGAGAGTGTGTGGTGGTGTTGCGGTGGTTAGTTGTTGTGACAGATGGTGGCACGGTGGTGGTTTTTGCTAACAGCTCACGGGTAACAGAATTCCTAAAGCGAAGGTAGTGGTGATGGGTTTGTATTGGGGTTGAACTCAAACAATAGTTGGTGTTGGGTTATTTTTGAGGAAGGTGGCGGTGAAGGTGGGTTTGATCATGGGTGTGGGTGGTGTTAAACAAGAACACAACGGTTGTTTTGTGATTCGATGAAAACAAAAAAATATAGGGTGCAGGTGTATAAACGAATGATCCTTTAAGTGGGTTTGTTGAAGATGTGGTCAATTTGGTCGACAAGTGTATCAACCATGACAGCAGAAGAAGAAAAATTAGAATAAGATAAGAATGTTAGTTGAATTCATACGTTTAATGAGATTGATATCAGGAAAATTGAAGATAAAACCAAAAACGAAAATAGTTAGATAAAGATAGTTAATAGAATTTAATTCCTTTGTTTGATTTTATTTATATGTAATTAATATTAATAATAATAATAATAATAATACTTTTAATAATAATACTAATAACATTAATAAAGATGATAATGATAATATTAAAATATAAATTCTTAGTGATAATAATATCTAATGATAATACAAATAATGATTTTGATATAACAAGTTTCATATCTATATAAAATAATAATATTAATAACACTTGTATTGATATTAATATTAAAAGTAATAGCAATTATTATTATAACAACTATGTTTAATATATTAATATTAAATATTTTAGATTATGTAACATAACTATATAATATATTGCATTTTATAATAATCATAACTAATAATAATGAAGATATAACATGTTATAGGTTTCCATAACAATATTAATGTTATTGATATATTATAACAAATATATTTTTATCTTGTGATTACATTTAATTATTAATAGTACATATGTTGAATATTTATTATTTATACATTTTATATATACTTACATTTATTTATATAATTATATTTATTTACAAACAATTGTTCGTGAATCGTCTAAACCGGTCGAAGATAATGGAATGCATGAACATAGTTTCAAATTTTTCGAGACTCAACATTACAGACTTTGCTTATCGTGTCGAAATCATATAAAGATTAAAGTTTAAATTTGGTCAGAAATTTCCGGGTCGTCACAGTACCTACCCGTTAAAGAAATTTCATCCCGAAATTTGAGTGAGGTGGTCATGGCTAACAATAAAAATGTTTTCATGACGAATATGAGTTGATAAAAAGAATTTTATTACCGTTGAGTAATATGGATAAGATAATTCGATTACTCGAAGCGTATGAGTGAAACTATCACAAAAGATTGAGATAGAGATTTAACTTTTGACGTAGGCATGATAGAATTTCGGAATTCAAGGGATTTAAAAGAAAATCTTTGAAATTTATAAGATCTGATTCTTCGAGATTTATGGAAATTAAGATCTCTATAATTAAATGTGATCATCTGTCTTGATTGCTATGTCTGGTATTTTCACTATAAATGAACTTCTTACGTCTCATTATTTTCACCACTCCAATTCTTTCTTTATCGATCTATATTTTCAATGATTGTGAATATGCATCATCCAACTCTGGTTCTTAACCTCATTCTGACTATCGCAACAATCATTTTTTTTTTCTATTCCAACTCCCACCAGAGGAATCTGTTTACTTCTACTTCTCTCTTGGGGTAATTGTGTTTATCATACTCCCATGTCTTTATATTGTTATTCGTATTAATGTATACGGTTTGTAATTTCAGTGTTGTTGTTGAGTTTTATATCTTCCCTTATGTTTCGGAGCTATTTGCCTTTTTCTTCTCTTCTCGACCTCTAGTAAAGCGAGTAACGGTCCAGAATTCGTAAGTATGGAGTTTCGAATGAACTTAATGTTCTAAATGAGAAAGAACATAATAGCACGATTTGATTTGTCAAATTACCAGAATCACTGAGAATAGAACTATCAAGAATATACTTTTTTTGATATGTTCAGAAGTTACGCAGAATGATAGAGTTATGTAACATGGTACATGATGACGTTAGGATCTGTGAATCATCACGTTCCATTAGAAACTCGGCATGACTTACTGTAATATAATCACGTTGATCAAGTGTCATTATATTATACTATTTAATGCATCAATTTCTTTACACTTCTCTACAATTCATTCATAATTTATACTTAGATTTTACAGAAGTTTCCAATATAATGAAATACAGAAAACACGAAGAGGTAGATAATTTTGGACAAAAATATTTATAAAAATATCCTCAGAAATATCGAAGATATTTATGATGATATTTTGGAATTTCTAAGTTCGAAGGTTGATGAAGAAAAATTTTCCGCAAGATTTTAACATGACTTCGGAGCAAGATATTCTCTAAAGATTTCAACGGATCCAGAATTACCTGGATTCTTTGAATATAGGGTATGGTCCTTGTATTTGTCCTTGGTCTCCTTCGTGGTTAGCTCAATCCGTTTTTCAGTTCCAACTTTTCTGAGCTTTTCCAACATACTATTCTTTATCATCAAACTTCCGATGATTAAGGTCATTTACGATTGTCTACGGTTTCTGCTGCTTCATTCAGCTTTTTCAACATTCAGAGTATTGATTTGTAGACTGAGTGCTTTTCAGAATTTCAGAATGAAAAATCATAATTCTAAGAGATAAATGTTATACATATAACTGTTGATGTAGATATGCTGTGAGTTTTCAAAGTACTGATTGCTGATTCCCGGTAATTGATATGGCAGTTCTCGTTACAAGACACAGATGAGTATATGATAGGGTTTCAATGATTAAATATAATGATTTATCAAAGAGATTTAAGCCAAGAAGCAACGAGGTTGCTGGTACGTCTGCTAATAATATGGTGGAATATAAAAGGTTCCCTGGTAACAATAAAAGAGCACACATATATTTCAAAGTTATAATAAGGTTGTTTCGAACGAAAAGTCGAAGTTGACTTGCTGGAGCTGTGACAAAATTGGCTAATTTGGAAAAGGATTGCAAAGTTATTTTCGGTGATAACAACGTTAAAAAAGCTAGCACAGATACGTTTTAAACGTCTACTCAGTTTCCGAGAGTTTTTCAGGTGCATAACTATTCTTTTCTTCCGTAGATGAAGTGCGGTTGGTTCATCCTCTCGATTGAGGTGTTTTCAAGAATTATGAAAGGTTTGAACGCAGAATGGAATCGTCAAGATACAAATGAAGTTAAGATGAAATCAAGTGGCAACCATGAAGAATTATTTAGTTTCATATGTTATAATCTATATTTTAATTCATTTTAATTGTCCAATGTCATTAGTCCACAGTCGATAGTCCACAGTTAACAGTCCAATAATTCATATATAATTTTATATAATATTCCAATTAATTAATACGTATCGTGACCCGTGTACATGTCTCAGACTCGATCACAACTCAAACTATATATATTATTGTATAATCAACCTCAACCCTGTATAGCTAACTCCCACATTACTGCATATAGAGTGTCTATGGTTATTCCAAATAATTTATATAGATGGGTCGATATGATATGTCAAAACCTTGTATACGTGTCCCGATATTTAAAGTGCGTAAAATAAATAACAGAAATTAAATGACGATAAATAAAGTGCGTAAAGTAAATAAAAGAAATTAAATAACGATAAATAAAATTGTGATAATTAAATTGCGATAAATAAACTGCGATAAAAAAATGTAATCAGTTAGCTAGGAACAGTTAGCTGGAAACAGTTAGCGTGGATTCTTAACAAAATTTCTCATAGTTAATTTGTTTGTTTCTAACAAATTTTATTTTGTCCAATGTTTTCTTCATTATGCCACTTGTTGGATTTTGATAAGTCAAAATTCAATTATGAAATTTGATTTTGAATGAAAATAGTTGTTCTTTGGTGAACGGATACGTATATGTGTGGATTTGAGCAGTATTGTTAATGACTGCCGAATCTGATTTGAAGAATGTACAGTGTAACTTATTAATGTGAAATCTAGATATTCCTCGGGTATTACCTACCCGTTAAAATATTTTCATCATTAACAGTTTGTACGAAAGAATTTTTAATTATAATCTTTATAAAAAAAATATATATATACATATATATTTTCTTCAGATGTAATCATGAATTTAATGAGTCAATATGATATTAAACTCATTTGATTTACCGTTAGAACAAGATTATATAATCTCTAAAACATTAGAGATTACATAATCGTCATGTCGAACGAAGATAAATAATGTAGAACGATTCGCAGATTGATGATTATGCTCGAGGTACAACATGAGATGTTGAGGCATGGATTGTTGATGGTACGGGTGATGTTACTGATGGTACTGTTGGTGCCATTGATGTTGCTGCAGCTGGTAAATTTTTTTCACCATATTCTCCAAATTGATTACTCAAGCGCGAAGTTCGCTAACTTCTCCTATTATTCCGGGATGATTGTCGGTCGGAACGAGCAGATGAATAAGGTTTAGAATTGTGGATAGAATATAATCGTGTCGAACTACTCTGGAAATGAGGCTGAAACTGGTGTTTCGGATAGATTCGTCGGTAAGTGCTTCAGGTACTTCACCAAGAGGGAAATTTGGTTGATGGAAAGGAATTGCCTTCTTCTCGTTTTCGTTGATTAAGTCGACTACGAACTCATCAGATGAATTGGGAATGGCTGATTGATTGATTCATTCTGGTGACACCACTTTCGGAGCTTAGGTGAATATCCATATCGGAATAGCTGTCGGAATAACTATCGGAATAGCTATCGAAATCTGAGGGACTCGAACTGGTTGAGGGATTCATCTCGTACGATCAGATGAAGAATTTTCGATAAGAAAAAGATTATAAGATGTAGATTAGTACCCTGCAATACATAATTTACATATGCATATATAATACTAAAATCCCATAAGTTACGGAGGAATCTACGGAAGCTGTCAGGTAAAGTCTACAGTAACAGATATGCTAAGATATGAATTGTCAGATACGCTAAGATATGAATTGTCTATACACTATTCATGCAGTCATTGTAGTAACATGTGTCTAGACTTAGAATGATAAGCAAATGATTCCCTAAGAATGATAAGCAGGTAATTTCCTAAGGATGATAAGCAGATGATTTCCGACTAGAAATGATAAGCAAAACTTTTGACATGCAGACACGGTCGAAGTCCAGACTCACTAATGCATCTAAACAACTATCCATTAGACACACTAATGCAAGACCTAGTTCGCTAAGACCACCGCTCTGATACCAACTGTGAAGACCCGTCCTAATCCATCCGGACGAAGTCATCAACCTTTGATCCCAGAGCGATGATCGACTCCAAGTATTGTCCTTAAAATGAGCAAATGCACAGCGGAATGTTTCTTTCATACCTGAGAATAAACATGCTTAACAGTGTCAACCAAAAGGTTGGTGAGTTCATAGATTTTTCTTAAAATAATAAAATTCATCATTTTGATAGACCACAAAATTTAAATACTGCATGGTACAAATGGGCCCGAATCCTATACCCACCTGTAATGTACATGCTATATCTTTTAAATACAGTACATCTTTCTCGTGTACGAAACCATTTTCATAAATCATAGTAACCGTACACATATCTTGTGCACAAAAATAACATACACATAACATGTGTATAAAATCATTCTTTCGATATATAATATTCACATTAACTGGTGGCAATTATCATGTCCACATAATTCAATAGTGGCAATTATCATGTCCACATAATTCAATGGTGGCAATTATCATGTCCACATAATTCAATAATAATCCGCAGAACTTCTGTCTGCATAATAATTCATTCGAGGAATGTTTTGCTTGTGTCTATCTCGTCAAACATTTATAAAAGCATTTCATGTATTCGCAGTTCAAAATATATTTCAAAAGCTTTTAATAAAGCAATTGTAAAAACAGTGCATGTATTCTCAGTCCCAAAAATATAAAGAGTAAAAGGGAATCAAATGAACTCACCATATTGTATTTTGTAGTAAAAATACATAAGACGTCATTGAACAAAAAGGTAGGGTTGGTCTCGGATTCACGAACCTATATCATTTATATATATATTAATACATATATTTGTAATCGAACAAATTTATTATATTTTAAATTATATATTATATATATTTAATTTGTATGTATCTTTAAAAATGACTAATATTTATATAGTTATATTAATATTTATATATGATTAATATTATATTAAAAATACATCATTTGTTATATATGAATGTTTATATAAAAAAAATATGTTCATTATATGTAATATTATTATAAGTATAATTTTATATGCATAATATTTATTTGTTGTAAAAATAATAATAATGATAATACTAGTAATAAAAATAATGATGATAATAATAATGATAATAATTTTTAATAATAATAATTCTTATGTTCATAATAATAATAGTAATAATAATAATAATAATAATAATAATAATAATAATAATAAAAACTACCTCAAAGAGTAAGTTCCCAAAAAGAAAATCTAAGTGCCTTTGCCCGGGCTCGAACCTGAGACCTCTCAATTAAAACCAACATTACAAACCATCTATCAGTCTAATACTTTCTGTAGTACTTTTTATCTTAAATATATTTAACCTGATATTGCATCTGTTGCTAGCCTGCTACGGCCCAACTGTAGCTTTAACCCACCCGTAACAATTTAGGAGCCCAACAGCAGTCCAGCAAAGGATTAGAACAATAGCAGTAGTCCAAATAGGTTTTTAATTTTTATAATAAAAAAAATATTTGCAGTCGCCTAGTTTTGAACCCACGACCTCCCGAATAAGCACACACACAACTAGCCACTGCTCCGCTACTCCTCTTCTATTTTAATCCACGGATTAAATCTTTATAACCTAGACGTCCTTTAAAGATTTATGACCCACTTTGCTAAAAAATTCAAGGATCCGATTCATCTTTGGATTCTTTATCATTTGAACGGCTAAATATATATATATATATATATATATATATATATATATATATATATATATATATATATATATATATATATATATAATGAACTGACTCATGTTCTTGGGATACCCCAACGTCCCTTTTATCTTTTACAATATGGCATCATTCCAATTCGTATCATCATCATAGTATTTTGTCCGTCGACTCATCATCATTATCCATTAAAAGTGCAGCAGCAAATAGTTCTATCAGATACATCACAATAGCTGTGACATTAAACGCAGAAGGAAAGAAACAAGGTGGAGTAGTAGCGTAACAGAAAACATAAGGCTAGAACACGAGAACATCTTGTTGGTTTGAAGAGGATGTCGTGATGGTGGTGGCGTTAGATGGTGATTTGTTGTGGTGTTTTCATCAAGCAAGTAATAAGAAAGATATATATATATATATATATATATATATATATATATATATATATATATATATATATATATATATATATATATATATATATATATATAGTGTGTGTGTGGTGGTGTTGCGGTGGTTAGTTGTTGTGACAGATGGTGGCACGGTGGTGGTTTTTGCTAACAGCTCACGGGTAACAGAATTCCTAAAGCGAAGGTAGTGGTGATGGGTTTGTATTGGGGTTGAACTCAAACAATAGTTGGTGTTGGGTTATTTTTGAGGAAGGTGGCGGTGAAGGTGGGTTTGATCATGGGTGTGGGTGGTGTTAAACAAGAACACAACGGTTGTTTTGTGATTCAATGAAAACAAAAAAATATAGGGTGCAGGTGTATAAACGAATGATCCTTTAAGTGGGTTTGTTGAAGATGTGGTCAATTTGGTCGACAAGTGTATCAACCATGACAGCAGAAGAAGAAAAATTAGAATAAGATAAGAATGTTAGTTGAATTCGTACGTTTAATGCGATTGATATCAGGAAAATTGAAGATAAAACCAAAAACGAAAATAGTTAGTTAAAGATAGTTAATAGAATTTAATTCCTTTGTTTGATTTTATTTATATGTAATTAATATTAATAATAATAATAATAATAATACTTTTAATAATAATACTAATAACATTAATAAAGATGATAATGATAATATTAAAATATAAATTCTTAGTGATAATAATATCTAATGATAATACAAATAATGATTTTGATATAACATGTTTCATATCTATATAAAATAATAATATTAATAACACTTGTATTGATATTAATATTAAAAGTAATAGCAATTATTATTATAACAACTATGTTTAATATATTAATATTAAATATTTTAGATTATGTAACATAACTATATAATATATTGCATTTTATAATAATCATAACTAATAATAATGAAGATATAACATGTTATAGGTTTCCATAACAATATTAATGTTATTGATATATTATAACAAATATATTTTTATCTTGTGATTACATTTAATTATTAATAGTACATATGTTGAATATTTATTATTTATACATTTTATATATACTTACATTTATTTATATAATTATATTTATTTACAAACAATTGTTCGTGAATCGTCCAAACCGGTCGAAGATAATGGAATGCATGAACATAGTTTCAAATTTTTCGAGACTCAACATTACAGACTTTGCTTATCGTGTCGAAATCATATAAAGATTAAAGTTTAAATTTGGTCGGAAATTTCCGGGTCGTCACACATTTCAGCTTCATCAATTGGTTCATTACCTTCTCCTAAAGAACATTCTCCTGTTCCTTGTAATTCTTGAAATTCTTCTAACAATTCTGCATTTGAATCTATAGTTTGAATATAATAACATGTATCATCTGCAGATTGCGGTTGTTGCATTGCTCTATCAACTGAAAAGGTAACACTCTCATCCTCTATACTTAGGGTCAGTTTCTTACCAAACACGTCTATCATTGCTTTAGCCGTGTTTAAGAATGGTCTTCCTAATATGAGAGGAACTTGAGAATCTTCTTCCATGTCCAGAACAACAAAATCTACTGGAAATACTAAAGTACCAACTTTAACTAGCATATTCTCCATTATCCCTCTAGGATATTTTATTGATAGATCGGCTAGTTGTATACTTATTCTAGTTGGTTTCAATTCTCCAAGGTCTAGTTTAGTGTATAGTGAATACGGCATTAAATTTATACTAGCACCTAAGTCTGCCAATGCTTCTATTGAACTAAGACTACCCAGAAAACATGGAATTGTGAAACTTCCTGGATCAGATAGTTTTTCTGGTATCTTATTCAACAGCACTGCTGAACAATTAGCATTCATATTAACAGCCGAGAGTTCTTTCATTTTCTTTCTATTTGAGATTAGATCTTTCAAGAATTTAGCATATCTAGGCATTCCTGAAATCACATCAATGAAAGGAAGATTTACATTTATCTATTTTAACATATCCAAGAATTTGGATTGCTCGGCTTCAAGTTTCTCTTTCTTCATTTTACTCGGGTAAGGAAGTGGTGGTTGGTATGGTTTAACATAAGGTTTAGCCTTAACTGTGTTATCTTCATTAACCTTTTCAACTACCGGTTCTTTTTCCTTATCTTGATCAGGTTGTGGTTCTTGTGGAGTAGGAATAGCTTCATCAGAAGTTACAGGTATTTCAGGTGGTTTAAGTGTTGTACCACTTCTTGTGGTAATGGCTTTAGCTGTTTCATAGGGTTTGCATTTGTATCACTAGGTAAACTTCCCGGTTTTCTTTCACCTATTAACCTTGCTAGGTTACTTACTTCTTGTTCCAAGTTTTGAATAGAAGCTTGTTGATTTCTAAATGCTTGAGCATTTTGTTCATTAGTTTGTTTTTGAGATGTGAAAAACTGCGTTTGAGTTTCAACTAGCTTCGTCATCATATCTTCTAAATTCGGCTTTTTATCATCGGGTTGTGGTGGTTTGTTTTGAAAATTAGGTCTTTGCTGGTTGTAAGTATTGTTAGATACTTGTTGATTGCTAGGACCTTGTTGGTTGTTGTATGGAATATTTCGATTATAATTCTGGTTTTGATTGTAGATTGATCTTGGCGGTTGATAATTATTCTGATAATTATTTCCAGGCCTTTGGTTTATGTATGAAATATTCTCTCTTTGTTCCATTGTTAATTCAATACTGAGACAATCTTTTGTCAAATGTGGTCCTCCACACTGCTCACAACTAATTCGTATTGAGTGAATATCCTTAGTCATCTTTTCCATTCATCTCTCGACAGCATCTATCTTTGCGGAAATGGAATCTAAGTCATGGCTATAATCGGCTCTAGCTGCTTTAGATGATCTAACGATATCTTTTTCTTGGTGCCACTCATGTGAGTGGGAAGCAGTGTTATCAATAATTTTATAAGCATCAGTTTCGGTTTTCTTCATAATGGAACCACCAGCTGCTATATCGATGTCTTTTCTTGTAGTGATGTCGCATCCTTGGTAGAATATTTGTACTATTTGACAGGTGTCTAAACCATGTTGCGGACATCCTCTTAATAACTTTCCAAATCTTGTCCACGCCTCATATAGAGTTTCATTCAGTTTCTGTGTGAACGTAACAATTTCTCCTTGAAGTCTTACGGCTTTAGATGCCGGAAAGAATTGTTTAAGAAAATTTTCAACTAAAACGTCCCATGTATCAATCACCCCTTCAGGTAACGATTCCAACCAATCTTTGGCTTCTCCCTTTAAAGTCCAGGGAAATAACATGAGATATATCTGTTCATCCTCCACTTCTCGGATTTTAAATAGTGTGCAGATCCTATTAAAGGTACGAAGATGTTCATTTGGATCTTCCTTCGGCGCACCACTAAATTGGCATTGATTAGTCACCATGTGTAGAATTTGTCCTTTGATTTCATAATCTGGCGCATTTATGTCTGGATGAGTAATTGCGTGACCTTGGCCAGTGCGTTTAGCTCTCATTCGGTCTTCCATACTTAAAGGTTCCAGATTCTCCATAATTGAATTTGTTGAATCCGAATCACTAGAGGATTCTGATTTAATGGTTCGTTCCTCAACAATCTCTGTTTGAATGATTGGTGGTTTTGTAGGAAAGTTTAGTGGTTCAGGATCTATGAATCGTCCATGAATATTCTCCGGATTCTCAATTGTGAGGTCGGATTCAAAAAATGGATTATCGGAAATTTGAATTGGAGTACTTGGTCGACTGGATGACGATTCTAAAGAAAAATCAACGGCGGTAATATTTGCTAAATGTCTTGATCTAGTTACAGGTGGTGAACGTACAAAAGGTGGTGAACGTCTTGCTCGGTGCATTCACTGAATATCCTATTAGTTTTTAAAAAGGAAAGAAAAATTATATAAGTTATCCAATCAATAGACTTTTCTGATTTTGCCCACGTTTCGAATAGCCAAAAGATGCAGCAGAGGGGCAGGATTCGTTTGGTCTCAATATAATTGAGGACTGTTTGGCTCCAATAACCCGGTCCACGTACAAATCCAACTATTACTACGAACTAGAAAATTTTGATGTCTATCAATTTAACCACTTAAAATAAATTTTCGTAATTTTAAGAAATTTAGATAAGAAGTAGAATAAAAATCTATGTCCTAAAAACTAGAATAGCGAGAAATAAGAAAGAAAAAAAGAGCGTCGAAAAAGGTCGAAAAAGAAAAGAAAAATTGAAAAAGGCGTTGAAAAATAAGAAATAAAAAGAGTGACTTATAAACTTTAAAACATTCACCTAACCCAACCTTATTACTACCACTAACTTAAAATTATAATATTTTAATTGATACATAGGTAAAAGGCGTCAAGAAATAAGAAAATAGCGCGTCTAAACTTAAAAAGGAACTAAAAATTTAAAACTAAAAGTTGCGTCTTAAAGCTTACAAGTAAAACTATATCCCAAATGGAAATAACTTAAAAAGGTACTAAAACTTAAAAAAGGCGTCGCAAAATTCTAAAGCACCTAAATCTTAGTGTAAAGAAAAAGCACTTAAGGGATTTTACGGCAAGGCCTAAAAATCTAGAAATAAAAATAACTATGGCAAAAACTATAAATTAAAAATAAATACGAGCGAAAAATACAAAAATTACGCTAAAACTATTAAAAAGGGACAAAATATAAAATATATAAAAAGTTGTAAAAATTACAATTTTTATAAAAATATTATTTTTATATTATTTATTTTATAAAACTATTAATTTTATAAATTATTAAAACTAATTTAGACTTAAAATACAAATTATAAATAAACTAAACTAAATAATAAAATAATTATAACCTAATTAGGGTTATTAATTAATAATAATTATTATTATAAACCCTAATTTCGTACAGCTTATGTTTCAGACGAGTCAAATCACTCCATGCGATCGCATGGAGTGTATGCTATATATTCATGCGATCGCATGAAGTAGAAAATCAGGCCAGATGGGTTGGGATGCTACAGTGTAGCCCGTAAACTTTTTTTTTTTTTTTTTTTTTTTCTGTTTTGCTGTTTTGATGTTTTATAAAAAAAACACAATATTTAAATAAAATTTATATTTTTAAATACTAAAAATAAAATAAAGAAACTTTATAAAACTTATATATTTAACAAACTCTTAAAAATATATAAATTTTTATTTTTCTTTTTATATTTTTGAATTTTTAAAACGTATTTTTACAAAAACGTATTTTTATAAAAGTAAACTAAAAATAAAAATCTTTTTTTTATATAGCGTTGCGCTTCCGGCTTTTAAGCTAAATTTTTAAGTTCCCCGGCAGCGGCGCCAAAAATACTTAATGTTAAAGCTAAGGGGTATAAAATACTATTAAATTTTACAAGGAAATACTATTAAATACGATACAATTTTACACAAGATATTTATTTATTTATTGAATGGATATACTTAAACCTTGCTACAACACTTATAGGCAGTGTACCTAATCGTACAGTAGTGTAGTTTTTAGTAAGTCCAGTTCGTTCCACAGGGAATCTTTAAACAAAGCTTAACGCTATATTAGTTTACTTTTATAAAAATACAAATATATATATAAGTAATATTATTATTATAAAGGGGGGTTTTTACCGTTTAATGACCGGTTTGTCGATTTTAAAAACTTTAGTTGCAGTTAAAACAAAATGTAAAATATTAAATAAATAAAAGACTTAATTTAAAGCATAAAGTGAATAACGATAATGAAATTGCGAATAATAAAAGTGCGATAAAATAAACTTGCGATAATTAAAAAGTACGATAATTAAAAGTGGAATTAAATACAATAACAATAAATAAAAATGCGATAATTAGAAGTGCAATTAAATATAAAATAAAGGAAATTAAATATGAAATAAAAGAATTATGCTTATTTAAACTTCCGTAATCATGATGTTTGACGTGTTGATTTTAGTTTTATGCCCATGGGTTAATTGTCCTTTGTCCTGGATTATTTAATATGTCCGTCAGGTTTTTGTCCATAACAGTCCATCAGTCATAAATATAAAGTGTGAGTGTCCTCATCAAATTATCCTTATACTCGAAGTTTAAATATTCCAACTAATTGAGGACTTAAACTGTAACAAGATTTTAATACTTTGTTTAATAATTACACCAGGATGTCGACTGAGTGTAACCCAAGGTTTTAATACTTTGTTATCAATTATGCCAAGTGTCCTTGTACATAATTTCACCCCTGTTTTAATAATTCTAGTAGCTATTAATCCATTCCCGTGTCCGGTTAAATGAACGATTATTCGTACATATAAATACCCCGCCCATCGTGTCCGATCGAGTGTATATGGTTATTTATAGGGACGTCCAATTGTAAATCTTTATATTAACATTAACAAATTATTATTTAGTTAAATAAATATAAAGCCCATTAATAGCCCATAGTCTAATTTCCACAAGTGTCGTTCTTTTGTCCAAACCCCAATTATGGTACAAAGCCCAATTACCCAATTTTAATATTTTTAGCCCAACATCATGATTACTTCGGATTAAATAAGCATAATAATAACTTAGCTACTAGACATTAATGTAAAAAGGTTGAACATAACTTACAATGATTAAAAATAGCGTAGCGTTACACGGACAGAATTTCGACTTACACCCTTACAACATTCGCTAACACACCCTTATTATTAGGATTTAAAATTAAAATTAAAATTAAAATATAAATTATATATACATATACTACGTTGAGTGAAGAAGAAAAAGATGTGTTTTTGTGGTGCACCAAAGCTTGATTTTTATAGGCATGTGGGCTGGAACTGGGGCTCATGCGATCGCATGGATTTATGCCTTCCAGGCCATGCAATCGCATGGCCAGCTGGGGAGGCTCACATTTGGTTGTTTTCTTCTGCCGACGGTTTTATAATATAATATAATATATATATTAATTTTAAGAATTAATTATATATTATATTATATTTATGTGCATAGTTGAATTGTAATTTTTAGTCCGTTGCGTCGAGCGTTGAGAGTTGACTCTGGTCCCGGTTTCGGATTTTCGAACGTCCTTGCGTACAATTTAATATCTTGTACTTTGCGTTTTGAATCTTTTACTCTTGTAATTTTGAGACGTTTCTTATCAATAGTTGGAACCTCATTGATTGTATTTTGTACTTTTGAGCTTTTTGGTCGTTTGCGTCTTCAATTCGTCGAATCTGTCTTTTGTCTTCACCTTTTATTATTTAAACGAATATCACTTGTAAATAGGACAATTGCAACTAAAAGCTTGTCTTTCTTGAGGAATAATGCTATGAAATATATGTTCGTTTTTAGCATTATCAGTAAGTCCTAACTCCATGTTTTGAGTTTTAATTAGTTTATGCTAGGGTTTGGTTCATTAGGAACTTGTAAGACCCATTTGGGGGTAATATGGGTGGATTTGGGTTAGGTGATAAAAGGAAACCCTAAATAGCCATAATCTAGGGTTTGGTCTTATGATTTGGGATTGTAAGTGTTAAATGGTGTTGTTGATCATTAATACACCTTTAAATTGATGAAAGAAGTGTTAATGAGTAAGTTTGACCCGATTGTGAGTCTAAGTAATTAAAATGGGTCAAATGAGTACTAGTTGACCTAATTGGGTGAAGTGGGTATAGTGGGTATGAAATACCCAAGTTTGCGTTAGTAGACTTTAATTCACTAGCTTTAGTGATTGAAGTTGAGTCTTGACCCTTAAGGGCGGTTTTGGTGAAAATGGGGCATTTAATGCATTAAGTCATTAAATGCACATAACTGAATTGTTGGTATTTTAGTCCAATTAGATATTGTGCTGATTGAAGTACTTATTATATTAGGTACTTTGCTTTGAAGCTTGCGGAAGTATAAAACCGTCACCGAATAGTTAAGGTGAGTGGAATAATTATATGTGTAGGTATATAATGTATCTATTTGTTGTAGCATGGGATGTGAAGTGTCGAGGTGCTAAGACACCACGTTTCACGTGACGAGTGAAGCATCGAGGTGTTAAGATGCCACTCGAGGTGAAGCATCGAGGTGTTAAGATGCCACCTAGGAGTGAAGTGTCGAGGTGTTAAGACGCCACTCCATAGTAAAGGGTGAAGTGTCGAGGTGTTAAGACGCCACCCGAGGGGTGAGTTATCGAGGTGTTAAGATGCCACCCGGGGGTTAGTGATACGAGGTGCTAAGTACAGTAATGGATGTTGTGAACTCCGATGGCCTTTCGCGCGCCATTCCCTTGTTCGATTGGTTAACCATGGTTATTTGTGTTGTAAGCGAAGGCTTATTATATTGTTTGAGTTATATATATAATTATGCGATTGTTATGCTAGCTTGTGGTATTGGAGGTTGGTAGCCTCGTATTGATGATAAGCTAATTGTGTTGCTAACATGTATTTCGGTATGTGTATTTGAGTGTTTGCAAGTAGGTATATTATATATGTATGTGTATAATTATTGTATTCACTAAGCTTTAGCTTACCCTCTTGTTGTTCATCCTTTTAGATGCAGGTGCGGATATTGGAAAAGGGGTTGTTGGGCACTAGGTGTCCTTTGATAATGTTTCGTTGGAGCTTTTGGAAGTTAGCCTAACGTTTTGGATAGTTTAGTCCCAAACCATGCTCGAAGTGTCATTTGGATTATAAACTATCATTTGTAGTGGGTCGAACTTGTATTGAACTAAATTAATGGCCTTCGTGCCTTGTAAACATTTAAATTGTGGTACGTTTTAAATGGCGCTTGTGGAATGGTCTACATATTTAATTGGCGCGTAAATGTGTATTAATAAAAAAAAATTATCGTAAGGATTACGTGTTGGGTTGTTTCATATTATTCTTTCGCGTGTCTATATCGCGTAGAGTCTGTGTTTGTGGTTGTGTCTGTGATGACCCGGGAATTTTCGACCAAATTTAAACTTAATCTTTGTATGTTGTTGACACGATAAGTAAAGTCTATTTAATTGAATCTCAATAGTTGTGAACTATATTTATGAAATCATTTGACGTTTGACCATTCCCGAAGATTCACGAACCTATAATTGTAACTAGAAATGTAAATATAGATAATTATATACGTAAATAATTATATTAAGTATATTAATGAACTATTAAGTAAATATAGTTATTATGAAAGGTGACTTCAAACACTAAAACCTGTTATTTTGAATATATAGTGTATATTGTATATAAGTGGGTCAAACACAAACCGCCAATGTTATCAAGATATTAAATGTATATCGTTATACTTGCGGTTAATTGTTTAATATATATATAGTTATCTATTTAAACATTTAAAAACATAATTTTACATATATATACAATAGTATATACATACATACATACATATATATATATATATATATATATATATATATATATATATATATATATATATATATATATATATATATAACTCTATATATAAATAGATATGATTATATGTATAATTAAATGTACATTGTAAGATATATATAACGTATAAATATTCAGTTATATATATTATATAATTAGAAAACATGACATAAACAATAAATTGTAACATTAACATATTAGAAGTAAATACAAGTTAAAATATAGTTGATATAATAATATTACTTTTTGTGATATTATTAAAATAAATATATTAATATTAATATCAGAATTAATAATAGTATTATATAATTATGAAAACAGATATGTATAATTATATAGCAAATATATAAATAAATAAATAAATACTGTTATATATAAAATACAGGTATTTATATAAAAACATTAAAACTAATTAGTTAATTATATAATTATATATAATTACTGTTATAATGCGAGTGATTGCCTGTCTGTTTTTATTTTAATTATTTCTGTTAAACCCGTGAGCAATAATCGATCCTCATCACTAGAATACAATCAAAAACACTGCTCCAATTGTTGAATTAACATTCCATTATTCGTTATATGATACTGATAGCTGTTGTAGACAGAAAACAACATAGAAAGTTTATAAACCGTAACATTTTCCCCTGTATTTTCACTTTATGGCCAAAATCAAAAATTTAAACCATTATAAAAATCTAGTTATGCAGTTCTGTTAGAATTCCCTTACCCAAACTACTTGCAAAACCTCAACTTCCAATTTCTCAAATTGAAATCAAATTTCGAAGTCAAAATTTTATTCACAAAAGTCAACTGAATGTTCATCATCAAAATTAGGATTCGTCTTTGTGTTTCATACTAAATTGATGATTGGGAAAGATTTTAGGAGTGTATAGAAACCTATTTCATGTTTTGAGTTTTGTCTAAAACGATCTCGAATTCAAGTTTAATTTTTTTTTTCTTCTCATTACCGACGAGCAGCAGTGACTGAATATTTATTTTTTTTGTTCGTTTAATTTTTTTTTAATATCAAGAATATCACTTCCTGGTTCTGAATTATTTTCAAGCCTTAAATAAATTACGAATTCGTTATTTGGGTTCATTGGGGTCGATTTATGTTTGCTAGTGAGGAAGAAGAAGAACTGGATAATATAATACGATATATAAGATTTAAGAAGGGTTATGAATCAGAAAATGGGCTGTAGCCCAGCTGGTTTGACATGTGTGTGCGGGTTCAGGAGGTCTCGGATTCAAGCCTGGCGGATGGCATTTTTTTTGTAATTCGATTTTGAGGTAGTTTCCATTTTCTATTATTATAATTATTATCATCATTATTATTATTAGTATTGTTAATGTGATTATTATTATGATTGTTATTATTACGCTTATTATTATTGTTATTATTATTATTATCATGAAGTATTTAAATTATTATTATTATTATTAAGCTTATCATTTATTATTAATATTAAAATGATTAATAAAATTATTGTTATTTTTATTACTAAACATTTAACATATGATTTTTAGCACAATTGGAATTATTATTATTGTATCACTAGGTAGTAACTTTGAGTATCACTAGTTTTATTATTACTATCATAATGCAATTTATCAATAAAATTAATATCATTAAAAAATGAGTAAAATTATTATTATCATTATTATTAAGACTAGTAATAAATTTAAACATTAATTGTATTAATATGTTTTGTATGAACATAAGAATTAGTATTACCATTTAAAAATTATTAGCAATATCATTATGTATTATTATTAATGATAATAAATTATTATAAGTATATTACTATTAATATTATCATGAGCAACATTATTATTATATAATAATTAAAAACTATTAATCTAACTAGTAATAGCAGCAAAAGTATCATTTTTTTTTTAAATTTATTATCAATATTATCATTAATTTATTATTGTTAATAGTATTATCATTAAGTTAACAAACAAAAGATAATTACAAAGTAATTATAGATATATAAATATATATACATATATATTTAATACAAAACTTAACTATATAAATATGGTTATTTACTTAATATATATAAAATAACATATATAAGTTATTAACATAAAAATTATATCACTAATAATAAATACATATATATTTGTTCGATTACAATTATGTATATTAATAAATATACAAATGATATAGGTTCATGAATCCGAGGCCAACCCTGCATTGTTCAGTTTCGTCGTATGAATATTTTTACTACAAAATATTGTAGGGTGAGTTTCATTTACCCCTTTTTACTCTTTACATTTTTGGGCTGAGAATACATGCAAATGCTTTATTAAATGTTTTACAATATTTATATGCGAGAGTTTCATTTGCTCCCCTTTACTCTTTACATTTTTGGGCTGAGAATACATGCGCTGCTTTTATAAATGCTTTACGAAATAGACACAAGTGATCGAAACTACATTCTATGGTTGGATTATTAAACCGAATATGCCCCTTTTTATTAAGTCTGGTAATCTAAGAATTAGGGAACAGACACCCTAATTGACGCGAACTCTAAAGATAGATCTATCGGGCCCAACAAGCCCCATCCAAAGTACCGGATGCTTTAGCACTTCGAAATTTATATCATGTCCGAAGGAGGATCCCGGAATGATGGGGATATTCTTATATGCATATTGTGAATGTCGATTACCAGGTGTTCAATCCATATGAATGATATTTTGTCTCTATGCATGGGACGTATGTTTATGAGAATTGTAAATATGAAATCTTGTGGTCTATTAAAATTATGAAATGATTATTTATGTTAAACTAATGAACTCACCAACCTTTTGGTTGACACTTTAAAGCATGTTTATTCTCAGGTATGAAAGAAATCTTCCGCTGTGCATTTGCTCATTTTAACGATATTACTTGGAGTCATTCATGACATATTTCAAAAGACGTTGCATTCGAGTCGTTGAGTTCATCAAGATTATTATTTAGTCAATTTTAGTTAGATATTATGAAATGGTATGCATGCCGTCAACTTTCGATGAAATGAAAGATTGTCTTTTCAAAAACGAATGCAATGTTTGTAAAATGTATCATATAGAGGTCAAGTACCTCGCGATGTAATCAACTGTTATGAATCGTTTATAATCGATATGGACTTCGTCCGGATGGATTTGGACGGGTCCTTTCAGTTGGTATCAGAGCGGTCGTCTTAGTGAACCGGGTCTGCATTAGTGTGTCTAATTGATAAGTCGTTAGGATGCATTAGTGAGTCTGGACTTCGACCGTGTCTGCATGTCAAAAGTTTTGTTTATCATTTTTGTCGGAAATCATTTCCTTATCTTCCTTAGTAAATCACCTGCTTATCATTCTTAGTCTAGACACATCTTACTGCAATGATTGCATGAATAGTATAGACAAAATTCGTATCTTAGCGTATCTGCTAATTCATATCTTAGCATATCTTGTACTGTAGACTTTGTCTGACAACTTCCGTAGATTCCTCCGTAACATATGGGATTTTAGTATTGTATATGCATATGTGAATTATGTATTGCAGGGTACTAATCTACATCCTATAATCTGTTTCTTATCGAAAATACTTCATCTGATCGTACGAGATGAATCCCTCAACCAGTTCGAGTCCCTTAGACTTCGATAGCTAATCCGATAGTTATTCCGACAGCTATTCCGACATGGATGTTCACCTAAGTTTCGAAAGCAGTGTCACCAAAATGGATCAACCAATCATCCATCCCCAATTCATCTGATGAGTTTGCAGTCGACTTAATCAATGGAGACGCGAAGAAGGCGATCCTTTCCACCAACCAAATTACCCTCTTGACGATGAACCTGAAACACTTACTGGCGAATCTGCCTGAAACACCATTTTCACCCTTATTCCCAGGATATCTCGTCACGATTATATTCTATCTAAAATTCTAAACCTTATTCATTCGCTCGTTCCAACCGACAATCACCCCGGAATAATAGAAGAAGTCAACAAACTTAGCGCTCGAAAAATAAATTTGGAGAATATGGTGCAAAATGTACCAGCTTCAGCAACATCACCGGCACCAACAGTACCATCAATAACAGCACCAGTACCATCAACAATCCATGCCTCAACATCTCATTCAGTACCTCGATTATAATCATCATACTATATATCGTTCTACATCAATTATCTTCGTTCGACATGGCGATTATGTAATCTCTAATGTTTTAGAGATTTTATATTCTTGTTCAAATGGTAAATCAAATGAGATTAATATCATATTAACTCATTAAATCCATGATTACATCTGAAGAGAATATATATGTATATATATTTTCATAAAGATTGTAATTAAAAATTCTTTCGTACAAACTGTTAATGGTGAAAATATTTTAACGGGTAGGTAATACCCGAGGAATATTTAGATTTCACATTAATAAGTTAAACTGTACATTCTTCGAATCTGATTCAACAGTCATTTACTATCCTACTTACAACCACCGTTATACGTATCCGTTCACCGCAGAATAACCCTTTTCATTCAATTTTAAATTTGGATTTTGACCTATCAGAATCCAACAAGTGGCATAATGAAGAAAACATTTGATAAAATAAAATTTTTTAGAAACAGACTAATTAACTATGAGAAATTTTGTTAAGAATCCACGCTAACAAAATCCTAGCTAACTGTTCCTAGCTAACTGTTAATTCCGTATTACATTTTATTTTATCGCAATTTATTTATCGCAATTTAATTATCGCAATTTATTTATAGCAGTTTATTTATCGCAATTTATATTCTCGCAATTTTATTTATCGTCATTTAATTGCTGTTATTTATTTTATGCACTTTGAATATCGGGACACGTTTACAACGTTTTGACATATCATATCGACCCATCTATATATATTATTTGGAATAACCATAGACACTCTATATGCAGTAATGCGGGAGTTAGCTATACAGGGTTGAGGTTGATTCTATAATAATATATATACCTTGAGTTGTGATCGAGTCTGAGATGAATACGGGTCACGATACGTATTAATTAATTCGAATATTATATATTAAACTATATATGAATTATTGAATTGCTAACTGTGGACTATCAACTATGGACTACCAACATTGGACAATTAAAATGAATTAAAATATTGACTATAACATATGAAACTAAACAATTCTTCAAGTTTGCCACTTGATTTCATCTCAAACCTCATTTGTATCTTGACGATTAAGATCCACGTTCAAACCTATCATGATTCTTGAAAACATCTCAAACGAGAGGAGGAACCAACCGCACTTCATCTACGGGAGAAAAGATTGATGCATTTAGTTATGCATCTGAAAAACTCTCGGAAACTGAGTAAACGTTTAACACGTAGCTGTGCTAATTACTTTAGTGTTATTATTACCCAAAATAACTTGGTAATTCCTTTCAAAGTAGCAAATTTTGTCACAGCTCCAGCAAATCAACTTCGACTTTTCGTTCAAAACAACCTTATTATCACCTTGATTTATATGTATGCTCTTTTATTGTTACCGGGGAACCTTTTATATTCCACCATATTACCGTCAGCGTTTAATCATCTAAAAACACAATTCTCTTGAAATCACCTCGGATTGATAACCAATGATTCGGATATGGTAGCAGTAAATGTAGAGGAATCGGCAATCAGTACTTTGAAAACTCACAACATATCTACATCAACAGTTATATGTATAACATTTATCTTATAGAATAATGACCTTCCATTATGAAATTTTGAAAAGAACCCAGTCTACAAATCAATACTCTGAATATTGAAAAAGCTGAATGAAGCAGCAGAAATCGTAGACAACCGTAAACGATCTTAACAGCCAGAAGTTTGATAATAAAGAATAGTTTGTTGGAAAAGCTCAGAAAAGTTGGAACTGGAAAACGGATTGAGCTAACCATGAAGGAGACCAAGGATAAATACAAGGACCAAACCCTATATTCAAAGAATCCAGGTAATTCTGGATCCGATGAAATCTTTAGAGAATATCCTGCTCCGAAGTCATGTTAAAATCTTACGGAAAATCTTTCTCCATCAACCATCGAACTTAGAAATTCCAAAATATCATCATCAATATCTTCGATATTTCCGAGGATATTTTCATAAATATTCTCGTCCGAAATTATATACCTCTTCGTGCTTCCTGTGTATCATTATATTGGAAACATTCAATAGAAAATTTAGTACCGAAAAGCAGATTATGCGAAATTATGAAGAAAGCCATGGACAAATCACAAAGAATAAGTTTGACTTCAAAGGATCCGAATGATTCAATGTCTGTTAAAGTCGTTAGTGAATATCTTGATCCTTACTCTGAACCCTTGCAGACAATAGTTTCTATCATCCTCTGATCTTAGATATTCCGAGATAGTATCATGTATTTCATTATAAATATCCTCCATATTTCTGGAGATATTTTTATAACTATTCTTATCTGAAATCATTAATCTCTGCGTGCTATCAGTATTACATCATATAGAAACTGTTAGTTTCTATATTCTGTAAACTTTCAAGCTTAAAATATGAATGTTATTAAAGTAATGTGGGAAACTGATGCATGAGTTAGTATAATATAATGACACTTGATCAACGTGATTATATTACAGTAAGTCATGCTGAGTTTCTAATGGAACGTGATGATTCACAAATCATAACATCATCACGTGCCATGTTACATAACTCTTTCATTCTACTTAACTTCTGAACAAATCAAGAAAATGTATTCTTGATGGTTCTATCTTCCGTGATGTTGATAAATTTGAAAATCAAATCGTACTATCACGTTCCTTCCTGTTTAGAACATTATAATCATTCGAAACTCTATATCTACGAATTCTGGACCATTATTCGCTTGACTTGAAGTCGGGAAGAGAAAACAAAAACATAAAGATTTGAAATATAAGGGAGAATATAAAGCTCAATGATAACACCGAAATTACAAACCGTGGATATCAGTACATATAGCAATATAAAGACACGGGAGGATTATAAATACAATAATCCCTAGGGCATAATAGAAATAAACAGATTCTTCAGGTGGGAGTTGGAAAAGAAGAACGATCATTGCAATAGTCAGGATAAGGACAAGGATCAGAACTGGGTTAAGCATTTTCACAATCTTGTGGATGTAAGAACCATGAAAGAAAGTATAGGAATGGTGAAAATTATGAAACGGGAAGAGTTTAATTTATAATGGAAATATCAGACAAATCTAGGTAGATCACCGTATTTAATTATAGAGATCCTAATTTCCTTACTCGCCGAAGAATCAAATCTTTTAGATTTCGAAGATTTTCTTCAAATTCCTTGAATTTCGGAATTCAAGCAAAACAACGTCAAAAGCTAAGACGCATCTTATTTTCTAAATTCGACCAAGACAACGTCAAAATCTAAGGCGAATCTCTATTTCTCATTTCACTCTTTTATGATAACTTCACTCGTACACTTCACATAATCGAATCATTTATTCTGTAGTGCTCAATAATGATAAAACTATATTTATCAACTCATATTCGTCATGAAAACATTTTTATTGTTAGCCATGACCACCTCACTCAAATTTCGGGACGAAATTTCTTTAACGGGTAGGTACTGTGATGACCCGGGAATTTTTGACCAAATTTAAACTTAATCTTTGTATGTTGTTGACACGATAAGTAAAGTCTATTTAATTGAATCTCAATAGTTGTGAACTATATTTATGAAATCATTTGACCTTTGACCATTCCCGAAGATTCACGAACCTATAATTGTAACTAGAAATGTAAATATAGATAATTATATACGTAAATAATTATATTAAGTATATTAATGAACTATTAAGTAAATATAGTTATTATGAAAGGTGACTTCAAACACTAAAACCTGTTATTTTGAATATATAGTGTATATTGTATATAAGTGGGTCAAACACAAACCGCCAATGTTATCAAGATATTAAATGTATATCGTTATACTTGCGGTTAATTGTTTAATATATATATAGTTATATATTTAAACATTTAAAAACATAATTGTACATATATATACAATAGTATATACATATATATATATATATATATACATATATATATACATATATATATATATATATACATATATATATATATATATACATATATATATATATATATATATATATATATATATATATATATATATATATATATATATATATATATAACTCTATATATAAATAGATATGATTATATGTATAATTAAATGTACATTGTAAGATATATAATGTATAAATATTCAGTTATATATATTATATAATTAGAAAACATTACATAAATAATAAATTGTAACATTAACATATTAGAAGTAAATACAAGTTAAAATATAGTCGATATAATAATATTACTTTTTGTGATATTATTAAAATAAATATATTAATATTAATATCAGAATTAATAATAGTATTATATAATTATGAAAACAGATATGTATAATTATATAGCAAATATATAAATAAATAAATACTGTTATATATAAAATACAGGTATTTATATAAAAACATTAAAACTAATTAGTTAATTATATAATTATATATAATTACTATTATAATGCGAGTGATTACCTGTATGTTTTTATTTTAATTATTTCTGTTAAACCCGTGAGCAATAATCAATCCTCATCACTAGAATACAATCAAAAACACTGCTCGAATTGTTGAATTAACATTCCATTATTCGTTATATGATACTGATAGCTGTTGTAGACAGAAAACAACACAGAAAGTTTATAAACCGTAACATTTTCCCCTGTATTTTCACTTTATGACCAAAATCAAAAATCGAAACCATTATAAAAATCTAGTTATGCAGTTCTGTTAGAATTCCCTTACCCAAACTACTTGCAAAACCTCAACTTCCAATTTCTCAAATTGAAATCAAATTTCGAAGTCAAAATTTTATTCACAAAAGTCAACCGAATGTTCATCATCAAAATTATGATTCGTCTTTGTGTTTCATACTAAATTGATGATTGGAAAAGATTTTAGGAGTGTATAGAAACCTATTTCATGTTTTGAGTTTTGTCTAAAACGATCTCGAATTCAAGTTTAATTTTTTTTTTCTTCTCATTACCGACGAGCAGCAGTGACTGAATATTTATTTTTTTTGTTCGTTTAATTTTTTTTTAATATCAAGAATATCACTTCCTGGTTCTGAATTATTTTCAAGCCTTAAATAAATTACGAATTCGTTATTTGGGTTCATTGGGGTCGATTTATGTTTGCTAGTGAGGAAGAAGAAGAACTGGATAATATAATACGATATATAAGATTTAAGAAGGGTTATGAATCAGAAAATGGGCTGTAGCCCAGCTGGTTTGACATGTGTGTGCGGGTTCAGAAGGTCTCGGGTTCAAGCCTGGCGGATGGCATTTTTTTTGTAATTCGATTTTGAGGTAGTTTCCATTTTCTATTATTATAATTATTATCATCATTATTATTATTAGTATTGTTAATGTGATTATTATTATGATTGTTATTATTACGCTTATTATTATTGTTATTATTATTATTATCATGAAGTATTTAAATTATTATTATTATTATTATTAAGCTTATCATTTATTATTAATATTAAAATGATTAATAAAATTATTGTTATTTTTATTACTAAACATTTAACATATGATTTTTAGCACAATTGGAATTATTATTATTATTGTATCACTAGGTAGTAACTTTGAGTATCACTAGTTTTATTATTACTATCATAATGCAATTTATCAATAAAATTAATATCATTAAAAAATGAGTAAAATTATTATTATCATTATTATTAAGACTAGTAATAACTTTAAACATTAATTGTATTAATATGTTTTGTATGAACATAAGAATTAGTATTACCATTTAAAAATTATTAGCAATATCATTATGTATTATTATTAATGATAATAAATTATTATAAGTATATTACTATTAATATTATCATGAGCAACATTATTATTATATAATAATTAAAAATTATTAATCTAACTAGTAATAGCAGCAAAAGTATCATTTTTTAAATTTATTATCAATATTATCATTAATTTATTATTATTAATAGTATTATCATTAAGTTAACAAACAAAAGATAATTACAAAGTAATTATAGATATATAAATATATATACATATATATTTAATACAAAACTTAACTATATAAATATGGTTATTTACTTAATATATCTAAAATAACATATATAGGTTATTAACATAAAAATTATATCACTAATAATAAATACATATATATTTGTTCGATTACAATTATGTATATTAATAAATATACAAATGATATAGGTTCATGAATCCGAGGCCAACCCTGCATTGTTCAGTTTCGTCGTATGAATATTTTTACTACAAAATATTGTAGGGTGAGTTTCATTTACCCCTTTTTACTCTTTACATTTTTGGGCTGAGAATACATGCAAATGCTTTATTAAATGTTTTACAATATTTATATGCGTGAGTTTCATTTGCTCCCCTTTACTCTTTACATTTTTGGGCTGAGAATACATGCGCTGCTTTTATAAATGCTTTACGAAATAGACACAAGTGATCAAAACTACATTCTATGGTTGGATTATTAAACCGAATATGCCTCTTTTTATTAAGTCTGATAATCTAAGAATTAGGGAACAGACACCCTAATTGACGCGAACTCTAAAGATAGATCTATCGGGCCCAACAAGCCTCATCCAAAGTACCGGATGCTTTAGCACTTCGAAATTTATATCATGTCCGAAGGAGGATCCCGGAATGATGGGGATATTCTTATATGCATATTGTGAATGTCGATTACCAGGTGTTCAATCCATATGAATGATATTTTGTCTCTATGCATGGGACGTATGTTTATGAGAATTGTAAATATGAAATCTTGTGGTCTATTAAAATTATGAAATGATTATTTATGTTAAACTAATGAACTCACCAACCTTTTGGTTGACACTTTAAAGCATGTTTATTCTCAGGTACGAAAGAAATCTTCCGCTGTGCATTTGCTCATTTTAACGATATTACTTGGAGTCATTCATGACATATTTCAAAAGACGTTGCATTCGAGTCGTTGAGTTCATCAAGATTATTATTTAGTCAATTATAGTTAGATATTATGAAATGGTATGCATGCCGTCAACTTTCGATGAAATGAAAGATTGTCTTTTCAAAAACGAATGCAATGTTTGTAAAATGTATCATATAGAGGTCAAGTACCTCGCGATGTAATCAACTGTTATTAATCGTTTATAATCGATATGGACTTCGTCCGAATGGATTAGGACGGGTCCTTTCAGTGTCTATGTATATCATCAAGCAAGATGGTTGTGGTACTAATGAGTGGATGCGGCGTGTTCGCGTATTAATGACTAACTACCATTAATACTGTGACGACCCGGGAATTTCCGACTAAATTTAAACTTAATCTTTATATGATTTCAATACGATAAGCAAAGTGTGTTATGCTGAGTCTAGAAAATTTTGAAACGATGTTCATATATTCATTTGACCTTTGACTACTCCCGACGATTCACGAACGATTGTTGTAAATAAAAAAAAAAAAAAAATATATATATATATATATATATATATATATATATATATATATATATATATATATATATGTAAATCTTTGTAATAAATTGAAAATCTATAATATAATTTAAACACTAGAATTAAAAATGTAAAATAAGATACAAACTATTAAGAGTAATTTAAAATGAATCTATAGATAAACATATGATTTTATGCGTAATTATTTTTCATACATATATATTGTAATATATATAAACAATCAATACATGTTATTATTTATAGTAGATAGTTGTTAAGTATTACCTAGATAATAGTATATAAAATAAACATATTGAAATTTCTTATAAGTTAAATATTAAATGTTCAATAAATGTTATCATATGATAGATGATTATTAAATATTACATAGTTAATAAGATATAATAGTAACATATTAAGCTTACTTATAAATTAAAATATAATTGCTATATCACGTACAATAAAATAAATATTAATAGTAATATCAGTATCAATAATATTATTATATATAACATATGAATATGAAATTTGTTATGTAGAGTTGTTATATTATTATCATTATCTAATTTATTGATACCATTAATATTATTAGAATTAATAGTATTATTAGTGTTGTTAATATTGTTATTGTTTTTATTATCATTATTAAAATTATTCTTATTGTTATTATTATTGGAATTATATTTATTATCATATTAATTAATATGATTTTAATTATTAATATTATTATTAATATTATTTCTATTAGTATTATTATTGGTATTCTTATTGTTAATAATATAATTATTGATATAATTATTGATTATTAATATTAATTAAATATAATATAAATAAAATAAAGAAACATAAATTAAGCGTAATAATCAGTTTCATTTTTTTTCCTGAACTCCTATTATGCTTGTGACCTTACCTTTATCAGTCACCAACCCTACTAAATTTCATTCAATCAATCTCATGTCCTCTGCACCCTTTAATTTGATTCTTCAATCATAGATGTCAATTATCAGTCTACTTCTGCGATTTTATAAAGAAAACCGCTTCTTTTTATTTATTTTTTTTTCTCCCTGTCACATATCCAAACCATTTAACACTTGATTTAATTCGAGACAAATTGAAGAAAAGTGTAAATGCAGAAACCTTTTAAATCGTTGCTTGAAACTTTCTTCGAAGTTAGAGAAGCTAATTCTAAGAAACGAGCAAGAATTCTTGAGTCAAAGTTCTTGAAACAAAAAGTCAAAAATTGTTCTATAATCGAATTCGGGTTTTCTGTTTTGATTCAAGTTCAATTGAGGATTCCATTCGTTTCCATAAACAAATTACAAACTTTTTCATGTTATCATCATAGACTAAAACTTTCAAAATTTTACAATCAATTTTTTTTTTCTTCTATTCAGCGACGGCCAAAAAAAAAGGGACTGGGTTCTTTTTTATTTTTATTTTTTCCAAACTAATTAAACATAGATAAATGTATAAATGATAACACTAAGTCTTAAACGATTGTAGAATACGCGGGTTTGATTTGGGATGAGTTTGAATTAAGTTCATTGATTGAGTTGTGAAGAAGATGAACAAGAACAGAAAATGATTTCGGGTTTTATATTTATTAGTTCTATAATATTTCAGAAATTGGGCGCATCCCAGCTGGTTTAAGTGTGTGTCAGGGAAGCGCGAGGTCTTGGGTTCGAACCCGGTATGGGGCGTATTCTTTTTGGACAAGTCTTTGAGGTAGTCTTCATATATTTAACTATCATTATTTATTATTATTATTGTTCTTATTAACATGATTATTATTGTTATATTTATTAGTTATTAAGGTTATAATTACGATTATAAATTTGTTATTGTTACTAACATTATTATTATTAAAGTTATTACTAATAATACTAGTATTAACATTATAATTATTATTATAATTAATATCATTATTATTATGATTATTATTATTTTTTATTAGGAAAACAATATGACATATTAAGTATTAGTATTATTAGTGTTATCATTAAAGTAATAGTTGTAGCACCAATATGATTAAAACCATTGTTTTAAGTATTATTGTTATTATCAAAGTTAGCATTTTTCTAAAAACTGTCGTTATTATTATTAGTATTATTACAAATAAACATATTTTTTATATATAAAAGTACATTACAAAAATGTTAATATCACATATTACCATATTGTTAATGTTAGAATGATATTAGCTAAAGCTATATAAAATATAACAACTAATATAAAGATATATTTTATCATATATAATCTTTAATATAAATTATTATTGTTAATATAAATATTAAATGATAAATATTAGTTAGATAAATATATATATATATACTTGTTCGATTACAATTATGTATATTAATAAATAAACAAATGATATAGGTTCGTGAATCGAAGGCCAACCCTGCATTGTTCTGTTGTTCAATATCGTCATATGTATTTTTACTACAAAATACATTACAGTGAGTTTCATTTGCTCCCTTTTTACTCTTTACGTTTTTGGGCTGAGAATACATGCAAATGCTTTATTAACTGTTTTACAATATTTATATGCGTGAGTTTCATTTGCTCCCTTTTTACTCTTTACGTTTTTGGGCTGAGAATACATGCAAATGCTTTATTAACTGTTTTACAATATTTATATGCGTGAGTTTCATTATTCCCTTTTCATATACATTTTTGGGCTGAGAATACATGCGATGTTTTTATAACTGTTTTACGAAATAGACACAAGTAATCGAAACTACATTCTATGGTTGAATTATTAAATCGAATATCCCCTTTTTATTAAGTCTGGTAATCTAAGAATTAGGGAACAGACACCCTAATTGACGCGAACTCTAAAGATAGATCTACCGGGCCCAACAAGCCCCATCCAAAGTACCGGATGCTTTAGTACTTCGAAATTTATATCATGTCCGAAGGAGGATCCCGGAATGATGGGGATATTCTTATATGCATATTGTGAATGTCGGTTACCAGGTGTTCAATCCATATGAATGATATTTTTGTCTCTATGTATGGGACGTATGTTTATGAGAAATGAAAATATGAAATCTTGTGGTCTATTTAAATTATGAAATGATTATTTATGTTAAACTAATGAACTCACCAACCTTTTGGTTGACACTTTAAAGCATGTTCATTCTCAGGTACGAAAGAAATCTTCCGCTGTGCATTTGCTCATCTTAGAGATATTACTTAGAGTCATTCATAACATATTTCAAAAGACATTGCATTCGAGTCGTCGAGTTCATCAAGATTATTATTAAGTTAATTATAGTTAGATATATTATGAAATGGTATGCATGCCGTCAACTTTCAATGTAATGAAAGATTGTCTTTTCAAAAACGAATGCAATGTTTGTAAAATGTATCATATAGAGGTTAAGTACCTCGCGATGTAATCAACTGTTGTGAATCGTTTATAATCGATACGGACTTTGTCCGGATGGATTAGGACGGGTCTTCACAGTTGGTATCAGAGCGGTGGTCTTAGCGAACCAGGTCTGCATTAGTGTGTCTAACTGATAATTCGTTAGGATGCATTAGTGAGTCTGGACTCCGACCGTGTCTGCATGTCAAAAGTTTTGCTTATCATTTTGTGTCGAAAATTTCCTTCTTATCATTCTTAGGGAATCACTTGCTTATCATTCTTAGTCTAGACACGTTTTACTGCACTGACTGCATGAATAGTGTATAGACAAAATTCATATCTTAGCATATCTGCTACTTTATATCTTAGCATATCCGTTACTGTAACCTTGCCTGACAACTTCCGTAGATTCCTCCGTAACTTATGGGATTTTAGTATTATATATGCATATGTAAATTATGTATTGCAGGGTACTAATCTACATCCTATAATATATTTCTTATCGAAAATCCTTCATCTGATCGTACGAGATGAATCCTAAGCTCCGAGAACAGCGTCATAGGCATGAATCAACCAATCAGCCATTATCAATTCATCTGATGGGTTCGTAGTTGACTTAATTAATGGAAACGCGCAGAAGGCAATCCCTTCAACCAACCGAATTCACCTCCTGACAATGAACCTGAAACACTTACCGGCGAACCTATCCGATACACCATTTTCCTTCTCATTTCTAGGGTAGCTCGTCACGATTATATTCTATCTAAAATTTAAACCTTATTCATCTGCTCGTTCCGACCGACAATCATCTTGGAATAATAGGAGAAGTCAACTAACTTCGCGCGCGAGTAATCAATCTGGAGAATATGGTACAAAATGTACCAGCTTCAGCAACATCACTGGCACCAACAGTACCATCAGTAACAACACCAGTACCATCAACAATCCATGCCTCAACATCTCATTATGTACCTCGAGTATAATCATCGTTCTACGTATCGTTCTACATTAAATTATCTTCGTTCTTCATGACGATTAAGTAATCTCTAAATGTTTTAGAGATTATGTATTCTAGTTCTAATGGTAAAGCAAATGAGTTTAATATTATATTAACTCATTAAATCCATGAATACATCTGAAGAAAATATATATGTATATATGTTTTCATAAAGATTGTAATTAAAAATTCTCTTGTACAAACTGTTAATGGAGAAAATATTTTAACGGGTAGGTAATACCCGAGGACTATTTAAATTTCACATTAATAAGTTACATTGTACGTTCTTCGAATCTATTTCAACAGTCATATACTATCCTACTTACATCCACCGATATACAAATTCGTTCACCACAGAATAACCATATACATCCAATTATATATTTGGATTTTGACCTATCAGAATCTAACAAGTGGCATAATGAAGAAATAATGGACACAATAAAAATTGATTAGAAACAGATTAATTAACAATATGAAATTCTATTAAGAATCCACGCTAACAAAATCCTAGCTAACTGTTCCTAGCTAACTGTTAATTCCTTATTACCATTTAATTATCGCAATTTATTTATCGCAGTTTATTTATCGCAATTTACATTCTCGCAATTTTATTTATCGTCATTTAATTTCTGTTATTTACTTTACGCACTTTATTTATCGTTATTTAATTTCGGTTATTTATTTTACGCACTTTAAATATCGGGACACGTATACAAGGTTTTGACATATCATATCGACGCATCTATATATATTATTTGGAATCACCATAGACACTCTATAGGCAGTAATGATCGAGTTCTCTATACAGGGTTGAGGTTGATTCTCAAATGATATATATACTTTGAGTTGTGATCGAGTCTGAGACATGTACACGGGTCACGATATTTATTAATTAATTCGAATATTATATATTAAACTATATATGAATTACTGGACTGTTACTGTGGACTACCAACATGGACAATTAAAATGAATTAAAATATTGATTATAACATATGAAACTAAACATTTCTTCAAGTTTGCCACTTGATTTCATCTTAAACCTCATTGTATCTTGACAATTACAATCTGCGTTCAAACCTTTCATGATTCTTGAAAACACCTCAATCGAGAGGATGAACCAACCGCACTTCAGCTACGGAGGGAAAGATTTATGCATTTAGTTATGCACCTGGAAACTCTCGGCCACTGAGTAAAAGTTTAATACGTAGCCGCGTCAGATCCTTTGGCATTTATTAGCAAAAATAACTTTGCGATCTCTTTTCAAAGTAGCAAATTTTGTCACAGCTTCAGCAAATCAACTTCGACTTTTCGTTCGAAACAACCTTATTATCACCTTGATTATTATGTATGTTCTCTTATTGTTACCGGGGAATCTTCCATATTTTACCATATTTACTAGCAGACGTACCAGCAACCTCGTTGCTTTTTGGTTTAAATCTCTCCGATAAATCATTATATTTCTTCATTGAAACCCTATCATATACTCATCCGCATCTTGTAACGAGAACTGCCATACCAATTACCGGGAATCAGCTATCTGTACTTTGAAAACTCACAGCATATCTACATTAACAGTTATATGTATCCATATAACATTTATCTCTTAGAATTATGATCTTTCATTCTGAAATTCTAAAAAGCACCCAGTCTACAAATTAATACTCTGAATGTTGAAAAAGCTGAACGAAGCAACAGACACCGTAGACAACCGTAAACGACCTTAATCATCGAAAGTTTGATGATAAAGAATAATATGTTGGAAAAGCTCAGAAACGTTGGAACTGGAAAACGGATAGAGTTAACCATGAAGGAAACCATGGAGAAATACAAGTAACATACCCTAAATTCATAGAACCCAGATAAACCTAGATCCGTTGAAATCTTTAGAGAATATCTTGCTCCGAAGTCATGTTAAAATCTTGCGGAAAATCTTTCTCCATCAACCATCGAAACTTAGAAATTCCAAAATATCATCATCAATATCTTCGATATTTCTGAGGATAATTTCATAAATATTCTCGTCCGAAATTATATACCTCTTTGTGCGTCCTGTGTATCGTTATGTTGGAAACATTCAATGGAAAATTTAGTACCGAAAAGCGGATTATGCGAAACTATGAAGGAAGCCGTGAACAAATCACAAAGAATAAGTTTGACTTCAAAGAATCCAAATGATTCCGTTTCTGATGAAATCTTTAGCGAATACCTTGCTTCCGAATCTAAACCCTTACGGATAAATCTTCTTCATCATCCATCGATATTAGAAATTCCAAGATATCATCGTATCTTTCATTATAAATATCCTCCATATTTCTGAAGATATTTTTATAATTATTCTTATCTGAAATCAATAATCTATTCGTGCTTTCAATGTTACATCATATAGAAACTGTTAGTTGCTATATTCTGTAAACTTTCGAGCTTAAAATATGAATGTTTTTGGAAGTACTGTTGGGAACTGATGCATGAGTTAGTATAATGTAATGACACTTGATCAACGTGATTATATTACAGTAAGTCATGCTGAGATTTCTAATGAAACCTGATGATGGTTCACAGTAGATTATACCATCATCATGCGTCATGTTACATAACTCTTTCATTCTATATAACCTCCGAACATATCAAGAAGAATATGTTCTTGATAGTTCTATCGTCTGTATTTAGATAAACTTGAAAATCAAATCGTGCTATCACTTTCCACCCTGCTTAGAACATTATAATCATTTAGAACTCTATATCTACAAATTCTGGACCATTATTCGCTTGATTTAAAGTCGGGAAGAGAAAACAAGAGCATGAAGCTCCGAAATACAAGAAAAATATAAAGCCCAACAACACCACCGAAATTACAAACTGTGGATATCAGTGCGTATAGCAATATAAAGACACGGGGGAATTATAAATACAATAATCCCTAGACCATAGTAGAAATAAACAGATTCTTCCGGTGGGAGTTGGAAAAGAAGAATGATCATTGCGATAGTCAGAATAAGAACAAGGATTAGAACCGGATTAAGCATTATTATAATCTTTTAGATATATGAATTGAGAAAGAAGGTATAGAAGTGGTGGAAACTAATGAAATGGAAAAGGTAAATTTTTAATGAAAAAAAATCAGACGTAGTAATCAAGACAGATCACCGTATTTAATTACAGAGATCTTAATTCCCTTATTCGCAGAAGAATCAAATCTTTTAGATTTCGGAGATTTTCTTTAAATTCCTTGAATTCCAGAATTCAACCAAAACAACGTCAAAAGTTAAGACAAACCTTATTTTCTAAATTCTACCATGACTATGTCAAAATTTATGATACATCTTATTTTATAAAATCAACCATGATTTTGTCATTGGTTAAGATGAATCTGCTTTTACTCATTTCATTCTTTTGTGATAGCTTCACTCGTACTCTTCGAATAACCGAATTATTTTATCTGTATTATTCAATAATGATAAAACTCTATTTATCAGCTCATATTCGTCAGGAAAACATTTTTATTGTTAGCCATGACCACCTCACTCAAATTTCGGGACGAAATTTCTCTAACGGGTAGGTACTGTGACGACCCGGGAATTTTCGACTAAATTTAAACTTAATCTTTATATGATTTCAATACGATAAGCAAAGTGTGTTATGCTGAGTCTAGAAAATTTTGAAACGATGTTCATATATTCATTTGACCTTTGACTACTCCCGACGATTCACGAACGATTGTTGTAAATGTATATATATATATATATATATATATATATATATATATATATATATATATATATATATATATATATATATATGTAAATCTTTGTAATAAATTGAAAATCTGTAATATAATTTAAACACTAGAATTAAAAATGTAAAATAAGATACAAACTATTAAGAGTAATTTAAAATGAATCTATAGATAAACATATGATTTTATGCGTAATTATTTTTCATACATATATATTGTAATATATATAAACAATCAATACATGTTATTATTTATAGTAGATAGTTGTTAAGTATTACCTAGATAATAGTATATAAAATAAACATATTGAAATTTCTTATAAGTTAAATATTAAATGTTCAATAAATGTTATCATATGATAGATGATTATTAAATGTTACATAGTTAATAAGATATAATAGTAACATATTAAGCTTACTTATAAATTAAAATATAATTGCTATATCACGTACAATAAAATAAATATTAATAGTAATATCAGTATCAATAATATTATTATATATAACATATGAATATGAAATTTGTTATGTAGAGTTGTTATATTATTATCATTATCCAATTTATTGATAACATTAATATTATTAGAATTAATAGTATTATTAGTGTTGTTAATATTGTTATTATTTTTATTATCATTATTAAAATTATTCTTATTGTTATTATTATTGGAATTATATTTATTATCATATTAATTAATATGATTTTAATTATTAATATTATTATTAATATTATTTCTATTAGTATTATTATTGGTATTCTTATTGTTAATAATATAATTATTAATATAATTATTGATTATTAATATTAATTAAATATAATATAAATAAAATAAAGAAACATAAATTAAGCGTAATAATCAGTTTCATTTTTTTTCCTGAACTCCTATTATGCTTGTGACCTTACCTTTATCAGTCACCAACCCTACTAAATTTCATTCAATCAACCTCATGTCCTCTGCACCCTTTAATTTGATTCTTCAATCATAGATGTCAATTATCAGTCTACTTCTGCGATTTTATAAAGAAAACCGCTTCTTTTTATTTATTTTTTTTTCTCCCTGTCACATATCCAAACCATTTAACACTTGATTTAATTCGAGACAAATTGAAGAAAAGTGTAAATGCAGAAACCTTTTAAATCGTTGCTTGAAACTTTCTTCAAAGTTAGAGAAGCTAATTCGAAGAAACGTGCAAGAATTCTTGAGTCAAAGTTCTTGAAACAAAAAGTCAAACATTGTTCTATAATCGAATTCGAGTTTTCTGTTTTGATTCAAGTTCAATTGAGGATTCCATTCGTTTCCATAAACAAATTACAAACTTTTTCATGTTATCATCATAGACTAAAACTTTCAAAATTTTACAATCAATTTTTTTTTCTTCTATTCAGCGACGGCCAAAAAAAAAAGGGACTGGGTTCTTTTTTATTTTTATTTTTTCCAAACTAATTAAACATAGATAAATGTATAAATGATAACACTAAGTCTTAAACGATTGTAGAATACGCGGGTTTGATTTGGGATGAGTTTGAATTAAGTTCATTGATTGAGTTGTGAAGAAGATGAACAAGAACAGAAAATGATTTCGGGTTTTATATTTATTAGTTCTATAATATTTTAGAAATTGGGCGTTGCCCAGTGTAGCGACCCCGAAAAATCGTCAAGTGACGGCGTCGACTACGTAGGTCCCATTACATGGTCATAAGTCTTTAAGACAACGTTTGACCAAAATATGTCGCATTCATTTCAATGTAAAAGGGTGTTTCAAGTTTACAAAAAGAAGTTCGACGGCTAGTTACATTACAATGTTAAACGTACAATTGAAACCTATGCGACACAATTTAAAAGTAGCCAAAAAGATGCTCCAAATATGCATGTATACTCGACATCCAAGCAAGTATCAAAAGAGTGCGGAAGCATGTATCACTTAAGCATTCAAAACCTGAGAAAAACATAGAAGAATCTGTCAACGAAAACGTTGGTGAAATCATAGGTTTAGTAAATGAGTATGTAAGTAAAATAAGTTGAACCACAAGTTATAGTATAAGTCGATTTTCCGAATCGTTTGAATTCCATAAGTATTGTTGTTTACCGAGCACCCAATTATCAAAGCTTAACCGTATCATTTACCTCAGCATAAAAGTGTTAGAACATACACCGTACCAGAATATATTTCATTCGCTTAACGGTAGTGAACCGTCCGAATGAGGGTTAGTCAAACCCGTATGGATCCACACAACATAGTCTCGCTTACACCATCTGATGTAATTAATGATAATTGAATTGAGGATTTTCGTTCAAACTCGTCCGTATCTTTGTATTCGTATTCGTGTTCGATGTATAAAAGTATGAAAGGTATATATACATATGAAATGTATATAAGTATGTAACGTATAAGTTTCTCAGCCCACGATTTAAAAATATAAAAGTTGTTGAAAAAGTGGGACTATGATCTCACCTCGAGTGCACGAGTATAAAAGTACTTCACAAGGTAAACGTGTGCATGAAAGTTGCTTAGCCTTGACCTAAACAAGTAAGTTGTATCAATTTACCGGTTACGACACAAGGTCGGGTGAAATGTGCTCAATTAGTCCTATGGCTCGTTACGACTCGATTATGTAGCATGTGAATCAAATTGTCAAGTTTCATGCAAGATACAAGTACAGAAACAAGTTAGGAAGGTTGCATAATCATTTGGTTAAGTTTGACAAAAAGTCAAACTTTGGTCGGTCAAATTCAACGAAAGTCAACACGTTCGGGTCGGGTCCCGAACTATTTTTCTGAGGTTTTTATTCATATATAAGCATGTTAGAACAAATCTCATGTGAATCGGAGGTCTAGAACGGGCCAAACATTTTTCACATTTGGGACAAGGAGGTCAGAACCTGGCCCCCTTATATGTCGCGCCGCGACAGGAAAGGGCCGCGCCGCGGCAAAGGCCGGGTGCTGGTGCCTGGCCAGTCCCAAATGTTCAAGTCTCAATCCAAAACCTTTTTGTGCATAAAACACAAACCGCTAACACTTAGGACTCGCACCTTATATCGTTGGAAAGCTCTTTTGACGTAGAATGCAACTAAACACAATTCATCAATCAAAAAACCTCATTTGTAACAACCGAGTTTTCAAACCAAGTGATCATTCAAGGTCCATTTTCAAAGTTTCAAGTTCTTGAAATGCATTTCATGATTCGGGAATCCAATCCACACATATGATATGCCGTTTCGAAGGTAATTACTCATGCAATACAACTAAACACTTACTAACAACATTTCATGGCATCCAAAGTATCAAAAGTTCATTTCAAGTTCATCAAACCCTAATCAAAATTCACAAAAATCACAAATCATGTATTTGAAGTTTTCTTAATCAACCTACGCATCAAAACGAAGTTAGTGATACTAGTAACACAATTAAAACATGAACTTTAATAATTTTACAACATTTAATCTTCCAAAATCAAAGATTAAGCAAACCCATTTTCAAGTGTTCAAACTAGTTACTCAAATCAACAAATCGAACAAACAAAACATATATTCATGTTATACACGAGCCATAGACACTAATTAACACTTTTATAATTCAAAAACATCAAGAACACAAAATCTAGTGATTTTAGAAAGTTACCCAAATGAGATGAAATTGGTATCAAGTCGAAGAGGATGAAGAGAGGATTCCAAATATGTAATTTGTTTTGATGTTAGCCTCCAAATCCGAAATTAGATGATGAATCTTGTTTGAGTTCTTGAGAGGAAAAATGGAAGTATGAAAAGAGAGAAAGGGAGAAAATGAGAGGAGGAGGTTGAAGGTTTGACTAGTTGACCTAGTCAAATCTTTGGCCTCTTTGCAAGTTTAGTCCCTCTAGTTCGGGTGCGGGTGCGTGAATTAACCAAACGAATTATTTTGAATTACACGAGAGTACGAGAGATGTTATAATCCAATAACGAAAATATTTTAAGAATGTTAGCTAATGGAGGATACGAATCGAGATACTGAGGATATTATTAAAATAAAAAGACGGGCGTTAAAATAATTTAATTGAAAAATGCGGGATGTTACATTACCCACACCTTAAAAGAAATTTCGTCCCGAAATTTAGTTGGAAGCAATAGTCGTGGTTTCTTACTCGAGACCTAGTGTTGTCAATGCTGTGAATAAGTGAAGATACGTCCTCGGACATTCCCACAAATTTTGACAGTCGAGATCTCAGTTTGTATTAAGACTTGGTTTTACGATCCACAATTTCAACCAGTTTCCCATGAAGGGGAGTTTGCCATCAATAGTAAGTTTATCTAGGAGAGTAGCACGTTCCTGTTCCGTAGGACACGTCTCTAAGTTTGTTGCATGGAACGTAGGGTAAACGGAAACTTAATTGAGTCGAAAGTTCTAAACAGTAGGAGCGGTTCCAATACGCCCCGAGGTTTCAAAAGGATTAATATATCGCGATTTTAACTTTCCCTGATTCCCGAAACGGATTACACCTTCCCAAGGTGCGAGTTCTCAATATTACACGGTTACTGGCTTAGGATTCGAGAGGTTTACGTCGAATATCGGTATAGCCCTTTTGGCGACTACGAGTCGTCTTGAGTCCTTCTCGGACTTGTACGATCTCAACTGTTATTTCTTGAATGAGTTCGGATTCGGTGATTTGCTTGCCACATGCTTTGGTCCAACGAATAAGGGTATGACATTTGCGGTCATATAGGGTTTCGGAAGTGCGGCGTTAATACACGAATGGTAACTGTTGTGTGAGAGGAGACAACTAAAGGCAACAATACATGTTTGTAACATGTCTTTCCAAGATGTGAAACGTACGTTTGTTTGGTCCGTTGGTTGTGGATGATACATGGTACTCATGTTTAAACGTGTCTCTAAGGCTTCTTGTAACACTAGAAGTGAAACGAGTATTGTGATCCGAGATAGTCGACAATGGTACACCGTGTTGGAATAGAATTAAGATATGTTTGAACAAGCTAGTTAGGGTTTGAAAACGTTCGTTGGAACAAGTTCCTTACCGGCTACAGAGAACATTTTTTTTTTCAGGGCTATTCACCCTCGTGGTGAATACTAGTAATACATGATGAGTCTCTCTCTCCATTGAGAAAGTATATAAAAGGTTTCCTTATACAAAAGTACAAGCAAAAGGACAGGAGTGGAATGAGAACTTAGAATAGGATGAGCTCACATCCTGAGGTAGCCATATCGCGCATCTAGTGGTCAAATGTTGAGACCTGGTGGGAAAACGAGATAGAACACATAGTTGTATAGTTCGGGGTTGAGTAGTAGTTGTCCGTATCAGGAGCATGAGGACGATAAGTCAAAGAGAAAGGAAGTATCCTTGGATTGTGTGTTATCTTGGGTCCCAGTAATATCAGACGGTCATAGTGAAATAACAGTGTTATGTAATGTGGTACGTGGTGATGAGAAGATTGATCGGATCCATAATTAAGTATTCCAATCGTTCGTGCAAAAATAACGAATTTCAGTTACGTCGATTTTTGAGTCGAGAGAGTATGCCTTTCGGCGTTCAAGTAGAAATATTTCCATATTTAAGTTCCATCTGGCACTATACGAATTTAGCTAGTAATGTTGGTGTGAAAAATCACGCTTAAGGTCCGGGCACGGAGAGGTTTAAATTTCCAACTTAATGAGTTATCGAGGGTAAAGGACGAGCATCATGAGAAAAAGTCGGAAATGAACTTTCGGTAAGGATCTAAGATTTTACGAACACAAGTCAGAGTTGTGAGGGTTTCCCGATTACGTGTGGCTTTGATTGCGAGATTTATTGTAATACCCTGACCACTAACAACATGGTCTAGAAATTGGACTTTGTTTAACCAAAGTTCACACTTGGAGATTTTGGTATAGAGTTGCTCTTTCCTCAAGAGTTCGAGCGTAAGACAAAGATGTTGTTCGTTTTCTTCTTTGCTTGAATTGAATAGGTTAGAACATCACATATGAATATGATGACAGATCTGTCTACCCATCAGGCCCATCAGGCCCATGAATACGGAGGAAGCCTTTGTTAAACTGAACGACACTATAAGAAATTCATAACTATCGTAACGAATTTTGAAAACCGTTTTGGAGATAACCGGAATGGGGGTCGATTTTGGAATACACACGGAATTCTTGTGATAGATCAAGAGGTCATCGGTACGGGAAAGAGAATATCGGTTCTTAACCGAAAATTATTTAGTTCACGATAATCTATACACATGTAAGGGATCATTTTCTTCTTAACGAATAGGTTTTGAGTCCCCTAGTTCTATAGGTGTCAAGTCAAAATTCAAATTCTCCACCCAAAAAGTTTAACGTAATAGTTTTCCGTCGGTCACCTGCATGGCATAGGTAGTGTCTAGGGGATATGGTGGTGTGCAAAGAGTACGAGTCAAGGCCTTGGTTATAAAACGTCTAACGGTACCCGAATTGAATAAACATGAAATATAAGGTTGTTGAGAAGAAACGTACCCGTGACTAGTTGTCATCTCGGGCTCCCTCGGTGTTAATGTTGAAATTTCGGCCGCGTGCATTGGGGTTGGTCTCCTTCTCTGGGCACGCATTCTTAAAATGACCCGGTTGGCCACATTCGAAACAAACGCCCGACCGGTGTGCATTGGGCGCCTTTTGGGCGACGGGGGCGACGCTCCTACAATCGTTGGCCGTATGACCACTTCCTTGGCACCGGTGGCAAGTTAACTTACCACATTCACCATAATGACGGTTGCGGCATTTGTTGCAAAATGGTTTGCTACATTCGCCATAATGATGTTTGTGGCACTTGTTGCAAGATGGTAGACTTCCGGCATAGCCTTTCTTGTCGTTGGAGGTGAAAGGCTTCTTGGCGGGATTGTTGTTATAGTTGCTCAATTCGGGGGCTTCCCATTTTCTTTTGTTGCCACCTGACTTATCCTCGGCTTTATATGCCGACACCTCAATTTCGTCCACCGTTTCGATCAATTGGCGGGCCATATTCAAAGTCTCTTGGTGATTAGCGGGCTTGGATGACATTACTCCTTGTTTGATGCTCTTAGGAAGACCATCCATGTACAGCTCAACCCTTAGAGACTCGGTACTCACGAGATTTGGGCACATCAAGGCTAGCTCAGAAAATCGTTGATTATAGGCCTTTAGGTCATTCCCGACCGCTTTTAAAGTTCTTAGCTCGTGTTCAAGCTTGCGGGTCTCTTCGCGCGGGAAGTATTCGGTGATCATCTTTCCTCTTAAGTCGACCCAAGAGAGAGCTTGGGCTTCGTGGATACCCACCGATTGTACATACGTATTCCACCATGTGAGAGCGATACCGGCGAAGGTGTGAGTCAAAAATCAGACCTTGTCTTGGTCCCGACAACCGCTTATGCTAAAGACGGCTTCTGTTTGCTCAAACCATCAGGTGAGCACGACCGGTCCCCCGGTTCCATCAAATGTGTGAGGTTTGCACCCCATGAAGTTCTTATAGGAGCACCCTTCGTTTGAATTACCGGCTCCATTGTTGTTGTTGTTGTGATTGTTGTTATTGTTATTGTTGTTGGAAGAGTGACCGGCCATGGCTGCATCCACGGCGGTGGCTATCATTCGTTGTATAGCTTGTTCGGGAGTTTCAGGAGGAGCGCGTCGACGAGCCATTGTTCCTTCAAAACACAAGAATATCGTTGGTTAGTATTCTCAATAATACTAACCGTGATATGGAATAAGGATAGAGAGACAATTTTTGCTTGACTCGCCTTAAATTCTTTATGTCATAACGTCAGAACGTCCATGTGAATCACCGTAATATAATCCCGGAAATTATATTACCCTGATTTACATGTGCATTTAACATTACATCATAAAGTCAAGGTGGCGCGTCAACAAAATTTATCAACGTAAGATCAAGATCGAATACGAGTTAGATATGATGGAAGAGTTCGAGTATAATGCACAAATAGTCAAGTAATTCCTACTCCAGTCTATATGCCGGTTGTAGTCTAGATTCACCTATGTACCCTATGACTCGGGGTGGACACAAATGAACTCTAAATCCCTACAACCAATGCTCTGATACCACTTGTAGCGACCCCGACAAATCGTCAAGTGACGGCGTCGACTACGTAGGTCCCATTACATGGTCATAAGTCTTTAAGACAACGTTTGGCCAAAATATGTCGCATTCATTTCAATGTAAAAGGGTGTTTCAAGTTTACAAAAAGAAGTTCGACGGCTAGTTACATTACAATGTTAAACGTACAATTGAAACCTATGCGACACAATTTAAAAGTAGCCAAAAAGATGCTCCAAATATGCATGTATACTCGACATCCAAGTAAGTATCAAAAGAGTGCGGAAGCATGTATCACTTAAGCATTCAAAACCTGAGAAAAACATAGAAGAATCTGTCAACGAAAACGTTGGTGAAATCATAGGTTTAGTAAATGAGTATGTAAGTAAAATAAGTTGAACCACAAGTTATAGTATAAGTCGATTTTCCGAATCGTTTGAATTCCATAAGTATTGTTGTTTACCGAGCACCCAATTATCAAAGCTTAACCGTATCATTTACCTCAGCATAAAAGTGTTAGAACATACACCGTACCAGAATATATTTCATTCGCTTAACGGTAGCGAACCGTCCGAATGAGGGTTAGTCAAACCCGTATGGATCCACACAACATAGTCTCGCTTACACCATCTGATGTAATTAATGATAATTGAATTGAGGATTTTCGTTCAAACTCGTCCGTATCTTTGTATTCGTATTCGTGTTCGATGTATAAAAGTATGAAAGGTATATATACATATGAAATGTATATAAGTATGTAACGTATAAGTTTCTCAGCCCACGATTTAAAAATATAAAAGTTGTTGAAAAAGTGGGACTATGATCTCACCTCGAGTGCACGAGTATAAAAGTACTTCACAAGGTAAACGTGTGCATGAAAGTTGCTTAGCCTTGACCTAAACAAGTAAGTTGTATCAATTTACCGGTTACGACACAAGGTCGGGTGAAATGTGCTCAATTAGTCCTATGGCTCGTTACGACTCGATTATGTAGCATGTGAATCAAATTGTCAAGTTTCATGCAAGATACAAGTACAGAAACAAGTTAGGAAGGTTGCATAATCATTTGGTTAAGTTTGACAAAAAGTCAAACTTTGGTCGGTCAAAGTCAACGAAAGTCAACACGTTCGGGTCGGGTCCCGAACTATTTTTCTGAGGTTTTTATTCATATATAATCATGTTAGAACAAATCTCATGTGAATCGGAGGTCTAGAACGGGCCAAACATTTTTCACATTTGGAACAAGGAGGTCAGAACCTGGCCCCCTTATATGTCGCGCCGCGACAGGAAAGGGCCGCGCCGCGGCAAAGGCCGGGTGCTGGTGCCTGGCCAGTCCCAAACGTTCAAGTCTCAATCCAAAACCTTTTTGTGCATAAAACACAAACCGCTAACACTTAGGACTCGCACCTTATATCGTTGGAAAGCTCTTTTGACGTAGAATGCAACTAAACACAATTCATCAATCAAAAAACCTCATTTGTAACAACCGAGTTTTCAAACCAAGTGATCATTCAAGGTCCATTTTCAAAGTTTCAAGTTCTTGAAATGCATTTCATGATTCGGGAATATAATCCACACATATGATATGCCGTTTCGAAGGTAATTACTCATGCAATACAACTAAACACTTACTAACAACATTTCATGGCATCCAAAGTATCAAAAGTTCATTTCAAGTTCATCAAACCCTAATCAAAATTCACAAAAAATCACAAATCATGTATTTGAAGTTTTCTTAATCAACCTACGCATCAAAACGAAGCTAGTGATACTAGTAACACAATTAAAACATGAACTTTAACAATTTAACAACATTTAATCTTCCAAAATCAAAGATTAAGCAAACCCATTTTCAAGTGTTCAAACTAGTTACTCAAATCAACAAATCGAACAAACAAAACATATATTCATGTTATACACGAGCCATAGACACTAATTAACACTTTTATAATTCAAAAACATCAAGAACACAAAATCTAGTGATTTTAGAAAGTTACCCAAATGAGATGAAATTGGTATCAAGTCGAAGAGGATGAAGAGAGGATTCCAAATATGTAATTTGTTTTGATGTTAGCCTCCAAATCCGAAATTAGATGATGAATCTTGTTTGAGTTCTTGAGAGGAAAAATGGAAGTATGAAAAGAGAGAAAGGGAGAAAATGAGAGGAGGAGGTTGAAGGTTTGACTAGTTGACCTAGTCAAATCTTTGGCCTCTTTGCAAGTTTAGTCCCTCTAGTTCGGGTGCGGGTGCGTGAATTAACCAAACGAATTATTTTGAATTACACGAGAGTACGAGAGATGTTATAATCCAATAATGAAAATATTTTAAGAATGTTAGCTAATGGAGGATACGAATCGAGATACTGAGGATATTATTAAAATAAAAAGACGGGCGTTAAAATAATTTAATGGAAAAATGCGGGATGTTACACCCAGCTGGTTTAAGTGTGTGTCGGGGAAGCGTGAGGTCTTGGGTTCGAACCCGGTATGGGGCGTATTCCTTTTGGACAAGTCTTTGAGGTAGTCTTCATATATTTAACTATCATTATTTATTATTATTATTGTTCTTATTAACATGATTATTATTGTTATATTTATTAGTTATTAAGGTTATAATTATGATTATAAATTTGTTATTGTTACTAACATTATTATTATTAAAGTTATTACTAATAATACTAGTATTAACATTATAATTATTATTATAATTAATATCATTATTATTATGATTATTATTATTGTTATTAGGAAAACAATATGACATATTAAGTATTAGTATTATTAGTGTTATCATTAAAGTAATAGTTGTAGCACCAATATGATTAAAACCATTGTTTTAAGTATTATTGTTATTATCAAAGTTAGCATTTTTCTAAAAACTGTCGTTATTATTATTAGTATTATTACAAATAAACATATTTTTTATATATAAAAGTACATTACAAAAATGTTAATATCACATATTACCATATTGTTAATGTTAGAATGATATTAGCTAAAGCTATATAAAATATAACAACTAATATAAAGATATATTTTATCATATATAATCTTTAATATAAATTATTATTGTTAATATAAATATTAAATGATAGATATTAGTTAGATAAATATATATATATATATATATACTTGTTCGATTACAATTATGTATATTAATAAATAAACAAATGATATAGGTTCGTGAATCGAAGGCCAACCCTGCATTGTTCTGTTGTTCAATATCGTCATATGTATTTTTACTACAAAATACATTACAGTGAGTTTCATTTGCTCCCTTTTTACTCTTTACGTTTTTGAGCTGAGAATACATGCAAATGCTTTATTAACTATTTTACAATATTTATATGCGTGAGTTTCATTTGCTCCCTTTTTACTCTTTACGTTTTTGGGCTGAGAATACATGCAAATGCTTTATTAACTGTTTTACAATATTTATATGCGTGAGTTTCATTATTCCCATTTCATATACATTTTTGGGCTGAGAATACATGCGATGTTTTTATAACTGTTTTACGAAATAGACACAAGTAATCGAAACTACATTCTATGGTTGAATTATTAAATCGAATATGCCCCTTTTTATTAAGTCTGGTAATCTAAGAATTAGGGAACAGACACCCTAATTGACGCGAACTCTAAAGATAGATCTATCGGGCCCAACAAGCCCCATCCAAAGTACCGGATGCTTTAGTACTTCGAAATTTATATCATGTCCGAAGGAGGATCCCGGAATGATGGGGATATTCTTATATGCATATTGTGAATGTCGGTTACCAGGTGTTCAAACCATATGAATGATATTTTTGTCTCTATGTATGGGACGTATGTTTATGAGAAATGAAAATATGAAATCTTGTGGTCTATTTAAATTATGAAATGATTATTTATGTTAAACTAATGAACTCACCAACCTTTTGGTTGACACTTTAAAGCATGTTCATTCTCAGGTACGAAAGAAATCTTCCGCTGTGCATTTGCTCATCTTAGAGATATTACTTGGAGTCATTCATAACATATTTCAAAAGACGTTGCATTCGAGTAGTCGAGTTCATCAAGATTATTATTAAGTTAATTATAGTTAGATATATTATGAAATGGTATGCATGCCGTCAACTTTCAATGTAATGAAAGATTGTGTTTTCAAAAACGAATGCAATGTTTGTAAAATGTATCATATAGAGGTCAAGTACCTCGCGATGTATTCAACTGTTGTGAATCGTTTATAATCGATATGGACTTTGTCCGGATGGATTAGGACGGGTCTTCACAAATACGGGTGCAAATCGTGTCTAACGAGTGATGTACGGCTGGTGTTAAGCAAGATGGGACGGTGTTATGCGTGGTCTATTTGCGTTTCGTTATGTAATAGTTTTGCATTCCTTAAAATGAAGACGGAAGATGAATACGGAACGGACGGGCCTACTCAGGAAGGGAGGGATGAATTAACGTTAAAGATTGAGGCCTCGTTCGGACGCTATATCTCGATTTTCGTCGACAAGGTTAAACAAGTTGTCCAAGAGTCGATCGAGGGACTAGTAACCGAGATGATCCGAGACCAAGTGTCTAAGGGCGTAAGGGAAGAGTTCGAAAAGAGGTTTCTTAAATCTCAAGGTAACGGTGACGAGGGAGCTATTATGGGGTTTGAACCTTATGCTCCAAAATTGGTTGATCACCCTTTGGGTAAGAGAAAGTTTGAATCGAGAGGTGGCCCTAGTATGAAGGCGATGAATGTGTCCGAAAGTGTCGAGGGCGCGAGGAAGATAGCGTCGGTCACTGGTACTTCCACATGTTACAATTGTGGGCAAAGGGGACATAAGTCTCGTAAATGCCCGACGGGCAAGTCTGTATATTTTCGTTTTCGGAAGGAAGGGCACCAAAGGTATGAGTGTCCCGATTTGGATGGTAACCAGACTAAAAGTTTAGGAGGTTTCGTGCCTACGTGTTTTAAGTGTGGAGAACGAGGTCATTTGGCACGGGATTGTGCGGGTGTACCTTTAAGCACGATCAAGTGCTTTATTTACCGGAAGGAGGGACACCGAAAGTCGGAGTGTTCCAAATCATTTGACGATCGGGTTAGGAGGTTAGAGTGTGACTATTTGATGGATAGTGAAGCGCGAAAGTCCAACAATGTTGCTTCAGGTACTTTCATTTTAGATACAAATATGACTTATGATTATTGTGGTGTGCCGATGGATTCGGGTATGTGTTAGAGACTTAAATCTCGTCTCGAGATCTGATTAGGCTCGAGCGAGCGTGTATTTCAATAGTATCCATAAGGGTACGGGGTTAGTGAGCACGGTGACGATTTGATTTGTTAGTGGTTTCGATGGCGGTGAACCAGGGTGATGCTTGAGTCGTTGACTCATGAGAGTGTGACCTGGGTGGAATGCATTGTGTTAATAAGTGGTATTGTTATGGGTAGCATTCCTAATGGAATTAACCTATGTTGACTGTTGGATTGACGGATGAAGGGCGTAAGACTCAATTTTCTAAGCATTGCTAGTGTGGAGTGAAGGGTTTGGTTTTACCAACTTATATGAATGGCCTTTAGTGTTTGATTGATAGCGCGTGTTTTCTTTGGTGTCGAAAGTTGAAGAACCATAATGTTCATGGGTTGGTTATGATTTGAAGTCATATAGTCGTGAGACTGGTAACATCGAACGAATGGAACCCGAGAGATCGAGTCTTTTGATCTCGATGGATGTCGCTAATGGAGTCTTATGACACGGCGTCAGGAGCCTCTTCCATGCCTACTAGCGTAATATTGACTCCGATGGTGTTGTGGTTGCATTGTACATAGGGTGCCAGCGAAAAAACTAACCCTTCGGTACATGAGTGGCTGTGTAGGAGTTTACAAGAAATGGCAACTTGACGATTGTATTAGTGATGCTTGTGTACGTGTTGGTAAACACTTCGTGTGAAGCGGTGAAGGACAATCCAAAATCCTTCGTATACTTAAGTTTAGAACAATGTATTGTGACGTACGTATTGTGAAGCACTAGACTGGTGAATCTCATCTCCCTTTAATGAGATGGATGCGTAAGATTGTCGAGATGCGGCCACGGACTTGAAAGTCGAACAAGGCAAGGACGGTGTTTGGTGGCGAAGATGTGAGTAACGCAATTGTTATGATAACACTGTTTACTCTTTTTCTAGAAGATAAGCATAGGTGTATTGTCGGTCGGACAATTTCAGGTGCAACGGGTCGAGTGAACCCACTGGTTGGAAAAGTCTACCCTACGGGTAGCGGCGTTCTTGATATACGAGGTACGAGTTATGTTGGCGTTAGGTCGTTGCTTAATGGGCGCCAACGGGCGACAATGAGCGTCGGTTGTATTGTGAAATGAATTTGCGAGAATTCGTGGGTTATGATCGATAAGGAGATTGGTCGTATAGGTCGGTGTGTTGTGCCTTGACTCTGTTGTTTGAGTCTTTTGTTGTCTAGGCTTTTTGCGTTGTGGCATTTGAGTCGTTAGATTCGTTCTAGTGAGACCCGTAGGATTTGTCGATTGTGTCGTGTATTGTTGCGCGTGTATGAGTTTAACAACTAAATGTATGGTGATGAAACCATGTAGGGCGTAGCTATAATGCGAATGTATGTTGGATGATATTAACATGTTAGGTTTGTATCTACATGTTAAATTGGTGATTTGGTAAGTAAAGTGTTGGGTGACATCCCGGCGTAAGGATTCGGCTTTTCGACGGCTACGTTATACAAGGTGGTGAGTGATTTCGTAAGATCTCACTCTTCTTTAACCACGATTGCGGTTCGATGCAGTGCGTGTAGCGAGTGTTCATAGACTTGATGTGAGAAGGTAACCGTGATGATGGTTATGACGAAGTTGGAAGAGTATAAGCCTTGGTGTTCCCAAGCATCTCCTTAGTGATGAGTTGAAAGGTTAATAGGCTAGCTGTGCGACCTAGATGAATTGTAACTAGCGGGTGTCGCTAGAAAGTTGTGGGCGTTGAGCCGTAAGTTTCGTTGGATTTGTGTGACTTCAAGTAGTCAGGTGATGTGTGACACCGAGGGTAGACCCCGTATGGGTCGAGCTCTTGAGACTCGATGGTAGTAATGGGAGTTGCATAACACTGCGTCAGGTGCCTCCGTATACCTACTAGTGGAATGCTTCACTCCGGTGGTGTGATTACCTTGTACTTGGGTACCGATGTGAAACCCGAAGGTACGATAATAGTTTATGGTGATGATTAGCGGGTGTTAACGTTTGACCAATTTGAAAGGTTGAGGTTCGAGTGCCTTGTTATAAATCCGCGAAGAATTGTTGAGTATGACCAAAGTCGAGACCTGTCATGTGTGTTTTGGAATGTCGAAATTTTCGCGAGATGTTATCATCTTGACGGTGATAGTGTGGGGGTTAAAACCTCAAGTGGGGGAGTATGTACCCAGAAAGTACGGTGTTACCTCATTTTGGTAGGCGTTCTCGAGCGATCTGTCGGAAGTCGTCCCGTTGGTGAGCGAGCTAGGGACGTAGATTGTTGATTTTGACTGTCTCGTGTAGAGATATATTAGTGTAAAGCGGGTTCGAAAACGAGTTCTCTAGGGTATTGAGGACTTGTATGCGCGAGGAGTAACGAGATCATCCTTAACGGACGATTGAAATGATATTCACAGGGAATTGGTGGATGAGTTGCGAGTCGTGTAAGGTTGCGTGTCGGTTGGAGTTACCGAAGAGTTGCGGGAAATTTCATCACCGCGTGCGTGGTGTGGATGACCCAAAATAGTTGACAGTTGGCGAGGATACTCTAAGTGGTAAATTAGAGTGTACCAAGGAATTATGGAGGATCATCATGTGGGTAAAACGTTACATTTCAAGGAAGTGGGACTTATAAGATGCAATGGCGGCATCGAAGGGTCCAGGGTTGTTTGAGAACTCGAAAGTTGGGGAAAGCGTACTTTCCTTGTTCTCGATGAGGTTTAGATCGCGGGGACGCGGTCCAGTTTAAGTGGGGGAGAGTTGTAACACCCCGTTTTTCGTAGCGCAAATGTTTGGGAGTGTCGGGAATTTGATGTGCAAAAGTTTGGTGTGTGCTGCGAGGTTATGCGCGCGTTCACCGTTTGGGTCATAACTTCCTCATACGAACTCAGATTGAGGTGAATCAAAAGCTCAGACGACTGTAATTCAAGGTCGGACGTTTTTAATTTCAATTTGTGAGCTGGAAGGCTCTAAGAACACCACTCCTAGGCCAGGAACGCCGCTTTTGGTCCTGATTGGGTGCTGTTTGAAATTTTAAAGAGTTAAATGAGGGGTATTTGTGTCATTTCGTTTGGGGACGGATTTGTAGCCATAACATCAGATTTGGATCTAGTTTTGGATCATTTTCACATCTACACAACTCTCTCATCTCATCTTAGAGAGAGAGAGAGAGAGAGGGAGATTTCTAGAGAGAGATTTAGAGATTTGCAGAAGAAGAAGAGTGAATCGGGTCAAGTCGCAAGAGTTAAAGTTGTTCACCTCGTTCATGACTACGTTGTGGTAGTGTTGGTAATTTCTAACTCCAAATTTCATTGTTTGATTTGATATTCAAAGTTAGGGTTTGAACTTGAATTGTTGAGAAACCCATTTACACTCATGAATTGAGTTTAGTGATGCTAGTAATCGGGTTTTATATGGTTGTTGGTGAATTTTGGGTTGGTTGATATTTTGGTCAAGTTTAAGACTTGCAAAATGGGTATAATCACTAGTGTTAGTGATATGGAGGTATTGAAACCTAATTTGGGTGTATTTTGTTTGACTAGTTTTGAAATGGGTCAAAATTAGGGTTTATGTGTCAAATTGGGTAAGATAAGTGTTTAACACTTATGATTTGATTTAATTGGTGTATTAGGACAATTCTCACTTGTGTTGGTGATTATTGGTTAGTTTGGGCACGGTTTGTGCTTGGAAGTGCAATTGGGTCAAAATGGCACTAAGTGTCAAATTGGGTTGGTTTGTAAATCCACCCTAATTGTGTTGTTGTTATGTGATTAATGGAATAGGTACTTTCCATTGACGAGTTGCGGATTATTCGGTCGCATTCATCAAGGCGTTGAGGTGAGTGGAATAATTATGCATGTATGTATATAGTGTATTTATTTGTATGCTATGGCATGAACCAAAGAGCCGGTAGTGCCATAGCATGTGCGAGTGTGCTAGGATGTGAATCAAAGATCCGGTAGCATCGTAGTGCGGGTGTTATAGTGTGAACCAAACAGCCGGTAGCACTATAGCTCGAGTTGTTGAGGTGTGAACCAAAGAGCCTGTAGCACTATAGCTCGAGTTGTTGAGGTGTGAACCAAAGAGCCTGTAGCGCCTTAACATGAGTATGACTCAAGACGTGATGTGAACCAAAGAGCCGGTAGCATCATGATAGGTGCGTATGGTGTGAACCAAAGAGCCTGTAGCACCATGACGTGAGTATGGTTAACCATATGGTTTGTATACATATTGTAGTGTAGCATGTTATATTGTTTTGAGTATATGCTATTGGTTATGCAAGTTGCGGTATTGGAGGTTATTAGCTTTATACTTGGAGATAGTATGCTAATTAAATTGCTAGCAAGTATGCGGTATATGTGTAAATGTTTGCAAGTAGGTATATTATATATGTATGTGTATAATTATTGCAGTCACTAAGCTTTATGCTTACCCATCTCGTTGTTTATCTTTTTAGGTTCAGGTGCGGAGAAGGGCAAGGGTAAGCTAGGGGACTAGGGGATTTCCCTATGGTTGTTTGTGGTTGATAGCTTTTGGATTTCGACTTAGGGTTGGGTAGTTTGATCCCGAACACCATGTTCGTCGTTCGTTTGGAAACTAAACTCATTTGGGTCGAAATCGCTACTTTAATGTATTTAACTGGTCGTTGGAGTTCCAAGGGTCGTTGTGCCCGCTTGTTGTCTAGATAATTTTATTTTATGAGTTAAATGTATTTTGAGTCATATTGGACTTGTGCTTAGGATTTTGGGGTGTGAACTTGTGTTGGCGTATTTGGGTTGGGATGACACTTAGTCAAATTTCGAAACTGCGTTTCCCAGATACAGGAGCGCCGCTTTTGTAGTAAAAGCTCCGCTCCTGGTCAGTCTTTTGTGGAGTTTTTCAACAGGCAGTAGAAGCGCCGCTTCTGGAGTCAAAAGCGCCGCTTCTAGGTCTTCAAAAGCGTCGCACCTTGTTTTGGTGCGCAGCTCTTGTACTAAAAAAAAAATTTGGCCGGTTTTAATTAGACGGTTTTGAGTCGTTTCATTTTACTGTGATGGAATAACCCAAGGGCAGGCCACTCCTGAGATGCAATAGTACCAGAGACTTATATCCTCTGTCATCATCCACTCCTCGTCATCTTCGTGTACCATCCACTTTTCATACTGTTTCTGAAGATATTTGGCATCTTTGCCTTGGACATCCGGAAAATCATATTTTATCTTTTCTTAGTAATAAAAGGTCAATTTGTTGTAATAGGGAGATTAAGACTAAGGTTTGTCAATTTTGCATATTTGGCAAACAAATCAAGCTACCTTTTACTGATTTAAATAACAATACTTTTTTTATCGTTTTACAGTATACACAATATTGTTTGGACGTCTCCTATTTTATGTTCCACATGACATTGTTATTATGTTCATTTTCTCAATCATTATTCCAGTTTTCTTTAGACGTTTCCCAAATCCAATGTCTATAATACGTTTCTTGCTCTGTCTAATTATATTAAAACACAATTTGGAATACCAATTAAGTAGTTTTAATGTGATAATGGTAAAGAATACGATAACCATTCTTTTCACTCTTTTTGTACCAGAAATGGTATGATCTTCCGTTTCTCGTGCCCTTACTCATCATCTTAAAACGGTAAAGCCGAATGCAAAATCCATGCAATAAACAACATTATGCGCACTCTTCTTTCCCATTCCTCTATGCCGCATTATTTTTGGCATCATGCTCTCCAAATGGCGACTTACCTATTAAATATCGTTCCTACTAAACTTCTTAACAACCTCACCCTTACACAAATACTTTTCAAATGCCACCCCTCATATGACCATTTACGAGTCTTTGATTATCTTTTCTACCCTCAGCTTCCGTCACAAACAATTAATAAACTTCAACAATGCTCCACTCCTTGTATCTTTTTAGGATATCCATCACATAATCGAGGTTACAGCTGTTACGATCTCTTCACTGAAAAAATCATTCTTTCTCATCATGACATCTTTGATGCAACCAATTTTCCTTTCGCTAAAATTCACAAGCCCGCTGACCATTCTTATTCCTTTCTAAATAGCGATCCACATCTCATGTTTCGGCCTACTTGGCCCACTTCCGTTCCTGCTTCGAATACACCTATTGCGCCAACACCACCCAACACTCTTTCTGATGGACCAAGTCAGCCCACTATTTCTCCCTCACATTCCTTTGGCCAGACTGCTGTTGGACCAACCGAAAGAAATCAGCCCACACCACCTTCAGTTGCAAGTCAACTCCTTCCAAATATCAAAATACGTCTCCTTCTCAATCCCAAAATACGTCTCCTGCTCAATCTCCACCAGCTCGCACTATACACACTCGTAGCATGTCCAGTATCTATAAACCAACAATCCCCTTTAATCTTTCTGCTTCTACTTTCCTCTCGCCTATCCCACGCCACCTTAAGGATGTGTTACTTGACCATAATATGAAAACTGCCATGACTGATGATTTTAATGCTTTAATTGATAATGAGACATGAGTTTTGATTACATGCACTACTAATATGAATATTATTCATTCTATTTGGGTTTTAAACATAAAATAAAATCTGATGGTTCTTTTTAACGCTATAAGGCTCGTTTGGTTGGTGATGCCAGGTCTCAACAGGTTGGAGTAGATTGTAACGAGACTTTTAGCCCAATTGTTAAACCGACTACGATTCGGACTGTTCTCATTATTTCTCTTTCGAAATCTTTATCTATTCATCAGTTACAAGTCAAAAATGTGTTTCTACATGGTAAGCTTTACGAGTATACATGCACCAACCACTTGGTTTCCTAGATCGACGTTTTCCAGATCGCGTTTGTCCTATTATATGGTCTAAAGCAAGCCCCTCGTGCATGGTATCAATGGTTTGCAGAGTTTGTTAATATAATTGGTTTTGTGAATATCAAGAGTGATAATTCTTTGTTTATTTTTCGCAAGGGTGCACATATGGCTTACTTGTTACTTTATGTGAATGATATCATACTTTCTTTGTCTTGTGACTCGTAACACATCTCTATTATTTCTCTTCTGGGTCGTGAGTTTGCTATGAAAGATCTTGGACTGCTGAGTTATTTTCTGGGTATTGCGGTTAAACGACATCCAAATAGTTTGTTTCTTACACAATCTTCATACACTAAGGATATAATTGCCCGTGCTTGAATGACACTTTGTAATACAGTTTGCGCACTAGTAGATACATCTCCTAAATTGAGCTCGAAGTCGGGATCTCCGGTAGCTAATCCATCCCAGTTACAATTGTATTGCCACATGTGTTATTCGATGATTTTCGAGACAGACTTAACATTCGTCCTCCTCTCGCTGAAACTGCGTGGGTGTATTACGCTTGATAATATATGTATGACAAGTAGATCAGTTACAATTGTATTGTGATAAGATTTGTAAGAGATAGTTTTGTTCTCCAAGTTAGGTTAAGTCACTGTATTACTTATATATATACATATGTGATGAATAAGAAGAGGCAACACATTACACTATCTTAGAGTATACAACACAAGCTTCTTTTCTATTTTCAACAATGTGTTGATATAAAAAGAATGATTATAATTATACTTTCATTAGTAATATTTAATATTTAATATAAAAGGTAAATAACTAAAGTTTTACCTCTAAAGTATAATACTTTAACTTAGATGTAAGTAAAATGATAGAATATCAAGTGACGGTTTCTTACAATTCTTTGACTTCTAAAGATTTCTACAAGTGAAATTTGAAGTTGAATATCTAACAAGAAATATTAAGAACTTAATCACCAGCGTCAAATCTATGATTAAATTAATATTTTATGGGGTCGTGAAATTTGTTTTACTTGAAAGGTAATTTAATGTTTATTTATCTTCAAAGACTATAAATTCTATAAATATATGAAGTATTTTAGTTAAATTTAGTAACATTTTATACAATTTAAAAAGTACTATGTAAAATAATTTCGAACTAGTGATGTTATGAGAATCTAAATGAGTCCCGAGTAGATACGCCCCTCCTAATCACTAAAGTATCTTAAAATGGTTAATCACTACTATCTTAAAATGGTTAGTAATGATTATTTAATAATTAACTTTAAGTTAATAACTAGTGAAATGTTGAGAGAAAAAACAAAACTAAATGGGGAATAATGTTCTATTAATTTGACAAGGACTTTAATTATATTGTCGTTTTGCGGATAGAAATATTAAAAAGGCTTATAATAAAAACAAATAATACAGCTAATAAACAAACCTTTAATTATTTGGTGTTTGTACCCAATAAAACGTGTCTTGTAAGTCAATAAAGTCATTTAAAACCACCCAACTGGCCAACTCCTCAAAAAGTCTACATTGGAGGGCAATACAGGAATTTAGCTCAGCTCCAAACTGCCAAACATAAATCTTTAAGCCAAAAAACTCTTGTGCTGTCCATAAAATTTATACGGAGTGGTTATTTTCAAATGTGTTGCTTTTGTGAAGTTGTCGCTTTAGTTCCTAACTTTTGCAACACGGCCAACTAAAACCCTTGAAAAAAAGACAATGTTAAATCAAATCAAGATTATGACATCCATTTCCAACCTCAAACTTGTTTCCATTTTCCCAATCATTTAATTTTCTTTCTTCTTGATTCACCTTGCACCACCAAACCCCATTAACCCATTCCATTCTCAAACTATCACCACCATAATCATGTAATCAACCTTGAAAATTTTAAAATTTTCCAAATATACCCCTAAATCAATACTCGATGTTTGCTTCAAAATCGAGCCATTTCAAATAACATTAAAAGTTGTTACTAGAATCAAATTCAATACATAAACCAATATAAACATTTATAGACTTGCAATACATCATATATCATAATTGTTACTAATATTACATCATCTTAGTGAAGTTAGCTTCCATTAACAATAATAAAAACCCTATGAGGGCATACTAAACTTTCAAGGGATTTTAGACTGCAAAATCCCAGTTTAAATCCAACTCGATTAAAATTAGTAATTGATACCTGTGTCTCCAATCGAGTAATCTCACAACAAAATTAGAAAATATACTAATACTAAATACTATTCCGTACAATAATATACTAAGATTGTCAAAATATCAAGTTATGTATACTTTCCATATTTCGCCCAGAACTTCAACTTTTCACGTTAACGCCCAATAAAACTTACAAACTCACAAATTTCTTCATTTCCTCCATCAATGTATAAAAATGCTCATTGTTAGGCAAGAAATAAAATCCAATTGTTGCTTGTTGCAAAAACAACAACTTCACATCTTGGCCCGATTTTCGCAACCCTTCAACATACGCCAATTGCCAATCTTGAACAAGATCAAGACCCGCAACAACCACAAGACTTTTAGGAAACTTAACATCCACTAAATTCGACCCGCGAGGCCCGAATATATTACACGCCGGATGATCCCTATCTTCGCCCTCGGGTAAAAACGCTCTCCAATACCAATCCCTATCTTGTAATTTCACAAAATATTTACCATCCAATAATATTTCTGATTCCATCCGTTGTTCTCCCCCGAACAACGGATGCAACAGAATATTCCCTAAAACTTCCACACCAGAAATTGCAGCCCGATGGGCCACATGGTGGGCGATATTCCCACCAGAACTATCGCCCGCCAAATAAACATGTGCTTTTTTATCTTTACCACTAACTAACCATGATCTAGAGTGAACCCATTTCAACGCTTCCCACCCATCTTCATAACAACACGGAAATCGATATTCCGGTGACCGCCGATAATTAACCGAAACAACAACCCCTTTAATTAAACCCGTTAATCGTCTACAAAACGTGTCGTAAATCGCGCTATTTGCTGACGAATGTGTGAAACTTCCACCGTGAAAAAATATTATCACCGGAACAGGTTCTGTTGTACTTAAGGGTGATTCAATGTCTATGATTCCGGTAGTTGAATGATAATTAGGTTCAGTTTCCGGTGAAGTGTATCTATAGATACGGTTGAGTAGACTTGTTGACCGGTCAACGACATCATACGAGTAGACCCCATCAACCGGAACTGTGTTGGCAGCTACTTTCCGGTCAAGAAACTCAGCAAGTTCCCGGTTGAATGTGCCGTCCGGTCGCCGGAGCATGTTGTATGCTAATTTAAAATTTGATATTAAGATCCATGTGTGTAAGGGAACCACTTTCTACAATGGACCAGAAATATTGTTAGAATTTTAAAATAAAATAAAATCATAGTATAATCATTTAAAAAAATTATAGTAAATATATGATCATTTTAAAAAATGATATTTATATTTATATAATAATATATAATAAAAAATAGAAATAGAAAGTTTAGTAACCAGAAGCTGTTTTGGTAAAACTTATTTACCGCTTTATGTCCTTACTAGAATATGATAAAAACAAAAAAAACATTATATTTTTAATAAGTTGATGATTTACTTTATAAATAAATTTTGCCCAAAGTATTGATCTTCAAAATTTTGCCCAAAAATTCTTGAAAATAAAAATGAATGACTTTTGAAGTGATGGAGTTTAGAAAAAGAACAAATTTTTATGTGTAAATCAGTAGAAAAAAAGGGTCAACATATGAAATAAAAATTACCCAATATGTGTATCAAAAAGCATAAGTAATCAAGAAAAAAATCTAACCATTTTAGGAAGAACATGACAAAAATAAAGCAAAAATAAAATAAATAAATAAACTAACTCTTAGTATTGGTTACCTTGGCTTCATTTGTGTTAATTTCATTACTTCCAGCCATGAATCAAGCTGGCTTCAAGATGAAAAAATATACAAAGTGTCTTTAAATCTTTATCGGCGGCAACTGTTGACCAGTGTTTGACTATACTACATATATAGCGGTTCAGAAAACCCGGTTTAATTCCTCGTACTTGAGAGTAAAAAATGGGAAACGGAAAAAGAGAGAGAGAGAGATATGGGAATATAAAGGGAAGGGGAAATGAAGAGAAAGAGACGACAAAACAGGCGGCCGAAATTAACTTTATAAAAGGGACCCAATTACTCCGTATATTATTATTCCCTATAAGTTAGATTACCTTGGTCTTAATTAATTTTCGAGTATTATATTATATTTTAAATTAATTATTTATTTCTATAAATAAATAAAAAATAATAATTAATTATCCAATATTCTATTTTAAATTAATCATCTATTTTCTATAAAAAATATAAAAAATAAGGTAAGAATAAAATATTCTTAATCGAGTCAACAACAAACGTCTATTTATTAACGACTTGACTGTCGTTTAAAGCTTAAATTGAACTTTAGGTATGCTTAAAATCTATAAAAATTCGATTCTACAATTTTCATAGCGTCTCACACTTTTTTATAACCTACTTATGAACCAGAGGTCCATTAGAAAACAATCTATTTATCCATAGAACATTGTGAATGATGACTTTCTCTACTCTTGAGGTGTTTCACTTTGAGTGGGGAAATAACTTCTCTTTATTCTACGATAGAGAAAGGATTGCCTACATCTTACCTCATCCATACCCCACTTATGTGAAATTTGATGTTGTTGTTGTTGTTGTTATAAATATAAGTCAAAATGACAGATAAAAAGTAAGAGATACAACTGTAAAGTAAAAAAAAAAGTACAGTGTAATGATAATATTTCTTAAACCATGCAATTTTTTGTCTAAAGACAAGTAATATGGGACTGATGGAGTAGTAATACTCGTATTACTTCCATAGTCCCTATTTTATTGCTACTGTTCCTTTTTGGGATGTCACAAAATATTTATCCACTTCTATAAATAAATAAGAATAAAGAGATATCTTTTATCCCCTTAAATTACGCATATAAGATAAAATGATATATAAAGTGAAAGAGGTAAAACTAAAAAGTAACAAAACATACATTGTAATAATGATATTTCTTAACCTGTGTGTTTTTAGGCGAAATGAGTATTTAAGTAATTACTCGTAAATTTACTACCCATGATTTAGAGATCCCGGAGTGGGGCTACGTCTCCCATTCGTTTCCATCGGCGACGACATCACCCCACCCTCATTGTCGGCGACCGTCACCGGACTTTGGTCGCTCTAGCGACGTGCCTTGATTTTTTAATGCTATTTTGTTATATTTATTTGTTACAATTTGATTGAACTTCTTAATCACATGTGATTGAACAACTTAATCACAGGTGATTGTAGTATATAATCACAACTGTTAAAAATCTGAAAAATCATAACCATAAATAAAAATTGTTTCTAACACATTAACAATTTTTAACAATTGTACTGGAAGAGACTGAAAATAACAAAATATAAAAAATACAAGTCAGACATTTAATAGGAACACCAAAATTAACAACTGTACGAATATAAAAAAATAATAAAATGTTTCTCCAATTCCATAGTAACATCAGACTTTGGTAGTATCTTCTTTTTCTTTTGATTTTTGTTTTTTGTCACAAGTCCTGACATTGTGATCGTCATGTCCACATTTACCGCAAGTATGCTTTCTCTTTTTTGCTTTCCTTTATTCTCTTCTCTTTTTCACTCATCAGACGCTTATCATATTCACATCCTTTGTAATTTCCAACGGGTGAGTTTTCTATTTCTACTGTATCATGCTTTGAAACACCAATCATTTTTTCTATGACAACATCTTTTCTCTTTAAATGTTTTGGCACTTGAGCCTCAACTTCTTTCTTCAACATTTTAACTTTTTCAAGAAACCCTTGTACTATCTTTTCATCCGTGCCAATAAGTTCAACACAATCATCGATAACTGATGTGATTTTCATTAACAGAATTTTGAACAACAATGTTTTCATTGCCATATCTATTTCTCCTTGATCTTAACTTAGTGGTATTATATCTCTTCTCCAACGTCTCATTATGTATTTTTCAGGGATTTCATCTATATTATCGTTCTTTAAAACTCAAAAATAGTGTCTACACAGAAGACCAAATCGTAGATAGTGTCTACATGTACACATTATTGGTCGGTTTTGGCGGTTATGAAGTACCTTCATAATAAAAAAAAATTATAAAGAAAATATTATGTTATGACAATTGATGTATAAGCCAATCACAAGTGATTAGTACCTATTTATACTATTTTCAACAAGTGATTTGTACATATTTAAACTATTTCATGAACAAATGAGTTAGATTCAAACCACTGCATGCATGCATAAACAGATTCTGTTATAAAGGGCCACATTTTGAATTATGCAATCATATGTGATTCCATACATAAACAGATATGTAAATAAGTTTACCTTGTATTGTAAGAACTTCGTTTCTTCATTTGAGCCTTCATTTTTATTCTCTATATTCGAGCCTTCATTTTTGTTCTCTTCATTCGAACCTTCATTTTTCTTCCCTTCATTCGAACCTTCATTTTTCTTCCCTTCTTTCGAGCATTCCTTTATCTTTTCGAATTTCTATAGAACAACAAATAACTCTGTGTCTTCCTCTTTGCCCATTTTATCTGATGTGCGAAACGTGGTATATGAATTGTTGTATGAAATAGTATGGAAAAATACCGATTATAGATTGTTACACACTAACGGGCAGTGTACCCGATCGTGTAGTAGTATAAATAATGGTTTAGTTCCGTGTATCGTTCCAAGGACAGTTGTATTAGTCAAACTAGAATTAGAAACTATATTATGATTAACTAAGTAAATGAAACTTAAAGGTACAAGATATTATGTTTTTGTGGCTATTTAACGATTTAGTCAAATCAGAGAAGATTAAAAGTAAAAACAATATTTTTGGTCTTTTAAGTTTATATAATGAAAACAAGTGCAAAGAAAGCAAATAAGATAGTTTGATTTAGATCAAAGAGACGAAATGTTCATCTAGATATTTTACCCTCGGTATTGGATGTAAGTTATATTGTTAAGACCCGATTGAATGAATATGTGTGTAAGTTGCCTAATAGATTTACCAAGAGTTCTCTTTAGTAAACACGCAAACTCGATTACAAGATCAAGGGTTCCCTTTTCTCTATAGTTCTCGTGTTTGTAACCAAATAACTATGATATATATGCTAATCACCCAAATCGACTTGCCAAGAGTTCTCTTTAGCAAGTACTCAAACTAGAATTACTAAGTGGAGGGTTCCCTATCACCTAGACCTTTTCGTTTGTGACTAGTTGATTAGCTAGATCAAAGACTTGAATACCAATTGTCTTTTGCGTTCGCTTTACACAATTCATCCCTATATCATCTAATCATTTTGATCTAATTTACCCCCTTGGTCCGGTTTAGTAAGCAATCAATCTAAGACAAGTTGATTGTAAATCAATATGATACATCAACAAGAGTTCTCTTTATCAACAACATATCAATTAACTAGATACAAATGATTTAACATCAATAAGCATGGTTCTTTAATTCAAGCTTTAATCTATCACACATAATACATTCAATCAATAAGTTTACATCCAATACTTTGGTTATTAATCTAGATAAACATTATAGAGTTTAGCCAAAAATCATGATAACAAGCAAAATAGCAATCAAATGATAAGTAGAATTCATTGTTTGAGAACAAGAAAACAACCTATTAGGAGAATGAAACTTGGATGGAGAAGGATTGGTTTCTTGATTCTTGGATGTTAGACTACTTGAAAGAGCTTGGAGTTCTCCAAAAATGCTCCTAAAATCGTCTTCTAACGCCTCTGGTTCGTATCTGATCGTATCTCTCTGTACTGCTCTCTCAATCATTTGGTTTTAAAGTGGTTAAAGTGGTCCAAAAGTCAAAAGTAGGCTGAAACCTACTTTTGGACGGCGTCCAAGGAACTGGACGGCGTCCAGTTGTAAAGGGCTGGACGGCGTCCAGATTTATGGACGGCGTCCAGATGTGCTGAAGTTCACTGTCCTGTTTTTTCGTAATCTCCCTTCATTTGGACGGAGTTCCAATCATTTTGGACGACGTCCAACATATCTGAAGCCTTGTTTTACCATTTTAGAGCGCTAATTTGACCATAACTTGTATCGGGTTCAACTATGATGATATCACAACTTATCAAATGGTCATAATTCATCAAAACTCTTCACAAATAACTTTCCGATACAAATTTACATATCTTTGTCTATTACTTGTAGAAACGCCTTCATTATCCTTGATTCTAGAGTATTTCACACGATATTGCGAGAGATATATATAATGTAATTGAGCAATATCAAAACGCCCCACACTTAAACCTTGCTTGTCCTCAAGCAATTCTTTCTTACAGAGTAGAACGATATCAAACACACTTACATAATTTAGAAAACATTACACAAATCACTCGATGCACACGAAACACAAACATTTGTATGAAACGCAACTCACGCTATATGAAACACACGCTTTAAGTAAATCACACCTTTATTGTTATCACACTCACGCTATGTACACAATGAGAACACACGCACACATTTTTGAGAGATTAGAGCCAAGTAGCTGAAAAATTTGGTCCTAGGGAAATCAGGACCTCAATGAAAACATTTTATGGTTTTGAAAATATCATGCTAGTTTTAACACTAGGAACGTTTTCCGATTTAGTCGGATTTTCTGAATTTTGAAAAATGAGTGCGGGTTTCCCGCTATTGGTCAAGCCAATCCCTCCCACAGTAGCTAACATTGCTATATGTTGGTAAGAAAATAATGCGTTTAGGAGGATACATATTACGTCCGGATATCATTGATAATTATGAGGTAATCATCTAATCCGTTAAATCAATCATATAGATTGAGAGTCATCAGGCTTAAAAGCTGATTAATCTTTACGGAGATTATCCGTTTTGGGGATCTGATAAATCACTAACATTTTGTGTATACATAGTGCCCCCCCCCCCCCCCCCCCCGTTTTACTAGCAAATCTCCCTCATTGAGACAAACCTTGACTACCAGTTTCCCTGCTTGACGTTGGGGCCCGGTAGATTTCCAGTCGATGTTAGTAATGAACTTTCAAGATTTTTCGTCACCCTACAACTGGTCTGGACTACATCTTCTGAATTAAATCAGCAAGTGTGTCATTCGGAAGACTTTACTTCCTTGAGGATGGAATGGATACATCCTATGGGTAATAATAAAGTGGTCGGACGCAACATTGTTCTTTTTAGGAGAAACAATGAGGATCGTCCTGTTTTAGTTTTCGATCTGGTGCGAGGTCCGGTTTTCGACCACGCTATGCAATCACCGCTCTCTCACGGTTTACACTCGTTTTGGTACAAGTGACCTACAAGTTAGCTTTGCTAAACTAGTAGGATTTTCATTCAAATAATTGAATGATAGTACGACTTCAAAGACTATTAATAATTTAAAACATAACTCAACATTTCTTTTCTAGTTTTTAGAACACAATGTATGTAATATGGTTTTTGGACAATTTTTGTTTCTAAGGCTACCTGAAAATTTTAAAATTTTAATCATAAACGCCTTAATTTTTTTGTAAAACGAATTTCCGATAAATTTCTATCTCCCACCCCACACTTGAGATCATGCAAGGGCCTCACTGTATGAAATCAGAAAAAGGATTAAATTTAGAGGGCAAAGTGATAGGGTGATTGTAGAAATTTTCAAATTTTTAACCTGTCAATCGTGGAACATGTAGACGGATGCCGCTGAACTTACTGCCAGCATAAGAGCATCGTCCATTCCGCGATTATCATCATACATACATCATAATATCAAATGTTGCTGAACTTAATGCCAGTCTTTGAAGTTCAATCACGCTGCACAAAATAACAAACCACACAAATAATAATAAAAATAACGGTGTTTTTACAACCACGACCATTATCAAACCACACAATTAGTTTAAAAATACAAACCAATATTGTTTTAATACACACCATAACAAATAAATTGTTTAAAATGTTTCCACAAAATGATCATAGGCTCGCAGGCCTTTAGTTATCGTAAGGCCAAAAGTAATTTCCTGAGCCATCTCTGCTTGGGCGTCCCTGCGGGTATTCCTGCTCAAATCGGTTCTTGGCATCCTGCATCGCAGCGTTAGTATCATAAATTGGGTAATGAGGTGGTGGGTTTTGAGGATCAGTGTAGTATGTGGGTGTCAGACGTGTTGTCCCATAGTACTGATCGGGGTTGGAATAAAATAACTCTGTGTTATGGTTATTCCAGTCAATACCATAACTGTTCCATCCCTGATCGTGTACTTGAGCAATCTGGCATTGCTCCATTCTTTGCTGACTATCCCACATACGGTCGTTATGTATCCTCTGCTCATTCGGACTCAACCTCATATTATTGACACTATTAACCAAATTATCCCAACTAGATTGGGACGGATTCCAAGGACATTGATCATGAACATTTGTCTGGGCTTCCATTTCCGCTTCTTCTTCCTCTTGTTGTTCTTGTTGAACGTTTGCTCCACTACCACTCGCGCCACCTGCCACAAAAGGTACCAAACGCCTATTTCCATCGTACATCAAAATCCCAGCGTTAACATAAGAAACCTTTTTCAAGACTTTCATTGCATGGTCACATTCAAACAAGCTATTAAGATCAATATTAAAGTGACGAGCAATCCGCGTAATGTAGTGGCCCCCTAGAAGCGGTTTGTCTCCTCGCGCATTCGTGGCGATGTTAAGCAAAAAGTTCCCAATTAACTCCGGTATATCCATTTGACATCCCCGTTTTATTTGATCCATTATCCATAGATCCAGAGATTTTACCTTTTCATGTCCTTCGACTCTCGCATTAAAAGTACATGCGATAAGTCGATGGAGAAGCTTATCATCCGGGGTTGCTATTTCGGTATACTTGTGCCTGCTTAGATTTGTACGGGCTGGATGCATTCGGACCTCTAATCCTTCTCCAAAAGGATTGTTCATTGAAACCTACTCTTCCATGATACTATGAGCTTACCAAATATGTCCTTAATTGTGCGTCAGTAAGCTCGTTAAAAATACCCAAAACTCTACATAACCCAAAACTACTCAAACTTCTTTCCTCACCCCCTAGTCGAAATCTAAAGAAAGCATCTGATAGTGGATCGCGAACATTATTGAATCGAAAAGTTGAGTAGAATTCTTTACATAGCACGGGAAACACTTGATCGTGTAGACTGAAAATGTGTTCCCATGCATAGGTCACTATGTTATTATATGGTAGAGCTAATAAACGAGTGACATGGGTGTGCATACCCGCCTCAATCAAAGGAGCCCAGTTGAAATACCATGTAGCATTAATTGGTCTACGGATAATTCGAGCAAAAGTTTCCCCGTAATCATCATTGTCCCGAAGATGTTCTAACCATACTATTAGATTATTTTGATACTCTTCTTCTTCGCCAGATGATGATGATGAATGTCGTTGTTGAACCGGTGGTGGTGGTGGTGGTGGTGGTGGTGGAACATTTATTGAGGTCCTGCCTCTCTTTGGTTGTCCTCCTTGGCTAGATTGTCCCTGCAAAACATAATAACACCAAACCAAAAGAACATAGAAACCGTTGTGTTAATGTTAGCTAAAAACATAACCGAGTAGCAAGGGGAATTAGTCATTCTATTCAATTGTAACAACCCAACCCGTTAACCAACCAAAAACGCAGAATAAAAAAAAAATTTAAAACTGAACTGGAGGGTGCGCGGCGCGCACCACTGCCTTTGCGCGGCGCGCACAAGGCCTGAGACAGTTCTGATCAAAATGTCCATTTTCGCGAAAAGATCTTCGACTTCCCGACACTTTTAGACCGAACGCTTTTCACAACAAACTCATATATGTAAAACTAACACGAATCAAACATAAAAATGATGTTTTACAAGCGGGGCCCACACGACCCAAAATACAAGTTTAATACAAGTTTAGAGTTTCGACCACCAAAAAGTTTAAGTTCCAAACTACACAATGAGCATGGCGTTTGGGATTAAACTACCCAACTACCGGTCAAACTCCAAGAGCTACTAAAGCCAAAAGCGTCCCCTAGTATCAAGCGGGATCTCTAGTCCAATACGATGCCCTTACCCTTGTCCAAAACCGAACCTATAAAATGGTAAACAACGAGAGGGTAAGCAAAGCTTAGTGAATGCAATAATTATACGAATACATATATAATTATACCTACTTGCATACACTTACACATACCGCAAACATGCTAGCAACACAATTAGCTTATCGTCACATTAACAAGCTATAATCTCCAATACGACAAGCTAGCAACAACCGCATAATAATATAACTCGAAATGATATAATATGCTTACAACACAAGTAACCATGGTCGACCAATAGCACAAGGGAACGGCGCTCGCGAAAACGCCATCGGTGTTCATAACATCCATTAGGGCACTTAACACCTCGCACCACTAACCCCTAGGGTGGCACCTTAACACCTCGGCACATCACCCCGAGTGGCATCTTAACACCTCGATGCAACACTCATTATTTTACGGAGTGGTGTCTTAACACCTCGACACTACACTCCTAGGTGGCATCTTAACACCACGATGTTACACCCGAGTGGCATCTTAACACCTCGATGCTACACCCTTCACGTGAAACGTGGTGTCTTAACACCTCGACACTACACCTTTCACGCTACAACAAATAGATACATTATATACATACGCATATAATTATTCCACTCACCTCAAAGTCTTGTGAAAAGATACCCGAGCTTGCGAAACCTCAAAGTAACATACCTATCACGTTATACATATTATCAAACGCAAACTCAAGTCGGTCAACCAATTCTTTCACCATTCCTAAGTCATTTTGACCCAAAGTGCAATCCCGACCCATTTTGCACCATTAACCCTAATAATGGGTCAACTTCACCAAAAACCCTAACTCTAGTCAAATATGGTCTTATTACATTTTTTTAAATCACCAATTTAACTCATTTTCACACATGCAAGACCACTTAGGTCATTAAAGACCCATTTGACCCATTTTAAGGTCAACACACCCATTTGGGTCATCCACAACCCAAATGACACCCACTAACATTAACTATAAGTGTACTAGTGATTTGCTAGGCCTTTAAGACCCATTTATCCTTTCAAAACCCTAGGTTAGTCACCATTTGGGTCTTCATGACCCAAACTTACCCAAAACCCCCAAATTACTTACAAATGGGTTTTATGTGCAACACTAACCCAAACCCTAACCCTTAAACACATTAAACTAAGGTAATCAAGTTTAGGGCTTACCACCACAATCAAAACGAAGCTAACGAGGAGATGAACAACTTTAATGCTCGAGCTAAAACCCGAAACACGCTTCTTCTTCTCCGATTTGAGCTTTCTCACACTTGAATCACACTCTCTCACTAGGATTTAAGTGGATGAAGTTTGGTGGTTAGAAATGGAGTAATGAGGCTCAACCAAACTGATCTAGGGCCTTTAATTCGTCCATAAGTGAATTTACCAAAATGCCCATCAAAATATCTGATTTAAAAAGCTGGAACCCGGCTACAGTAAGGGGTGCGCGGCGCGCTCCCTTTAGTGTGCGCGGCGCGCACTAGGCTCAGCTCACTCAGTGACTTCTGTTTAACTACACAACATCACCCACACTCTATGTAACATATTTACACTGCTGTACAAACTGATTAGGGTCTTACAACTCTCCCCCACTTATTCGGATTGCGTCCTCGCAATCCAAGCCGCATGACAAGAGGGAAGATATACCAACACGAACTCTTCGGGTTCCCAAGTAAACTCGGAACCTATACTTCGACGCCATTGGACTTTAAAAGTCCTTACCTCTTTATTTCTCAATTTCTTAACCTTTTCATCGAGTATAGCAATCGGCTCCTCAATATACTCTAACTTATTGTTTAGCTCAATTTCGTCTAACGGCACCCATGATGAATCATCCGCAAGACACTTACGGAGATGGGAAACATGAAATGTATTATGAATCCCCGCAAGCTCTTCGGGTAATTCCAAACGATACGCAACTTCACCAATACGAGCTAAAACTTTAAAGGGACCAATAAACCGAGGAGCTAACTTTCCCCATTTTCGAAATCGAATAATACCCTTCCATGGCGAAACCTTAAGCATCACCATATCGCCTTCTTGAAATTCGATCATTCGTCTACGTTTGTCGGCATACGACTTTTGTCTATCTTGAGCCTTTCTCAAATGTTCCCGAATAATATCAATCTTGTTATTCGTCTCTAAAACCAAATCGGTACTCCCGATTTCTCTTTGACCCACTTCTCCCCAACAAATGGGAGTTCGGCACCTCCGACCGTAAAGCATCTCATAAGGTGGCATCCCGATACTAGTATGATAACTATTATTGTACGAGAATTCCACCAAAGGCAAATGCTCATCCCAACTACCACCGAAATCAATAATGCACGCCCGTAACATATCTTCCAAAGTTTGGTTCGTACGTTCGGTTTGACCATCCGTTTGAGGATGATACGCCGTGCTCAACTTCAATTGTGTACCCATATCCTCATGAAACTTTTTCCAAAATCGAGATGTAAAACGGGTATCTCGATCCAAAATAATAGATATAGGAACCCCATGTCGAGCGACCACTTCCTTGATAAACAACTTAGCCAAGGTCTTCGACGATATCGCTTCTTTAATGGGAAGAAACAAAGCTTTTTTCGTCAACCGGTCAACTATCACCCAAATCGTATCAAATTGGGTTCTCGCCGTCTTAGGTAACTTTGTTATGAAATCCATGGTAATGTGCTCCCATTTCCATTTCGGAATTTTTAACGGTTGCAATTTACCATACGGCTTTTGGTGTTCGGCTTTTACTTGCAAACACGTGACGCATTGCTCAACATACTTCACAACATCACGCTTCATGCCCGGCCACCAATAATTTTTCTTCAAGTCAAGATACATTTTCGTCGCGCCCGGATGAATGGAATATTTTGACTTATGTGCTTCATCAAGTAGCACTCGTCGGTAATCACCCATCTTAGGCACCCACACCCTTCCTTGGAAAGACAACAAACCACGCGGACCCATAGTAATAAACTCCGATTGGCCCACGATTCGCTCCGTATGCTTGTTGTGAACATAAGCCTCTATTTGAATCTCACCAAGCTTTTCAAGAAAATTGTTGGTAATAATCAAACGTAACGATCCAACTCATATCGCCGGATGTTGACTCTTTCGACTCAACGCATCCGCGACCACATTCGCCTTACCCGGATGATAAAGTATTTCACAATCGTAGTCTTTCACCACATCCATCCACCTATGTTGGCGATAGTTCAAATCTCGTTGATTAAAGAGATGTTTCAAACTCTTATGATCCGAATAAATCGTACACTTGACACCATACAAGTAATGGCACCAAATTTTCAACGCATGCACAACCGCCGCCAACTCAAGATCATGAGTCGGATACCTCGTTTCATGTTCCTTTAATTGTCGAGAGGCATAAGTGATGACTTTACCTCTTTGCATTAGAACACACCCGAGACCATTTAAGGAAGCATCACAATAAACCACCATGTCTTCAACACCTTCCGGTAACACTAACACCGGAGCTTGACACAACTTTTCTTTTAACAATTGAAAAGCAATTTCTTGCTCGTTCTCCCAAACAAACCTCGCATTCTTCCTTGTCAATTTCGTCAACGAAGAAGCGATCTTAGAAAAATCTTGGATAAACCGATGATAATAACCGGCCAATCCGAGAAAACTTCGGATTTCCGTAGGCGTAGTCGGTTGCTTCCAATCCTTCACCGTCTCGATCTTCCCCGGATCTACTTGGATACCGCTTTCATTCACAATATGACCAAGGAATTGAACTTCCCTTAGCCAAAACTCACATTTGGAGAACTTTGCATACAACTTCTCCTTTCTTAACGTCTTCAAAACTTCACGCAAATGACGTTCATGTTCGTTCATACTTTTCGAGTAGACTAGTATGTCGTCGATGAACACTATTACCGACTTATCCAACATAGGTTGGCACACTCGGTTCATAAGATCCATGAATGTCGCCGGTGCATTCGTAAGACCAAAGGGCATAACTACAAACTCATAATGCCCATAACGCGTTCGAAAATCCGTTTTCTCTATGTCTTCCTCACGGACCCGCATTTGGTGATAGCCGGACCGTATGTCGATCTTAGAGAAATACATTGCACCTTGAAGTTGATCAAATAAATCGTCAATCCTAGGTAATGGATAACGATTTTTGATCGTCACTTTATTCAACTCACGGTAATCAATGCACATACGCATACTACCATCTTTCTTCTTCACAAATAACACCGGAGCGCCCCATGGCGAAGCACTCGGTCGAATAAAACCCTTCTCGAGCAACTCTTGGGTTTGATTTAACAACTCTTGCATTTCCGTTGGTGCTAAACGATAAGGAGTTTTAGCAATGGGGGTAGCCCCCGGAACCAACTCAATACGAAACTCAACTTGTCTTTCTGCCGGAACACCCGGTAATTCGTCCGGAAAAACGTCTTCGAATTCACTAACAACCGGAATTTCACGAATAGGTGGTGGCTCATTGCGAGTATCAACAACATGAGCAAGGAAAGCCATGCCACCGGTAATAACAAAACGACGTGCCCGTGCAAAAGTGCATATCGGCACCGGTCTCCTTCGCTTATCACCATGAATAATTAACTCTCCCCCACTTAGGGTCTTCACACGAATAAACTTATCATGGCATGCAATATCGGCTCTATAACGATCGAGCCAATCCATACCAACGACAATATCAAAGTCGCCCAAGGTCATTGGAATAAGATCAATTTAAAAGGTTTCGGCACCAAAAACAACATCACAATTATCACACACATCAACCACTAGCACCGTCTTGCCGTCCGCTATTTCGACTTCTATCGGACGACTTAACTTAGCTAACGGTCTATTAAGTTTAGGCACAAATTTAGGAGACACAAACGACAAATTTGCACCGCTATCGAAAAGAATCCTTGCCGGATTAGAATTAACCATGTAAGTACCTGAGACAACTTCGTGCGATTGTTTGGCTTCATCAGTGGTCATCAAATAGTTGCGACCCCTAGCCGTACCCGCCGCCTTCTCTAACCGCTTCACATTGTCATTTCGCAAGTCGGGACACTCCGGCTTCTTATGCCCCTCTTTGCCGCAATTAAAACAAGTGACCTTGTTTCCGGAAGATGGTTTCGGACACTCACGAGCCATATGACCCGGTTGCCCACAATTGTAGCACGTATAAGAAAACCCACCGGTAGTGCCCTTCTTTGCACTATTGACACTTTCGGCCCCCCTCTTGCTCTTGCTCTTCTTGCTTGAGGCGTTAGAGTAACTAAAACCTTCAAACTTTCTTTTGGAAAACATGAAATCACTCTTTCTTGGAACCTCCGGCTCAAAACCCCGAGCCAACTCGAACAATTCATCAAAAGACTTAGCCATACCCCGACTAATCTTCCCCTTGTACTCATCATTCAAAGTACGGTAGAAATCCTTCATGAGCTTATGATCATCACCAACATATTCCGGGCAAAAACGAGTCTTTGTCAAGAATGTAGACTTGAGGGTAACCAAATCCATGGAACCTTGTTGCAAATGGTGCAACTCGTCCCGGATTCTATCGAGGTCGGAAGAAGTTCGGTATTCTTTGAAAAACTCTTTCTTGAAGTCTTCCCAAGTCAAACCCATACATTGTTCTTTACCATACAAGTTGATTTTATCGTCCCACCACAACTTAGCTTCTTCGCGTAACATGCTAGAACCATACCTCGTCTTCTTTTCGGGAGGACATTCCGCGGTACGAAAAGCTCCCTCAATATCGGAGATCCAACATGTACTTTTTAAAGAATCCCGCACCCCATTAAACATCGGGGGTTGAGCATCCTTGAAGTTCTTGTAGTGGAAGTCCCGCCTTCCTTCGCCTCCTTCACCGCGAGGATAGATATTCCTAGTGTCAAGGGCCTCTTCAATAGTGGCCTTCATTCGTTCATTAATTAGATCGGTTATTTGCTCATCAACCGAATCTTGAAAGACCTTTCGGACATCCGTAAGAAAATTCACTTTTAACTTTTTAAAGACGGCCTCAACCTTGGCCGAAAACTCGGCGTCCTCGCTTGTACTTCTGTTATCATGATCGGGACCGTTTCTCGTCTTCATTCTATAAAACGAATTAGGTTAACCCACAAAATGAAAGGACAATTTACATAAATACATACATATACGCCACACTACCCCATCTTGCTCAACAATCGTCGTACATTACTCGTTTGACCCGATTTGCACTCGTAGTAATGGTAGCTAGTCATTACTACGCGAGCACGTCGCGCTAACTCGCTAGTACAACGTTCATCTCGCTTGATGATTGCTAAACACAACACAAACAAATAGCGCATGATTAGTTCACATAAACCTATGCACTAACCATCCCGATCCGACCCAAAGTCCTACAAGTCCCGCATACACGCGCACACAAAAGTCTAAGTCTAGGCGCCTATCTCAAGTCACCTAAATCCCTTAGACCATGCTCTGATACCACTTGTAACAACCCAACCCGTTAACCAACCAAAAACGCGGAATAAAAAAAAAATTTAAAACTGAACTGGAGGGTGCACGGCGCGCACAAGGCCTGAGACAGTTCTGATCAAAATGTCCATTTTTCGCGAAAAGATCTTCGACTTCCCGAAACTTTTAGACCGAACGCTTTTCACAACAAACTCATATATGTAAAACTAACACGAATCAAACATAAAAATGATGTTTTACAAGCGGGGCCCACACGACCCAAAATACAAGTTTAATACAAGTTTAAAGTTTCGACCACCAAAAAGTTTAAGTTCCAAACTACACAATGAGCATGGCGTTTGGGATTAAACTACCCAACTACCGGTCAAACTCCAAGAGCTACTAAAGCCAAAAGCGTCCCCTAGTATCAAGCGGGATCTCTAGTCCAATACGATGCCCTTACCCTTATCCAAAACCGAACCTATAAAATGGTAAACAACGAGAGGGTAAGCAAAGCTTAGTGAATGCAATAATTATACGAATACATATATAATTATACCTACTTGCATACACTTACACAAACCGCAAACATGCTAGCAACACAATTAGATTATCGTCACATTAACAAGCTATAATCTCCAATACGACAAGCTAGCAACAACCGCATAATAATATAACTCGAAATGATATAATATGCTTACAACACAAGTAACCATGGTCGACCAATATCACAAGGGAACGGCGCTCGCGAAAACGCCATCGGTGTTCATAACATCCATTAGGGCACTTAACACCTCGCACCACTAACCCCTAGGGTGGCACCTTAACACCTCGGCACATCACCCCGAGTGGCATCTTAACACCTCGATGCAACACTCATTATTTTACGGAGTGGTGTCTTAACACCTCGACACTACACTCCTAGGTGGCATCTTAACACCTCGATGCTACACCCGAGTGGCATCTTAACACCTCGATGCTACACCCTTCACGTGAAACGTGGTGTCTTAACACCTCGACACTACACCTTTCACGCTACAACAAATAGATACATTATATACATACGCATATAATTATTCCACTCACCTCAAAGTCTTGTGAAAAGATACCCGAGCTTGCGAAACCTCAAAGTAACGTACTGATAATGCTAAAAACGAACATATATTTCATAGCATTATTCCCCAAAAAAGACAAGCTTTTAGTTGCAATTGTTCTATTTACAAATGATATTCGTTTAAATATTAAAAGGTGAAGACAAAAGACAGATTCGACGAATTGAAGACGCAAACGACCAAAAAGCTCAAAAGTACAAAATACAATCAAAGAGGTTCTAATTATTGATAAGAAACGTCTCGAAATTACAAGAGTACAAGATTCAAAACGCAAAGTACAAGATATTAAATTTTACGCAAGGACGTTCGAAAATCCGGAACCGGGACCAGAGTCAACTCTCAACGCTCGACGCAACGGACTAAAAATTACAAGTCAACTATGCACATGAATATAATATAATATATAAATAATTCTTAAAAATTATATATATATTATATTAATATTTAAAATCGTCGGCAAACAAAGAGCCAAGGATGAATGAGCTGTAAAAACGAACTCCGCGACTTGCGGAGTTCGAAGGCCAAATGTACCACGAGTCGCGGAGCCCCAAATTTATAAACTGCCTATAAAGCTCGCGCATTCTGATCGTAAAAATATAACAAATATATCCATCAATCTCTCTATCTATATACGTAATATTTATATTTATAATTTATATTTTAATTTTAATTTTAATTATAATTCTAATAATAAGGGTATGTTAGCGAATGTTGTAAGGATGTAAGTCGAAATTCTGTCCGTGTAACGCTACGCTATTTTTAATCATTGTAAGTTATGTTCAACCTTTTTAATTTAATGTCTCGTAGCTAAGTTATTATTATGCTTATTTAATCCGAAGTAATAATGATGTTGGGCTAATTACTAAAATTGGGTAATTGGGCTTTGTACCATAATTGGGGTTTGGACAAAAGAACGACACTTGTGGAAATTAGACTATGGGCTATTAATGGGCTTTATATTTGTTTAACTAAATGATAGTTTGTTAATGTTAATATAAAAATTTACAATTGGGCGTCCCTATAAATTACCATATACACTCGATCGGACACGATGGGCGGGGTATTTATATGTACGAATAATCGTTCATTTAACCGGACACGGGAATTGATTAATAGCCACTAGAATAATTAAAACAGGGGTGAAATTATGTACAAGGACACTTGGTATAATTGATAACAAAATATTAAAACCTTGGGTTACACTCAGTCGACATCCTGGTGTAATTATTAAACAAAGTATTAAAATCTTGTTACAGTTTAAGTCCCCAATTAATTGGAATATTTAACTTCGGGTATAAGAATAATTTGACGAGGACACTCGCACTTTATATTTATGACTGATGGACTGTTATGGACAAAAACCAGACGGACATATTAAATAATCCAGGACAAAGGACAATTAACCCATGGGCATAAAACTAAAATCAACACGTCAAACATCATGGTTACGGAAGTTTAAATAAGCATAATTCTTTTATTTCATATTTAATTTCCTTTATTTTATATTTAATTGCACTTCTAATTATCGCATTTTTATTGTTATTGTATTTAATTGCACTTTTAATTATCGTACTTTTTAATTATCGCAAGTTTATTTTATCGCACTTTTATTATTCGCAATTTCATTATCTTTATTTACTTTACGCTTTAAATTAAGTCTTGTATTTATTTATTATTTTACATTTGGTTTTAACTGCGACTAAAGTCTTAAAATCGACAAACCGGTCATTAAACGGTAAAAACCCCCCTTTATAATAATAATATTATTTATATATATATTTGTATTTTTATAAATTTAAAATAATATAGCGTTAAGCTTTGTTTAAAGATATTCCCTGTGGAACGAACCGGACTTACTAAAAACTACACTACTGTACGATTAGGTACACTGCCTATAAGTGTTGTAGCAAGGTTTAAGTATATCCATTCTCTAAATAAATAAATATCTTGTGTAAAATTGTATCGTATTTAATAGTATTTCCTGCTAAAAATTAATAGTATTTTATACCCCTTAGCTTTAACCATCAAGTATTTTTGGCGCCGCTGCCGGGGAATAGCTTAAAAGCCGGAAACGCAACGCTAATATATATAAAAAAAAAAGATTTTTAGTTTACTTTTATTAAAATTCGTTTTTATAAAAATACGTTTTAAATATTCGAAAATATAAAAAGAAAAACAAAAATATAAGTATTTTTAAGATTTTGTTAAATATTTAAGTTTTATAAAGTTTCTTTATTTTTATATAAGTTTTATTTAAGTATTTTGTTTTTATTTAAAACATAAAAAAAACCGAAAATATATATATATAAATCTAGTTTTAAGATTTTTATTTATAAAATTATAAAGTAGTTCTATTTTTATTCTAGTTTTTAAAATATAAGTTTTTATTATATAAATATTTTAGATTATAAAACAGAAAATATAAAACAGAAAATATAAAATAAAAAAATAAAAAAGAAAAACGCGTCGAATTTCAAAACTGTACCTGAGTTGAATTTTGAAACCCCGCGACTCGCGGAGTTTGGAGCATCGAATACCGCGACTCGCGGAGCAGACCTGACACGGGTACACAGGAACCCTAATTCGCATTAATTACGGGTTTTATTAATTTTAATTAATTTTAAACCCTAATTAGTTTATTTATATTATATTGTTTAGTTTAATTTTTATTTATTTGTTTTATTTAGTTAAATTAGTTTAAATAAAATATAAAATTATTAGTTTTAATAAATAAATAATATAAAAATAATATTTTTATAAAAATTGTAATTTTTACAACTTTTTGTATATTTTTATATTTTGTCCATTTTTAATTGTTTTAGCGTAATATTTGTATTTTTCGCTCATATTTAGTTTTAAATTTAGTTTTTGCCATAGTTATTTTTATTTCTAGATTTTTAGGCTTTGCCGTAAAATCACTTAAAGTGCTTTTTCTTTAGACTAAGATTTAAGTGCTTTAGAATTTTGCGACGCCTTTTTAAGTTTTAGTTTCTTTTTAAGTTATTTCCATTTGGGATTTAGTTTTTCCTGTAAGCTTTAATATTTTTAGACGACTTTTACCTATGTATCAATTATCATTCCAATTAGTAATCTCAATTTGCGATTATAATTTTAAGTTAGTTGTAGTAATAAGGTTAGGTTAGTCAAGTGTTTTTAAGTGTTATAAGTTTCTTTTATTTTTCCGTCACCTTTTATTTTTCAACCATTTTTCTTTTTCGACCTTTTTCGACGAACTCTTTTTCTTTCTTATTTCTTGCTATTCTAGTTTTAGGACATAGATTTTTATTCTACTTCTTATCTAAATTTCTTAAAATTACGAAAATTTATTTTAAGTGGTTAAATTGATAGACATCAAAATTTTCTGGTTCGTAGTAATAGTTGGATTTGTACGTGGACCGGGTTATTGGAGCCAAACAGTCCTCAATTATATTGAGACCAAACGAATCCTGCCCCTCTGCTGCATCTTTTGGCTATTCGAAACGTGGGCAAAATCAGAAAAGTCTATTGATTGGATAACTTATTATAATTTTTCTTTTCTTTTAAAAACTAATAGGATATTCAGTGAATGCACCGAGCAAGACGTTCACCACCTTTTGTACGTTCACCACCTGTAACTAGATCAAGACATTTAGCAAATATTACCGCCGTTGATTTTTCTTTAGAATCGTCATCCAGTCGACCAAGTACTCCAGTTCAAATTTCCGATAATCCATTTTTTGAACCCGACCTCACAATTGAGAATCCGAAGAATATTCATGGACGATTCATAGATCCTGAACCACTAAACTTTCCTACAAAACCACCAATCATTCAAACAGAGATTGTTGAGGAACGAACCATTAAATCAGAATCCTCTAGTGATTCCGATTCAACAAATTCAATTATGGAGAATCTGGAACCTTTAAGTATGGAAGACCGAATGAGAGCTAAACGCACAGGCCAAGGTCACGCAATTACTCATCCCGACATTAATGCGCCAGATTATGAAATCAAAGGACAAATTCTACACATGGTGACTAATCAATGCCAATTTAGTGGTGCGCCGAAGGAAGATCCAAATGAACATCTACATACCTTTAATAGGATCTGCACACTATTTAAAATCCGAGAAGTGGAGGATGAACAGATATATCTCATGTTATTTCCCTGGACTTTAAAGGGAGAAGCCAAAGATTGGTTGGAATCGTTACCTGAAGGGGCGATTGATACATGGGACGTTTTAGTTGAAAAATTTCTTAAACAATTCTTTCCTGCATCTAAAGCCGTAAGACTTCAAGGAGAAATTGTTACGTTTACACAGAAGCCGAATGAAACTCTATATGAGGCGTGGACTAGATTTGGAAAGTTGTTAAGAGGATGTCCGCAACATGGTTTAGACACCTGTCAAATAGTACAAATATTCTACCAAGGATGCGACATCACTACAAGGAAAGACATAGATATAGCAGCTGGTGGTTCTATTATGAAGAAAACCGAAACTGATGCTTACAAAATTATTGATAACACTGCTTCCCACTCACATGAGTGGCACCAAGAAAAAGATATCGTTAGATCATCTAAAGCAGCTAGAGCCGATTCTAGCCATGACTTAGATTCCATTTCCGCAAAGATAGATGCTGTGGAGAGACGAATGAAAAAGATGACTAAAGATATTCACTCGATACGAATTAGTTGTGAGCAGTGTGGAGGACCACATTTGACAAAAGATTGTCTCAGTATTGAATTAACAATGGAACAAAGAGAGAATATTTCATACATAAACCAAAGGCCTGGAAATAATTATCAGAATAATTATCAACCGCCAAGACCGATTTATAATCAAAACCAGAATTATAACAGAAATATTCCATACAACAACCATCAAGGTCCTAGCAATCAACAATTATCCAATAATACTTACAATCAGCAAAGACCTAATTTTCAAAACAAACCACCACAACAAACCGATGATAAAAAGCCGAATTTAGAAGATATGATGACGAAGCTAGTTGAAACTCAAACGCAGTTTTTCACATCTCAGAAACAAACTAATGAACAAAATGCTCAAGCATTTAGAAATCAACAAGCTTCTATTCAAAATCTGGAACAAGAAGTAAGTAACCTAGCAAGGTTAGTAGGTGAAATAAAACCGGGAAGTCTACCTAGTGATACAAATGCTAACCCCCGGAATGAAACAGCTAAAGCCATTACCACAAGAAGTGGTACAACACTTAAACCATCTGAAATACCTGTAACTTCTGATGAGGCTATTCCTACTCCACAAGAACCACAACCTGAACAAGATAAGGAAAAAGAACCGGTAGTTGAAAAGGTTAATGAAGATAACACAGTTAAGGCTAAACCTTATGTTAAACCATACCAACCACCACTTCCTTACCCGAGTAAAATGAAGAAAGAGAAACTTGAAGCCGAGCAATCCAAATTCTTGGATATGTTTAAACAGATAAATGTAAATCTTCCTTTCATTGATGTGATTTCAGGAATGCCTAGATATGCTAAATTCTTGAAAGATCTAATCTCAAATAGAAAGAAAATGGAAGAACTCTCGGCTGTTACCATAAATGCTAATTGTTCAGCAGTGCTGTTGAATAAGATACCAGAAAAATTATCTGATCCAGGAAGTTTCACAATTCCATGTTTTCTGGGTAGTCTTAGTTCAATAGAAGCATTGGCAGACTTAGGTGCTAGTATAAATCTAATGCCGTATTCACTATACGCTAAACTAGACCTTGGAGAATTGAAACCAACAAGAATAAGCATACAACTAGCCGATCGATCAATAAAATATCCTAGAGGGATAATGGAGAACATGCTAGTTAAAGTTGGTACTTTAGTATTTCCAGTAGATTTTGTTGTTCTGGACATGGAAGAAGATTCTCAAGTTCCTCTCATATTAGGAAGACCATTCTTAAACACGGCTAAAGCAATGATAGACGTGTTCGGTAAGAAATTGACCCTAAGTATAGAGGATGAGAGTGTTACCTTTTCAGTTGATAGAGCAATGCAACAACCACAATCTGCAGATGATACATGTTATTATATTCAAACTATAGATGCACATGCAGAATTATTAGAAGAATTTCCAGAATTACAAGGAATAGGAGAATGTTCTTTAGGAGATGGAATAGAACCAATTGATGAAGTTGAAATGTTAGCTACGCTAATAGCTAATGGATATGAACCAACAACAGAAGAAATCCAAATGCTAAAAGAAGAAGACAGATATCGATACAAATCATCGATAGAAGAACCACCGAAATTAGAGTTAAAGCCACTTCCAAACCATTTGGAATACGCTTATTTACATGGTGAATCTGAATTACCTGTAATAATATCGTCTTCTCTTACTGAAAATGAGAAATCACAACTCATTTCTGTGTTGAAAGCTCATAAACCAGCCATTGCATGGAAGATTCATGATATTAAAGGAATAAGTCCTTCGTATTGCACACATAAAATCCTTATGGAAGAAGGTCATAAAACGTATGTGCAACGCCAACGAAGACTAAATCCTAATATGCAAGATGTAGTTAAGAAAGAGATTATTAAACTGCTAGATGCAGGTCTAATTTATCCAATCTCTGATAGTCCATGGGTAAGCCCAGTTCAATGCGTGCCTAAGAAGGGTGGCATGACTGTCATTACAAATGAGAAAAATGAGCTTATTCCTACTAGGACTGTAACAGGATGGCGTGTGTGTATTGATTATAGAAAATTAAATGACGCCACCAGAAAAGATCACTTTCCCTTACCTTTCATTGATCAAATGTTGGAAAGATTAGCCGGAAATAGTTACTATTGTTTTCTAGATGGATTTTCCGGATATTTTCAAATTCCAATAGCACCCGAGGACCAAGAGAAAACCACATTCACGTGCCCTTATGGTACTTTTGCTTACAAATGCATGCCATTTGGACTTTGCAACGCCCCTGCAACCTTTCAAAGGTATATGATGGCGATTTTTCACGACATGATAGAAGAATGCATGGAAGTTTTCATGGATGACTTTTCAGTCTTCGGTGATACATTTGAATCATGTCTAGTTAATCTGGAATGAATGCTTATTAGATGCGAATAATCAAATCTAGTTCTTAATTGGGAGAAATGTCATTTTATGGTTAAAGAAGGCATCGTTGTTGGTCATAAAATTTCAAAAGAAGGAATTGAAGTGGATAGAGCTAAAGTAGATGTAATTGCTAAACTTCCACATCCCACCAATGTTAGAGGAGTTAGGAGCTTTCTAGGGCATGCCGGTTTTTACCGACGTTTCATAAAAGATTTTTCTAAAATTGCCACTCCTATGAATAAAATCCTAGAAAAGGATGCTCCATTCATCTTTTCAGATGAATGTATCAAATCTTTTAATATTCTTAAAGAGAAACTCACTAATGCGCCGATCATGATAACACCAAATTGGAATCTACCATTTGAACTAATGTGCGATGCAAGTGATTTTGCAATGGGAGCCGTTTTAGGACAAAGGATTGAAAAACGATTTCAACCTATATATTATGCTAGTAAGACGTTACAAGGAGCACAAACGAACTATACAACTACTGAAAAAGAACTCCTTGCTATTGTCTTTGATTTTGACAAATTTCGATCATATCTCGTTCTAGCAAAAACGGTTGTTTATACCGACCATTCTGCTCTTAGATACCTATTTTCGAAACAAGATGCTAAACCAAGATTAATCCATTGGATCTTACTCTTACAAGAGTTTGATATTGAAATCCGAGATAAAAGAGGAGCAGAAAATCTAGCCGCTGATCATCTTTCTCGTCTTGAAAATCCCGAATTAGAAGTTCTAAATGAATCGGCCATACAAGACAACTTTCCTGATGAATATGTATTGAAGATAGATTATAATGAAATCCCATGGTTTGCAGACTATGCAAACTATTTAGTATGTGGATTCCTTGAAAAAGGATTATCGTACCAAAAATGAAAGAAATTCTTCAGTGATATAAAACACTATTTTTGGGAAGATCAACATCTGTTTAAAAGTTGTCCCGATGGAATAATACGCCGATGTGTATTTGGAGATGAAGCTAGTAAAATTTTAAACCATTGTCACACAGGACCAACAGGAGGGCATTATGGGCCTCAACTAACAGCAAGAAAAGTTTATGATGCTGGATTCTATTGGCCTACAATTTACAAAGACGCACACCTTCTTTGCAAATCCTGTGATGCTTGTCAAAGGGCCGGAAAAATAAGTCAACGTGATGAAATGCCACAAAATGTCATACAAGTATGTGAAGTATTTGACATTTGGGGTATTGACTTTATGGGTCCATTTCCAAAATCTCATAATAATCTCTATATTCTCGTAGCCATTGATTATGTATCTAAATGGGCGGAAGCACAAGCTCTCCCAACTAACGATGCACGAGTTGTAGTAAACTTTTTAAAACGTCTTTTTGCAAGGTTTGGAACACCGAAAGCTTTAATAAGTGATCGGGGTACTCATTTCTGTAATAATCAACTTGAGAATGTTCTTAAAAGATATGGAGTAACTCATAAAATCTCCACCGCATATCATCCACAAACAAGTGGACAAGTTGAAAATACCAACCGAGCTTTAAAACGTATTCTAGAGAAAACCGTAGGATCAAATCCGAAGGAATGGTCCATTAAATTGGAGGATGCACTCTGGGCTTTTAGAACAGCCTACAAAACTCCAATTGGAACCACACCTTTTAGACTTGTTTATGGAAAAACATGTCATCTTCCAGTAGAAATTGAACACAAAGAATTTTGGGCTTTGAAGACATGTAATCTTGATTTACATGAAGCCGGACGTCTACGATTAAGTCAACTAAATGAATTAAAAGAATTAAGACATGAAGCATACGAAAATTCGTTAATCTATAAAGAAAGAACGAAGAAATGGCATGATAAAAGAATCAGAAGTTCAAAAGAATTTAAAGAAGGAAACAGAGTTCTTCTTTTCAATTCACGATTCAAGGTATTTCCTGGAAAATTGAAATCAAGATGGTCTGGACCATTCATAGTCAAAAGAGTTTTCCCATACAGAACGATAGAATTAATAAATTCAAATGGGATTGAATTTAAAGTTAATGGTCACAGAGTTAAACATTACATACATGGTCTGATGGAAGAAGACAATGAAGTTAATCACAATTTCGATACCACATCTAACTAAGTATAGGGGGTTTATGTATTTCTGTTAGAGTTAGATTGTCTGTTTTCGTGTAGTTCTCGAAAATGGAACCCGAATGGTCTTTCCCTAGCAGACCCTAAAGAACTAGTCTTCTCCCCCCATTCTGAATTTTTATTTTTTTTAGGTTTTTACAAAATGAAGACTGCCTGTGAACTAAACCATGGTCTAATGCTACACGCTTTGATCACTAAACGTAATAATGACACACTACCAAGTGAAATAGTATCAGTAATCAGAGAAAGATTGGACGGAGTTAGAAAAGAATCCAGAAGCGAAGATAATAAGTTACAATTTGGTAAAGGAAAATCAAAATCCGTAGCAAAAAGAAGAGCACGACACCTAGAAAGATGTCACAAATGCGGAAAATGGTCACATGGAGGTAAATGTTCAAATAATCAAACCTATTCAAACACCGAATTTGTTACTTTATGCAGAGATGGACCGTTCATATGTTTAGAAGAAAAAACACTGAATGCTCGAGGTTACGCCTGTGTAGCCATGGAAAACCAATTAAACCGACTATCTTATGAATGGGATAGATCATATAACTAAGAAATCTATTTCACAGGTATGTTTGTACAGTTTTTTTTATTTTTTATTTTTTATTTTTATTTTTAACCTTTTGATAATAAACGCTAATTTGTTCGCTATAAAGTATTAAATTGGTATTGAATAAAATTAGGTTTGGCGACCGAAATTATTGATATCATTCAAAAATTTATTACATCACTGCGAAATTTAACGTTTATTCTTAAGGTATAAATATCTTTAATCAATCAACCCAAAATATTTCAAAAATTCGTCATAAGTTAAATTAGGTTTTGGAACCGAAATTACTTTACCGAAAAGAGGGGCGCATATTTTTGATTATATTTGATTGATTAAAGTGGGATAAAAAGCCAAAAAGATTTTTAATTTTATTTTTACCATGTTTTTTAAAATTAATATATAAATCTTAAATTAATATTGTAAACTTTGTAAAATCAATATATTTAAAATTGTAAATATTTGAAAAATTAATATAAATTTGGTGTGAATTTATAATATGAATTTTTAAATTAAGTTTGGTGTGAATTTTTAATTTTTAAAATATGAATTTTATTTTTATGCATTTTAAATTGTAAGTTTGGTGTGAATTTTTAATATTAATTTTGAATTTTATATTTAAATTGTGTGAATTTAAAAACAAAAATTTACTTTATCTCATTAAGTTAAAAATATGATTTTTAAAATTCGTCGTAAGTTGAAGACTAGGTCTTTGAACCGAAATTGCTTTACCCAAGGGAGGGACGAGAACTTTTATTATCATTATTTTTAATCTTATTGAATTAAAGTATGCCAAAAACATTAAAAAACCCCAAAAATCTTAGCTTTTAAAACAATCGCTACAAAAAGACAAATTTTAAAATTTTGTCAAATGACGGACTAGGACATCGATCCGAAACGACCTCGTCCTAAATAACAAGGGAAACAAAATTTTAAAATTAATTACTTTATTGTTTTAATTAGTATAAGATATATATATATATATATAAAAAATAAAATACAAACTCCGCGACTCGCGGAGTTTGAAAGGGAAATCCACCGCGACTTGCGGAGGATGAAAAATCCAGAAAAAAATATATACTGATCGAACTGATCAGTCCCCAACCCAACACCCACAAAACCTGCGAAATAAACCCGAAAATACTGCGCAAAAACCCGAGAAAACACCCCCAAAATCACAATTTTTAACCGTTAATCATCAAATCTTTTACTAAAATCATGTTAAGAAGGATGCTATCAAGGAATTACTCAAGAAAAACGGTAAATTTCTACACCTAAACACCATTTAATCCGAAAATTAGTGTTCTTGAGCAATTTTTTCCCCAATTCGATTTTGATGCTTTTTAGTGTAATTATGCTTAAATTGTTTATGTATTATGCTTGTATAACCTAGATTGATACTATTTAACATGATTAGAAGCCTTAAACTTCAAATTTTGAGTAATTTAGGGTTTGTGTTCTTGAGCAAATTTGGGGCTTTTTGATATAAACAGGTTATGGCCAATTTTTGTCATGAATTGTTGCTAAATTAAGTAGTGTAACATGTTTAGGTAGTTAAATGATCCAAACTTTGAACCTAAACATGATTTTGAGAATTAAAGTGGACTTTTTCAAGTCTAAAATTCATGAACTTGATTTTTGAGAGATAATGCCATTTGAAACTTGTTTAATTGCTAGTAATGATTATTTTGACATGTTATTTGAGTTGAATGCTTATGAACTTGGCGAACATTTTCGTATATGCTTATTTGAAAAAGTGTAGATTTGATGAAAATATGAAAATGAGCTTAAGTTTGATATAAATTGATCATGTCATTTTGATTGATGATTTTGCTGACACTAATGCATATTTGGATGCACAAAAATTGTGTTTGATGTGTTTTGCAGACTGAAAGGGGTGAATCTTCATCCCAAGCTCGCAATGCTCCTGCTGAGAATGCGGAACAATAGGAGGTGGATAACTACTACAAACAAGATATACCCCATCCAGTCATGACATTTTCTGATATGCACTTGGAAGATTTGCACCCGAACCTGAGATTTGACAGACTTTGGATAGATTATCCAAAATACCAAAGGGGTTTGCATACTCTTCATTCTAAAGTTGTTGAGGTACCTAGGGTCATAGAATGGGGACCATTAGAAGCTGTAGAATTGGCCGGGCCAATTAGGGAATTACTTGCACAGAGGTATGGTAATTCTACTTTTAACGACTGGGTACGTTTATTCACCATGCGTAGACCTGTATATAAAGTATGGTGTGAAGAATTGTTGTGTAGTATAGAATTAAACGATCGGGTAGCTAGTTTAACCGATCGATCTTTTATTAGATTTTTGTTAGGAGGTTCGATGCGCCACATGTCTTTACTAGACATGGCTCAGGCTTTACGTATATATACGCCTGAGGAGTTAGCATCTGCCGATTGTAGAGGGTTGATACTAAATGGTAGAAAGATAGATGAAAATTTTGATACACATGGTGTATGGAGTCAAATGACAAGCCATCACCGATTCAAAGGGGGAAATTACTCTTATTTGGATATAGATAGAGCTGAATTAAGAGTAATTCATAGGTTTTTAGCTAATTCGATTACACAAAGAGGTAAGAACAAGGAAAAGGTAAATGAACAGAATTTGTTTTACCATATGTGTATTCGAGACCCACAAAGCGCTGTAAGTATACCTTATTGTGTGGGTTATTATTTATCAGCTATGGTTAGGGGGATGAGACCGCATAGTATAATAGGAGGTGGTATATTTATTACTTTGATTGCTGAATATCTCGGTGTGGATATAAGTCGGGGGGATTATTAGTCGAAGAACCAGAACCCCGCGATACAATAGGTTTAAATGTATACCATGGTGCGAAAGTTTTGTAGAGGCGAAATAACGCCGCAGTACAATACCATGGTAGACATCCACAGGTTGAGAGAAACCAACAGCAAGGTAATGTAGGAGGGGGAAATGAAATGCAAGAAATGCAAAGGTTTATAGCTTCACAGGAGTACGAAAATGCTAGACAAAGAGCATTTGAAGATTGGCAAGTTTATTAAAACCAAATCATAGCTTATTGCTAACATATAGGTAGAAACTATATTCCTACTCCAAAGCCCATATTCCCTCCCTGGTCTATAGAGATTCAACCACCGTATCCTACGTATAACCCAGCCGAAGCATTTTATAGCACCTATGGTTATGCATGGAACCCCTATTGGTATCAGTATCATCCCTAGTCTACTTAGTTTTATTTATTTTGTAATTTGTAATGTTGATACATTTAATACTTATGTTAATATTGTAATAGTTTTTATAATTTTCTAACTTTTATTCTTAGATTTTAATAATTTTTGAATGTGGGGTAATATACCAAACTTCAAAAATATGTATATATGTTTGCAGTTTATCTTATGTACACAACAGGGTAAAACAACGCATTTTCAAAGACTGGCATTAAGTTCAGCAAAAGCAACTAATTTTGACGACAAGATGCAAAATATATGTGAAATAACAACAAGACGGAATGAACAAATGATATGCACCATTTATCATTCAGCAAGCAAACACAAATATGTTTGGAAACTTTGGTAAAATTTAATCATTTTCACACAAATCACCCTCAATAATTTAAATTGTTACTGATTTCTTGCAAATGAGGGCATTGCAAGATCTTAGGTGTGGGAAGGGGTTAAATTGTTTCGGATTTTTAAAATTTTTTTTCATAAACACTTGGTTACCATTAAAAATACTAGTAAAGCAGTAGTTGTATTAGAATCTAGTGCTCTCTGATAATAAAGAACAGCCCTAGTCTTATATACTGACTACCCAATTCTAGTAAAATTTTTCAAAATTTTCAATTAAATGAACTCAAAATCATGTTTATACATATTTATGAACGATAAAACTAGGTTTTAACACCGAAATTATTGTTACCTCGAAAAGGACATAAATTGAGAAACAAACCAAAATGTTAAAATTCATTTAAAATGGAATAGAGGACAATAAAAAGGAAAATAAAAGTCAAGTGTGGGAAAATTCTCCAAGTTATTCAAAACATATGTCACATATTTTTGTACAAATAACTGAAAATACTTTTGCTTTGGACTAAACTAAACTGTTTTACCCGATGAAAGAAAAGAAGAGATGGATCTACACGATGAATCAATTCCATCATTAAAAGGAAGTAAAGTCTTCCGAAAAAGAAACGCGCTTCTTGATTTAGGTCATGAAGTTGTCGTCCAGACCAGCTGTAGGTTGACGAAAAACCTAGAAAAGTCATCACTAAAATCAGCAGGAAATCCACGGACCTCAGCATTAAACAGGGTCGCCAAGTGGTCAGATTTATCCTAACCATGAGAAGGATTTATCTCGTACAATGGGGGGCACCATGCAAATTAGCTGGATAAGACTAATGAATCAGATCCCCAGAAATGATAATCTCCTTAAAAGATCAAAAATCAGCTTTTAAGCCTGATATTACTCAATCCTTGAGATTGACCTTAAAGATTGAGAATTACAAACTCATGGAATTCAATGATATCTAAACTCGAGCCTGAACGAGAAAATATTTTGATCAAAATTACAAACCGATTTGTTTTCTAAAAACCCATTTTCAATGCGTTCATTACCATTGAACGTAAAATCCTAGGAATTCACCTGGAATTCATTAGGTCACTTGAACCAAATCGGGTGTCAACCGTAAGAACGGTGGTTGCATAGTGGTCAAGGACAGGACCTTGTGCCAGACCGAAAAATCATAAGGGTGAGCTTTACTATTGCTCCTACCAAGGATAGTAATTGCGTCCGACACGTTATAGACCATAATTAAAAGCATGTCAGGGGACATTACCTTAACAGTTGCTTGTTCAACGCTTTCCTTTACAACCGGACGGTAGTTTACCGAAAGGTAATATACGGGACAAGTAAACTGGACGTGTTGCTTTCCAAATACAAGGTTAGCAAGTGGGTGACACAAAACCATAAGTTTTGAGCTAAAATTTTCAAATCTGAAACCCACCAAACCCACAAAAATATTTTGCAAACACCGGTGAAGGGTTATTCCGGAAAACTTATCTAGGGTAAAAACTAGATTTAATTTTCAAAAGATCAAATGTTTTCATAAAGATCCAATTTCCTTAATGGATCTAAATTTTTATAGTCATGTGGGACTGTAAACCATATCGTTACTACCATTGTTTATACCGCCGTAAAGAAATCACTGATGTACAAAGTGTGAAGAATAAAGAAGTGATTCTAGTATTTCAAGACTATATTGCTTGAGGACAAGCAACGCTCAAGTGTGGGAATATTTGATAATGCTAAAAACGAACATATATTTCATAGCATTATTCCCCAAGAAAGACAAGCTTTTAGTTGCAATTGTTCTATTTACAAATGATATTCGTTTAAATATTAAAAGGTGAAGACAAAAGACAGATTCGACGAATTGAAGACGTAAACGACCAAAAAGCTCAAAAGTACAAAATACAATCAAAGAGGTTCCAATTATTGATAAGAAACGTCTCGAAATTACAAGAGTACAAGATTCAAAATGCAAAGTACAAGATATTAAATTGTACGCAAGGACGTTCGAAAATCTGGAACCGGGACCAGAGTCAACTCTCAACGCTCGACGCAACGGACTAAAAATTACAAGTCAACTATGCACATGAATATAATATAATATATAAATAATTCTTAAAAATTATATATATATTATATTAATATTTAAAATCGTCGGCAAACAAAGAGCCAAGGATGAATGAGCTGTAAAAACGAACTCCGCGACTTGCAGAGTTCGAAGGCCAAATGTACCGCGAGTCGCGGAGCCCCAAATTTAGAAACTGCCTATAAAGCTCGCGCATTCTGATCGTAAAAATATTACAAATATATCCATCAATCTCTCTATCTATATACGTAATATTTATATTTATAATTTATATTTTAATTTTAATTTTAATTATAATTCTAATAATAAGGGTATGTTAGCGAATGTTGTAAGGATGTAAGTCGAAATTCTGTCCGTGTAACGCTACGCTATTTTTAATCATTGTAAGTTATGTTCAACCTTTTTAATTTAATGTCTCGTAGCTAAGTTATTATTATGCTTATTTAATCCGAAGTAATCATGATGTTGGGCTAATTACTAAAATTGGGTAATTGGACTTTGTACCATAATTGGGGTTTGGACAAAAGAACGACACTTGTGGAAATTAGACTATGGGCTATTAATGGGCTTTATATTTGTTTAACTAAATGATAGTTTGTTAATGTTAATATAAAAATTTACAATTGGGCATCCCTATAAATTACCATATACACTCGATCGGACACGATGGGCGGGGTATTTATATGTACGAATAATCGTTCATTTAACCGGACACGGGAATTGATTAATAGCCACTAGAATAATTAAAACAGGGGTGAAATTATGTACAAGGACACTTGGTATAATTGATAACAAAATATTAAAACCTTGGGTTACACTCAGTCGACATCCTAGTGTAATTATTAAACAAAGTATTAAAATCTTGTTACAGTTTAAGTCCCCAATTAATTGGAATATTTAACTTCGGGTATAAGAATAATTTGACGAGGACACTCGCACTTTATATTTATGACTGATGGACTGTTATGGACAAAAACCAGACGGACATATTAAATAATCCAGGACAAAGGACAATTAACCCATGGGCATAAAACTAAAATCAACACGTCAAACATCATGGTTACGGAAGTTTAAATAAGCATAATTCTTTTATTTCATATTTAATTTCCTTTATTTTATATTTAATTGCACTTCTAATTATCGCATTTTTATTGTTATTGTATTTAATTGCACTTTTAATTATCGTACTTTTTAATTATCGCAAGTTTATTTTATCGCACTTTTATTATTCGCAATTTCATTAACTTTATTTACTTTACGCTTTAAATTAAGTCTTGTATTTATTTATTATTTTACATTTGGTTTTAACTGCGACTAAAGTCTTAAAATCGACAAACCGGTCATTAAACGGTAAAAACCCCCCTTTATAATAATAATATTATTTATATATATATTTGTATTTTTATAAATTTAAACTAATATAGCGTTAAGCTTTGTTTAAAGATATTCCCTGTGGAACAAACCGGACTTACTAAAAACTACACTACTGTACGATTAGGTACACTGCCTATAAGTGTTGTAGCAAGGTTTAAGTATATCCATTCTCTAAATAAATAAATATCTTGTGTAAAATTGTATCGTATTTAATAGTATTTCCTGCTAAAAATTAATAGTATTTTATACCCCTTAGCTTTAACCATCACGTACCTATCACGTTATACATATTATCAAACGCAAACTCAAGTCGGTCAACCAATTCTTTCACCATTCCTAAGTCATTTTGACCCAAAGTGCAATCCCGACCCATTTTGCACCATTAACCCTAATAATGGGTCAACTTCACCAAAAACCCTAACTCTAGTCAAATATGGTCTTATTACATTTTTTTAAATCACCAATTTAACTCATTTTCACACATGCAAGACTACTTAGGTCATTAAAGACCCATTTGACCCATTTTAAGGTCAACACACCCATTTGGGTCATCCACAACCCAAATGACACCCACTAACATTAACTATAAGTGTACTTGTGATTTGCTAGGCCTTTAAGACCCATTTACCCTTTCAAAACCCTAGGTTAGTCACCATTTGGGTCTTCATGACCCAAACTTACCCAAAACCCCAAATTACTTACAAATGGGTTTTATGTGCAACACTAACCCAAACCCTAACCCTTAAACACATTAAACTAAGGTAATCAAGTTTAGGGCTTACCACCACAATCAAAACGAAGCTAACGAGGAGATGAACAACTTTAATGCTAGAGCTAAAACCCGAAACACGTTTCTTCTTCTCCGATTTGAGCTTTCTCACACTTGAATCACACTCTCTCACTAGGATTTAAGTGGATGAAGTTTGGTGGTTAGAAATGGAGTAATGAGGCTCAACCAAACTGATCTAGGGCCTTTAATTTGTCCATAAGTGAATTTACCAAAATGCCCATCAAAATATCTGATTTAAAAAGCTGGAACCCGGCTACAGTAAGGGGTGCACGGCGCGCACTAGGCTCAGCTCACTCAGTGACTTCTGTTTAACTGCACAACATCACCCACACTCTATGTAACATATTTACACTGCTGTACAAACTGATTAGGGTCTTACAACTCTCCCCCACTTATTCGGATTGCGTCCTCGCAATCCAAGCCGCATGACAAGAGGGAAGATATACCAACACGAACTCTTCGGGCTCCCAAGTAAACTCGGAACCTATACTTCAACGCCATTGGACTTTAAAAGTCCTTACCTCTTTATTTCTCAATTTCTTAACCTTTTCATCGAGTATAGCAATCGGCTCCTCAATATACTCTAACTTATTGTTTAGCTCAATTTCGTCTAACGGCACCCATGATGAATCATCCGCAAGACACTTACGGAGATGGGAAACATGAAATGTATTATGAATCCCCGCAAGCTCTTCGGGTAATTCCAAACGATACACAACTTCACCAACACGAGCTAAAACTTTAAAGGGACCAATAAACCGAGGAGCTAACTTTCCCCGTTTTCGAAATCGAATAATACCCTTCCATGGCGAAACCTTAAGCATCACCATATCGCCTTCTTGAAATTCGATCGTTCGTCTACGTTTGTCGGCATACGACTTTTGTCTATCTTGAGCCTTTCTCAAATGTTCCCGAATAATATCAATCTTGTTATTCGTCTCTAAAACCAAATTCGGTACTCCCGATTTCTCTTTGACCCACTTCTCCCCAACAAATGGGAGTTCAACACCTCCGACCGTAAAGCATCTCATAAGGTGGCATCCCGATACTAGTATGATAACTATTATTGTACGAGAATTCCACCAAAGGCAAATGCTCATCCCAACTACCACCGAAATCAATAATGCACGCCTGTAACATATCTTCCATAGTTTGGTTCGTACGTTCGGGTTGACCGTCCGTTTGAGGATGATACGCCGTGCTCAAATTCAATTGTGTACCCATATCCTCATGAAACTTTTCCCAAAATCGAGATGTAAAACGGGTATCTCGATCCGAAATAATAGATATAGGAACCCCATATCGAGCGACCACTTCCTTGATAAACAACTTAGCCAAGGTCTACGACGATATCGCTTATTTAATGGGAAGAAACAAAGCACTTTTCATCAACCGGTCAACTATCACCCAAATCGTATCAAATTGGGTTCTCGCCGTCTTAGGTAACTTTGTTATGAAATCCATGGTAATGTGCTCCCATTTCCATTTCGGAATTTCTAACGGTTGCAATTTACCATACGGCTTTTAGTGTTCGGCTTTTACTTGCAAACACGTGACGCATTGCTCAACATAATTCACAACATCACGCTTCATGCCCGGCCACCAATAATCTTTCTTCAAGTCAAGATACATTTTCGTCGCGCCCGGATGAATGGAATATTTTGACTTATGTGCTTCATCAAGTAGCACTCGTCGGTAATCACCCATCTTAGGCACCCACACCCTTCCTTGGAAAGACAACAAACCATGCGGACCCATATTAATAAACTCCGATTGGCCCACGATTCGCTCCGTATGCTTGTTGTGAACATAAGCCTCTATTTGAATCTCACCAAGCTTTTCAAGAAAATCGTTGGTAATAATCAAACGTAACGATCCAACTCGTATCGCCGGATGTTGACTCTTTCGACTCAACGCATCCGCGACCACATTCGCCTTACCCGGATGATAAAGTATTTCACAATCGTAGTCTTTCACCACATCCATCCACCTATGTTGGCGATAATTCAAATCTCGTTGATTAAAGAGATGTTTCAAACTCTTATGATCCGGCCTCGTAAACTTTTCTCCCCGTGATTTGGGGACCAAAGTGCCCACCTGTTGGACCAAGGTGACAATCAAGCAGAATTTCAGTGCATTCCTTCCCCGAAACACACCTGCAAATAACTCCATCCGCACATCGCCTAAATAGATAAGGGACTTCCCAAAAATAGTATTTTAGGTCACTAAAGAATTTCTTTCTTTTCTGATGTGACCAACCGGTTTCTAGGTACCCCCCAACAATGTAATTGGCGAAGCCAACATACCACGGGTCTTCCACCTTCTCTACTCGCATGAGGTATTCACCGGGAAAATCATCTTTAATACTCGATTCATGGAGTACTTCAAGATTGGGATTTTTAAGTCTAGAAAGATGGTCAGCCGCGAGATTTTAGGCACCTTTCTTGTCCTTAATCTCGATATCAAATTCTTGCAAAAGCAAGACCCATCTTAGCAATCGAGGTTTTGCATCCAGCTTAGAGAAAAGGTATTTCAATGCCGAATGATCGGTGAAGAAAATTGTCTTCGATAGGACAAGATATGATCAGAAATTGTCAAAAGAAAAGACGATAGCAAGGAGCTCTTTTTACGTGGTTGTGTAGTTCAATTGAGCTCCTTGTAAAGTCTTACTTGCATAATAAATGGGTTGAAAATGTTTCTCAACCCGTTGGCCCAAAACTGAACCAACTGCAAAATCCGATGCATCGCACATTAGCTCGAATGGTAGTGACCAATTTGGAGCTATGATTATTGGTGCGTTGACAAGTTTTTGTTTTAAAACATTGAATGCCTTAGTGCATTCACTTGTGAAAACAAAGGGTGCATCTTTTTCGAGAAGTTTATTCAATGGCATTGCAATTTTTGAAAAATCTTTAATAAATTGCCGGTAAAACCCGGCATGCCCAAGAAAACTTCTCACACCCTTCACATTTGAAGGAGGTGGAAGGTTGGCAATGACGTCGACCTTTGCTGGATCCACCTGAATACCAACAATTGAAATTTTGTACCCCAAGACAATGCCTTCTTTAACCATAAAGTGGCATTTCTACCAATTTAGCACTAAGTTTGATTTCTCACACCTAATTAGCATTTTCTCCAAATTTAGAAGGCATGAATCGAACTTGTCACCGAAGAATGAAAAGTCATCCATGAACACTTCCATGCATTCTTCAATCATATCGTGGAAAATGGCCATCATGCACCTTTGGAATGTTGCAGGAGCATTACATAGACCAAAGGGCATTTGGCGGTATGAAAAGGTGCCATAGGGACACGTGAAGGTAGTCTTTTCTTGATCCTCGGGGGAGATGGGAATTTGAAAGTACCCCGAAAAACCATCTAGGAAACAATAAAAGCTATTTCCTGCTAGTCTCTCTAACATTTGATCAATGAATGGTAGTGGAAAATGGTCTTTTCTCGTGGCATCGTTTAGCTTACGATAATCTTTACAAACTCGCCACCCCGTGACAGTTCGTGTTGTGATAAGCTCGTCTTTATCATTGGTGATAATAGTGATACCACCCTTTTTAGGAACACAATGGACCGGGCTTATCCACGAACTGTCTGAGATTGGGTAGATTAGACCTGCATCTAGCAATTTAATGATTTCCTTCTTGACAACATCTTGCATATGAGGATTTAGTCTCCTTTGACGTTGCACCACTGGTTTGGAATTTTCTTCCATCAAGATCTTGTGTGTGCAATAAGAAGGACTAATTCCTTTTATATCATGGATTTTCCATGCAATGGCCGGTTTGTGGGCCTGTAACAAGACGTTCTTTTTCATGTTTAGAAAGAAGTGAGGAAATAATTACCGGAAGCTTCGAATCTTCCTGAAGGAAAGCGTACTCAAGATGATCAGGGAGCGGCTTAAGCTCCAAAATTGGAGGTTCCTCAATTGAGGGTTTACTCCGTTACTCGCTATCCTTGTTCAGTTGTTCTATCTCCTCCTCAGTTGGTTCATACCCATTTGCCATCAAAGTGGCCACCACATCCATTTATTCAACAGAAATTTCTTCATCTCCACTCGCCAAATCGTATACACCTGTTTCATCCGATTCGGGAAATTCCTGCAAGAACTCATAATGCGAATCTCATAAAATAACAAGTATCAACTGAAGATTCAGGATATTTTAATGACTTGTCAATTGCAAAAGTCGCACTAGCTTCACCAATTCTAAGGGTCAACTGCTGGTCATTGAAACAACCCAACCCGTATTAAAACCGGCCCATAAATTTTTTTCCTTTTTAATACGCTTTAAATAACACTTTAGGTCCCAATTGTGTTTCCATAAACATCTTTAATACAATAGAAGGTTTAATAAACCTTAAATCATTTAATACATTGATTAATTGTCCAAACAGACATACATGACCCGACTAGTTTAGTTTCCAACCAAAACCGAGCATGGTGATTTGGGACTACGCTACCCAAATCCTAATCGAATACAAAAGCAAGATCTTCTTAGCAACCTAGCCAAGATCTCTAATCCCTCTAATCCCCAAGCTTACTCGAGCCACCAAGCATGCGATCCTATAAAAATAGCAACAACGAGAGGGTAAGCTAACGCTTAGTGAATGATAATATACTACATACATATATATGTATAAAATGGACACGCCACACAAATATCAAATACCGCATACCGAAGCATCCATGTATAAAGGCAAGCTAAGCTAAGCATACCGTATAATCACTAAGCAACAAGCTAATAACAACAACCATAAAGTAAGTCACCAACGACGATGTGAACAACGCCAACAAGCTACACCCGGAGGGTTAGCTACATCACAACAATACAACAATCTATATATAACAATATATATATGAATAAGGTTAACCCATTAACCCATTACCGAAATACCAAACACCACAATGAAGATTGGCCGAACTACACGAGCCTTAGTAATCTGAAACCACACGAGATTACTATCTTCAACAAGACAACATCGAGGTTGGCAGAACTACACGAGCCTTAGTAATCCGAAACCACACGAGATTACTACCTCAATAAGATGACCGAACTACACGAGTCATCGTGAATCCGAACTACACGCGATTCACTTCTTCAATAACAAAACCCACGGTCATGGGATTATAAAGTCCACCACATCGGGGTTATCCAAAACCACATCACAATACATGTGATAACGTACACACAAGTGTACGCCTCGCCAAAAGGAGGTCAACCAAAATGCACAACCATGCCAATTGGACTCATATAAAAGTCCATCGAATCCACCTATATGTGAAGTGAGCTCTACAACCGAGAACCACTTCACCCGACCCGCACCTATCCTACACATACACATGCACATAGGATATTAACACTCACCTTGTCGCCTTGAAGAATGCTTCTAAGTAATCCGCAACTCGTCAATGGAAAGTACCTATTCCATTATCACAAATTCAACAACACACTTAGATTGGATTTACAAACCAACCCAATTTGACACTTAGTGCAAATTCGACCCAAATGCACCTCCAAGTACAAACCGCGCCCAAACTAACCAATAATCACTAACACAAGTGATAATGGTCCTAATATGCCAATTAAACCCGAACACAAGTGTTAAACACTTATCGTTCTCAAAATCGCCCATAAACCCTAATTTTGACACATAAGGTCAAAATCTCACCATTTACAAGTTTTGACAGCAAAACATGTTTAACTCGGTTTTATACTTCAACTTAATCCATTTTAAGTTTACAACCCTCATTGAATCGACATTCGGTTTATAATCCTCATCAAACCCTAATTTTGACTCTAGTCAAAATTAGTCAACCACGAAAACCCTAAAAGTCTCCAAAACACCAATAATCACTAATGCTAGTGATTGTACACCATTTACAAGTCTTAAACATGGTTAAATCATTAACCAACCCAAAACCCGCCTTTAACAACAATAAACCCGAATATTGGTGTTAATCTCCGATTAACAACTAAATGGGTTTCACCTATGAATCATACAATCAAAAGCCCCAAATTTGAATGATGAACACCAAAATGAAATTCGGAGTTAGAGCTTACCACTAGCATCACCGTGTAGCTAAGAATGAGGAGAACAACCTAGTCAACTACGCCAAAGATCAAATCCCGCTTCTTCCTTTCCAAAAATCCCTTTGAAATCAAATGGGTGTTTAAGTTTTGAGAGGAAAATAAAAAGAAAAGGAAAAATAAAATAAAGAAAATGAGTGAGTGGATGAGGTTAAAGCCTCAAATCTGGCTCAAATGTGAAAAGACCAAAATGCCCTTGCTTCTCATTTAATATTACAAAAATCCGGCACCAGTTTGCCCAGAATGCCCCCGCGGCCTAATTCGTCGCGCCGCGATCTGTAACTAGGTCTGGGATCATTCTTTGTCCTACTTCTAATCTCAATTTCAGCCCATTTCCGCACCGCGGCCTCCTTTGTCGCGCCGCGACACAAAGCACGATCTGAGTAATTTTCTCCTCACACAAGACTTAACACTAGAAAATGTCCCGAACCCTTCATACGCCTATCGTACATACCCAATACACCTATAAATCATATACGGGGAAAACGGGGTGTTACAACTCTCCCCCACTTAGATTCGATCACGTCCTCGTGATCCTCGTCACTTAACCAAACGGACCACACTTCACGGTCCTCAAACATAAGTCCCAACCGACTTTCCTAAGCAATTCTTCCCACTGAATTGCCTTTAACAACTAAATCGTCACCCACGATTTATCAAATTCCATAATTCCGAGCACTAGCACTAACTCAATCCCTCACATCGGGAAAACTCAACCAATCTCGTATCGAGATACCAATTCCTTAGCATACCCTTACCGAGTACGATGCTAAAAACAACCAAGTCTTAACTTAAGGTCAACAACCCGAAGCGATGAAGACCGAACCAAACGGATCCTTACGAATAACACCAATCACTATACATCCCTTGTAGTGCGCAATACGACCAATACGCAACTACCGTAACATCATAACAAACGGTTAAGACCGATAACGCCCAAAACGACTATGGTAACGTTAATCCCAAGGTGTACAAAATCGACTATCGTCACACCCGTAGCAACATGTGAGCGAAGCACGGCTATCGCATCACTAATCATACAATATGGTCCTCACGACCCCACCATCGGCGTATAAAGCAACCGATAGTTCCCACAACATGGTCCTTACGACCCCACCATTGGTGTATAAAACAACCAATAGATCAAACATCATGGTCCTTACTACCCCACCATCGGTGTATAAAACAACCGACAGATCACACAACCCGAAGGCTGGCCGAAAACACACGCACCTTAGTGAATCCGAACTACACGCGACTCACTACCTTCACCACCACAACAATCGGGGGATTCGCCGAACTACACGCGCCTTAGTGAATCCGAACTACACGAGAGTCACTGTCCCGGAGGAATGACCGAACTACACGAGTCATTTGTGAATCCGAACTACACGAGACTCACTCCTCAATACAATGACCGAAACCACACGAGTCATTTGTGAATCCGAACTACACGAGATTCACTTCCACAATAAGATGACCGAAACCACACGCGTCATCGTGAATCCGAAACCACACGCGATCCACTACCATGATGAAGTCAGCGGACCCGAAGATCATGCTTCACCAATATCAACACCGGATGAAGTCAGCAGACCCCGTCAACGGTCATGCTTCACCGATATAACACCTCGCTCATGATGAAGTCAGCGGACCCCGAAGGTCATGCTCCACCAATCGCATACTCCCATGATGAAGTCAGCGGACCCTAAAGGTCATGCTTCATCAATCACCAATACCATGATGAAGTCAGCGGACTCCGAAAGTCATGCTTCATCAATCAACGCCCTTTTGGCCTCGAACAACGAGTAGCGTAACATCGCGCTCTGCTACGCCATAGTGAATCCTAACGGATACCACTAACCATTCACACACTCGAGCAAGAACCACCTATATCAAACATAGGCACAAAACAATAATTCTCTAGAAGAGAATCCAACACACACCTCCCTTAACCGAAGGATTTCACCTTGCTCACTAAACACGTCCCTTATCTCTCAACGAGATTTACCACATTACCACCTCGGTGATAATTCAAATCCAAACCATAAGTATAATTTATCCGAAATTGTAATCTACCACAAATCGACCAAAACCAGGTCTCGACAACCTTTTCCGGATCTACCAAAAGCATCATCCGAAATCTCACACTAAAACTTCCTCGTGCGGGAGTGTAACTTCCCCACTTGGAACTACGTCCCATATCCACAACTCGTACAACCGTACAATGCTACCAAAGGTAGACTTTAAAAATGATTAGGCTCACACGACCCATCACCATATCTTGCTCCAGCCTTGAGCACACGAAGGATTTCAATCAATCCTTAAACACTTCGAACAAAAGTGTACCACGATTACACAAACCACACCCTCGCAATCATCCAATTGCTCTAGTTTTATAATTTCCACCTAGTCACTCATGTACCTAAGGGTTTCACTCCGGTACCCTAAGTACAATGTAACCACAACACAATCGGAGTCGAACACCACGCTAGTAGGTATAAAAGAGGCACCCAATGTCGCGTCACATAGACTCCTTCACCGACATACATCGAGATCCAAAACACTCGATTTCAAGGGTTTCAATCCACCCGACGAACCTCATGGTTCATCAACTTTAACATGAGAGCGAACACGCTCTAACATCCGAACACCAAAGCCCACACACATGGATTGGTAGAAACATTTCCCAATACTAAGGAATTCTTGGTTGCACCAAGTCTTATGCCCTTCGCCCATTAATCAAAACATCACCATAGGGTACTTCCATTAGGATCGTCACCCATAACAACAATATGCACAACACAAGGCATTTTACAACTCAAATTCAACGGCACTTAATAAATAATCAAAGGGCATATTTATTAAAACAAAACGTACCTTAACGTCTCCTTGCCGCACTCGTCCCCGCTAACTTGGGACATTCCGACTTACGATGTCCTTCTTCTTGGCAATTGAAACACACCATACCATCACCCTTTGGTACCGAACATTCTCAAGACTTGTGACCCCTCATGCCATAATTGTAACATCTAGATGCACTAGAATCCGGTATACCCATCCGCGTACCACCAGTGCTCACACTTGGACCCTTAGTCCTCTTACTCGGAGCACCATACAAAACAACCCTTCTCTCACTTGAAGGTTCACCAATCTTTGATCGCGTATACGACTCGAAACCTCTAGCCACGGCGAATAATTCCGCAAACGATTTCGCGTGACCCCGGCTAATCTTATTCTTCAAGTCATCATTCAAGGTTAGATAGAAATCTTGCATCAACAAATTATCATTCCCCAAATACTCCGAGCAAAAACGAGCCTTCGCCATAAAGGTCGTCTTGAGAGTATTCAAATCCATAGAACCCTGTTGCAAATTTCGCAACTCATTACGCATTTTCGACAAATCGGCTGAAGTCCGGAACTCCTCGAAGAATTCCTTCTTAAACCCGTCCCACGATAACGCCATAAACGGTTCACCACCGACAAGATCAATCTTACCATCCAACCAATCCTTTACCCTACCCCGCAACAAACTAGTAGAGAGTCTCTTCTTCTTCTCAGGAGGGCATTCAATAGTACGAAAACACCATGCTCTGATACCACTTGAAACAACTCAACCCGTATTAAAACCGGCCCATAAAATTTTTTCCTTTTTAATACGCTTTAAATAACACTTTAGGTCCCAATTGTGTTTCCATAAACATCTTTAATACAATAGAAGGTTTAATAAACCTTAAATCATTTAATACATTGATTAATTGTCCAAACGGACATACACGACCCGACTAGTTTAGTTTCCAACCAAAACCGAGCATGGTGATTTGGGACTACGCTACCCAAATCCTAATCGAATACAAAAGCAAGATCTTCTTAGCAACCTAGCCAAGATCTCTAATCCCCAAGCTTACCCGAGCCGCCAAGCATGCGATCCTATAAAAATAGCAACAACGAGAGGGTAAGCTAACGCTTAGTGAATGATAATATACTACATACATATATATGTATAAAATGGACACGCCACACAAATATCAAATACCGTATACCGAAGCATCCATGCATAAAGGCAAGCTAAGCTAAGCATACCGTATAATCACTAAGCAACAAGCTAATAACAACAACCATAAAGTAAGTCACCAACGACGATGTGAACAACGCCAACAAGCTACACCCGGAGGGTTAGCTACATCACAACAATACAACAATCTATATATAACAATATATATACGAATAAGGTTAACCCATTAACCCATTACCGAAATACCAAACACCACAATGAAGATTGGCCGAACTACACGAGCCTTAGTAATCCGAAACCACACGAGATTACTATCTTCAACAAGACAACATCGAGGTTGGCCGAACTACACGAGCCTTAGTAATCCAAAACCACACGAGATTACTACCTCAATAAGATGACCGAACTACACGAGTCATCGTGAATCTGAACTACACGCGATTCACTTCTTCAATAACAAAACCCACGGTCACGGGATTATAAAGTCCACCACATTGGGGTTATCCAAAACCACATCACAATACATGTGATAACGTACACACAAGTGTACGCCTCGCCAAAAGGAGGTCAACCAAAACACACAACTGTGCCAATTAGACTCATACAAAAGTCCATCGAATCCACCTATATGTGAAGTGAGCTCTACAACCGAGAACCACTTCACCCGACCCGCACCCATCCTACACATACACATGCACATAGGATATTAACACTCACATTGTCGCCTTGAAGAATGCTTCCAAGTAATCCGCAACTCGTCAATGGAAAGTACCTATTCCATTATCACAAATTCAACAACACACTTAGATTGGATTTACAAACCAACCCAATTTGACACTTAGTGCAAATTCGACCCAAATGCACCTCCAAGTACAAACCGCGCCCAAACTAACCAATAATCACTAACACAAGTGATAATGGTCCTAATATGCCAATTAAACCCGAACACAAGTGTTAAACACTTATCGTTCTCAAAATCGCCCATAAACCCTAATTTTGACCCATAAGGTCAAAATCTCACCATTTACAAGTTTTGACACCAAAACATGTTTAACTCGGTTTTATACTTCAACTTAATCCATTTTAAGTTTATAACCCTCATTGAATCGACATTCGGGTTATAATCCTCATCAAACCCTAATTTTGACTCTAGTCAAAATTAGTCAACCACGAAAACCCTAAAAGTCTCCAAAACACCAATAATCACTAATGCTAGTGATTGTACACCATTTACAAGTCTTAAACATGGTTAAATCATTAACCAACCCAAAACCCGCCTTTAACAACAATAAACCCGAATATTGGTGTTAATCTCCAATTAACAACTAAATGGGTTTCACCTATGAATCATACAATCAAAAGCCCCAAATTTGAATGATGAACACAAAAATGAAATTCGGAGTTAGAGCTTACCACTAGTATCACCGTGTAGCTAAGAACGAGGAGAACAACCTAGTCAACTACGCCAAAGATCAAATCCCGTTTCTTCCTTTCCAAAAATCCCTTTGAAATCAAATGGGTGTTTGAGTTTTGAGAGGAAAATGAAAAGAAAAGGAAAAATAAAATAAAGAAAATGAGTGAGTGGATGAGGTTAAAGCCTCAAATCTGGCTCAAGCATGAAAAGACCAAAATGCCCTTGCTTCTCATTTAATATTACAAAAATCCGGCACCAGTTTGCCCAGAATGCCGAGCCGCGGTCTAATTCGTCGCGCCGCGACCTATAACTAGGTCTGGGATCATTCTTTGTCCTACTTCTGATCTCAATTTCAGCCCATTGCCGCGCCGCGGCCTCCTTTATCGCGCCGCGACACAAAGCACGATCTGAGTAATTTTCTCCTCACACAAGACTTAACACTAGAAAATGTCCCGAACCCTTCATACGCCTATCGTACATACCCAATACACCTATAAATCATATACGGGGAAAACGGGGTGTTACAGTCATAAACATCAATGACACATCTAGCAGTATTCAAAAATGGTTGACCCAAAATAATTGGTATTCTTTCATCAACTTCCATGTCTAAAATCACAAAGTCTGTCGAAAAAATCAGATTCCCAGTCTTAACTAACAAATTCTCTATTATTCCTCGAGGGAATTTTATAGAGCGATCAGCTAGTTGAATAGCCATTCGTGTGGTCTTGAGTTCCCCAGGGGCTAATTTAAGGTAAATCGAATAGGGCATTAAATTGATAATAACCCCCAAATCGGCCAATGCCCTCATACAGTCGAGGTCACCCATTAGACATGGAATAGTAAAACAACCTGGATCTCGAAGTTTTTCAGGAAGTGTGTTGGATACCAGCGCTGAACATCTTGCATTTAAAGTGACTGATGAAACGCTTTCAATCTTCTTGCGGTTAGTAAGTAAGTCTTTTAAGAACTTAGCATACTTGGGCATACCTGAAATCACATCAATAAAAGGCATATTTATGTTAATTTGTTTAAACATATCTAGAAATTTTAACCTTTCAGCTTCGAGCCTTTCTTGTTGTTGCTTTCTTAGGTATGGGAGCGGTGGTTGATATGGCTTCACTACGGGTTTCTCCCATTCTTCCTTCTCAACCACTTGTTCCGGCTCCTTAACCGGTTCGTCATTTTTGTTCAACGGAACACTGAAATCAAAATCATCGGGCATTTTTGGAGCTTCGTATGCTAGACCACTCCGTGTGGTGATAACATTGGCGTGTTCATTTTGGAGGTTCTTATTAGTATCGCCTGGTAAACTCCCTGGTTTTCTTTCACTAAGTAAACTAGCTAAACCACTCATTTGCTTCTCCAGATTCTGAATTGCAGCTTGTTGGTTTTTAAATTGGTGTTAGTTCTTCTCGTTTGTTTGGCTTATATTGGTGACAAGCTGGGTCTGAGATGCAATTAACTTCTCCAACAAACTCTCCATATTTTACTTTTTCTCTTCTTGTTGGGGTTTTTGATAAAAACCCGGAGTTTGTTGTTGGAACCTACTACTTGACCCTTGTTGGTAATTGGAATTTTGACCTTGAGGGTTGTAGGGGTTGTTGAAGTTTCGGTTAAATTGGGCTCTTACTTGAAATTGATTATTATTTCTTTGGCTTATGAAAGCCACTTCTTCTTTTTGAGCCATTGTTAAACCGGCATCACAATCTTTTCCTAAATGGAGACCACCACAGTATTCACAACCTACCTTCATACTATGAATTTCCTTGGTAATTTTGTCCATGTTTCGAGCAACACCGTCTATTTTCACACTTAGGGAACTAAGGTCATCATAAGCGCCGGCGCTTTGGACTTGAGCATTATGAGTAATTGGTCGTTCTTGATGCCACTCATGAGAATAATCGGCTTGCTTCTCGATTATCTCATAAGCCTCTTGCTCGGTTTTGTCCATGAGTGAACCTCCGGCCGCTTGATCAATGGAAATTCGGGTTGCAACATCACAACCCTTGTAAAAAATTTGAACTTGTTGGAAGGTATCCAGACCATGGTTTGGACAACCTCTTAGCATTTTGGAAAACCGATTCCATGCTTCATATAAGGTTTCCATCGGCTTTTGATAGAATTGGGTAATTTCTTGTTGGAGTCTCGCGGACTTAGAAGCTGAAAAATATTTCTTAAGAAATTTTTCCATCATACCATCCCAAGTTTCTATCGTAGCCTCGGCCAATGAATCTAACCAACTTCTTGCTTCCCCGTGGAGTGTCCATGGGAAAAGTCTTAAAAATATGGCCTGATCAGTGTCTGGTTTAAGTTTGAATAGAAGACATATCTCTTGAAAAAGACGAATATGTTCGTTTGCATCTTCATTCGGACCACCACCAAATTGACATCTATTGTTAATCATTTGGAGAATAGTTCCTTTTATTTCAAATTTTTCTTCACCTGTGGGCGGAGTAATGGCACTACCTTGTCCGGTTCGGGTTGCTTTCATCTTGGCCGCCATTGATTGTCTTGGTACCACCTGCCTTGCCTCTCCTTCCATTTCAAAATTTGAAGGATGAACGGGTTCACCAAATTCAGAGTATCTTGGCTTGGTTGTACTTGATTCTGAATCAAAGGTTTCTTGCTTTGATGAAGATTCAAAAAGTTCAAGTACATCTTTTGGGATCCTACCAAGCTTTCTATCAGGTTCTGTAAGCGGTGTAAGTAATGGAGAATTTGAACTTCGGGTATGTGGCATATGCAACCTAAAATCTGTCAATCACACTACTAACAAAACTACTAAACGCACCGATTCTAGAAAATTAAAATCAAAGACTATTAATAAATTAAAATAATTAAGAAACTACTTAATCACAAATTAGTTAACAATTCTATTTTGACACAAAACTGTCTCCGGCAGCGGCGCCAAAAACTTGATGTGCGAAACGTGGTATATGAATTGTTTTATGAAATAGTATGGAAAAATACCGATTAAAGATTGTTACACACTAAAGGGAAGTGTACCCGATCGTGTAGTAGTATAAATAATGGTTTAGTTCCGTGTATTGTTCCAAGGACAATTGTATTAGTCAAACTAGAATTAGAAACTATATTATGATTAACTAAGTAAATGAAACTTAAAGGTACAAGATATTATATTTTTGTGGCTATTTAACGATTTAGCCAAATCAGAGAAGATTAAAAGTAAAAACAATATTTTTGGTCTTTTAAGTTTATATAATGAAAACAAGTGCAAAGAAAGCAAATAAGATAGTTTGATTTAGATCAAAGAGACGAAATGTTCATCTAGATATTTTACCCTCGGTATTGGATGTAAGTTATATTGTTAAGACCCGATTGAATGAATATGTGTGTAAGTTGCCTAATAGATTTACCAAGAGTTCTCTTTAGTAAACATGCAAACTCGATTACAAGATCAAGGGTTCCCTTTTCTCTATAGTTCTCGTGTTTGTAACCAAATAACTATGATATATATGCTAATCACCCAAATCGACTTGCCAAGAGTTCTCTTTAGCAAGTACTCAAACTAGAATTACTAAGTGGAGGGTTCCCTATCACCTAGACCTTTTCGTTTGTGACTAGTTGATTAGCTAGATCAAAGACTTGAATACCAATTGTTCTTTACGTTCGCTCTACACAATTCATCCCTATATAGTCTAATCGTTTTGATCTAATTTACCCCCTTGGTCCGGTTTAGTAAACAATCAATCTAAGACAAGTTGATTGTAAATCAACATGATATATCAAGAGTTCTCTTTATCAACAACATATCAATTAACTAGATACAAATGATTTAACATCAATAAGCATGGTTCTTTAATTCAAGCTTTAATCTATCACACATAATACATTCAATCAATAAGTTTACATCCAATACTTTAGTTATTAATCTAGATAAACATTATAGAGTTTAGCCAATAATCATGATAACAAGCAAAATAACAATCAAATGATAAGTAGAATTCATTGTTTGAGAACAAGAAAGCAACCTATTAGGAGAATGAATCTTGGATGGAGAAGGATTGGTTTCTTGATTCTTGGATGTTAGACCACTTGAAAGAGCTTGGAGTTCTCCAAAAATACTCCTAAAATCGTCTTCTAACACCTCTGGTTCGTATCTGATCGTATCTCTCTGTACTGCTCTCTCAATCATTTGGTTTTAAAGTGGCCCAAAAGTCAAAAGTAGCCTGAAACCTACTTTTGGACGGCGTCCAAAGAACTGGACGGCGTCCAGTAAAGAAGGACTGGACAGCGTCTAGAATACTGGACGGCGTCCAGTTGTAAAGGGCTGGACGGCGTCCAGATGTGCTGAAGTTCACTGTCCTGTTTTTTCGTAATCTCCCTTCATTTGGAAGGAGTCCCAATCATTTTGGACGACGTCCAACATATCTGAAGCCTTGTTTTACCATTTTAGAGCGCTAATTTGACCATAACTTGTATCGGGATCAACTATGATGATATCACAACTTATTGAATGGTCATAATTCATCAAAACTCTTCACAAATCACTTTTCGATACAAATTTGCATATCTTTGTCTATTACTTGTAGAAACGCCTTCATTATCCTTGATTCTAGAGTATTTCACACGATATTGCGAGAGATATATATATATAATGTAATTGAGCAATATCATTATCCAACGAACATCTATACAAAGCTGCAACAATCTCTTATTGAATAATTAGAAAAATTGTATGCGTGTATACCTTTGATGCATGTTTTTCAATTTTTAGCATAGTTAATAATTTTGAATTTTTCTTGATTGTCTATACATCCAAAGATTCTTGCTTTGACCACTGTATTAACATGGCAAATTCAAAGCCGTCCATAAAAGTCAATAGATTTGATGCAGATCTTGTAAAGTGTGAAAAAAGCATTTTCACTCTCTGATCTTGAAGTAGTTCGCATCAAACCAAATATTTTAGTTTCGATGAAATATGCTGGTATCCAACTTGATCTAATATCAAACATATATTTACACCAATTGTTATTCTTCAATGAAAAATCGTCCATCAACTTTTCCCATTTTTCTTCAAAAACAGTTGGTTCAATGTACATATTCCAAACAATCTTATCAAATCTCTTCTTGAAATCTTTTTCTTTTTATTCTTCAATATTAGGATTTGCTTCTTGAATCTGTAATCACATTTGATTGATTAATCATTCATATTAATCAAATTATGTATATGTATCATTAACCATTTCAATCACATGTGACTAGTTACATGTAGTCTTCAATAACAAAAATCATACCTTTGATGGCACGTTTCGCATAATATGCCACATGCATGGTCTATGCTTTGCCATCTTAAAGACCTCTTTTATGGCTATCGCCATTGATTTGTCCTGATCTGTCACAATCATGTTAGGCTCTTTCCCGAATGTCTTCATGAAGAAATTAAGAATCCATGTGTAACTCTCGGCTGTTTCATCCCTAATCATTCCCGTAGCAACAGTGACACACCTACGGTGGTTATCTATGCAAGTAAATGGTACAAACTTGAGGTTGTAAATGTTAACAAAAAGATAATGTTAGAAACTCAAATAAGCCAAATAACCTGTCAATCACATGTGATTAGAAACTGTAATAAACCAGATTACATACCTGTTAGTTCTGTATGTTGCATCAAATGAGATATTGTCACCAAACTCCTTGTAGTTGCATTTTGCAACTTCATCCGTCCAGAAAATGGAATGTAATTGACTTTTTTCAAGCTTGTACTCAAATGAAAAACTGGGAACATATTTTTTCCTTTTTTCCATTTTGTTATCAAGCATTTGAGAATCAGTTGCATTGATAAACACATTCAAACTCGTTTCTAGTTTCTGAAGTCAATTACAGTTCCATGAACATTTTTTCATACCCTTTCATATTGCTGTAAACTTCGTATGCCTTTGTTGGACCAATATTTGATACCATCAAATAGTATACAAACAACTGCTCCGCATACCTCATTTGTCTTTCCTTTTTACCTAAATGTCTGTACTCTATCGGTAGCAACTCATGATTATGTTGTTCTTCAAAGTCAGCAAGGATAATACTATCTGTTCCATACACCCGGTCGAATCTAACTTTAGCCCTACATCCTATGCATTCCATGTTGCTTTTCCTAATTTACTTTTTAGTTTCTTGCAATGTGTCAAAGTACACTTCTTTTGGTGTGCCAGCCTTGTTGCATAAGTAATATTTTTATTTGACTTACCCAGATTTTGTAGTTTTTTTTACCAGTCTTTCTTATGTCAAAACATGCATTATATGCATATAACCTATACATTTCTTCACATTGATCAAGTGTTCCATAATTTTGTCCAACGATCGGTAAGAAACATTTGTCAACAATTGGTGCATAATACAATGATCCACCCGGTGTTTCGTTTTTATGTGTTGCAGTTGTTTTTCGTGTATTATAATATGTGGAAAACAAATTACACATATGATTTGAATGTTTAAATGAAATAAGAGACATATGTACATATCACAGAATGTATTATCATATAACGCAATCACATGTGATTGAATAAGTAAAAATTTACAACAATTCGATTTTATCTTCATTGTATTGATCATTAATCACTTTAAATTGCAGTAATGTATTATCATAAACCACTTACATGTGATTTTACAAGAAATTACATGTGATTTTACAAGAAATTACTTAAAGTCACAGTAAACACTATTTCATTAAAATCTAATCACATGTGATTGAAGAAGAAACAATATACATACCTTCTTCATTATAGATTTCGTTTCTTCATCACTGATATCGTATTCTGGTTCTATTGCTTAAATTGAAGGAGAATATGAATTGATTGAACAATGAATTCGTATATAAGCAATTTGGAGAGAACGACTATTTATGAATCGTGTATTTAATAATCTAAGCTAACGACGGTTACGAAATCGTATAATCAGCAATCAGAGTGAATTATGAATCAGACTGATTGTTCGTCGGAGAAACTTCAATCGCCATCGCTAGGAGCTTTTTAGGGTTTTTGAAGGTTTATCGTTCATGATCAGCTGTTTTGTTTGATTATGTAGAGATCTAATTTTCAAAATGACCAGAATACCCTCCCTCTATTATTTGGTGTTTTAATATGGTTCATTGATCAAAAATGATCCAAGGGCTGAGAAGCGCCCCTTGAATTTCAACCTTTTTAATGGTTTCTTTGAATTACATCTATATATATATATATATATATATATATATATATATATATATATATATATATATATATATATATATATATATATATATATATATATACTAAAATACACGGGAGTTTATGTAGTTTGATTAGGCTAAACGGCATTTTAACTCTTAACTATAATAAAAATTCTAGTTTAATACCCGTGAATTCGCGGAATTTCTAAAGGCATATTGCGATATCGATGTAAAGCTAATTGTTTAATGTTATATATTTGTTTGAAAATCATTTCACATGAAGAATAAAAAAAATAAAGTGTATCTATAGTGTATACATGATTAAGCAATACACAAGTGTTTTCTCGAAGCTAGCCGAAAGTCTTCTCGCATCATGACCCAAATCCATGCTTGTGACAAAGTCTTACAACCACCACAATTGTATTGAAAGCGTTGCCAAAGCAAAAACTACATAAATATTTTTAGTACTCAATGAAACCACTTCCCACATTGACAATATTCTATAAGAGATTTTCACAAGAAGAAGAACCCATTGACAATTTTCTCTTGGCATGCATTACCAGCACAAACCTATTATAGCAAAAGAACACCAGTGATAATAGTAGTTAAGCTTAATCCGATTATAGATTATATATGAACTTTTCTAAATCTGGAACCAGCATATCCAAAAGAACACCATTTTCTTAGACAAGACTCGTGCTCACAGAAAACATAATGCATATCACCTTGAATAAGTCAAAATTACCTTTCATGGAAATTAACATAATTTAAGTTTTATCTACGCTTGATCAAATGGAGCCATCTTGTTAAATGCATAGTGATCATCTTTGTGAGCTCGCATTCATCTTTGTTACTTGTAATGTTTATGTCTAATTTATAGACATTAAACTAAGCACAATCCTTGTCTGTGAACTCCATGGAAGGTTCTCTTGATTGATCCTCGCAATTGATTTCTTGGCTTACTTGATTGCACCTTTTTGAGATAAGAGACAACTCAATAAGTAAATGGGGCAACATTGCCACCTCTAAATTATAATATCATTAAACATGTACACATGGCTTATTATATAAAAACTTTTACTTGTAGTAATTAGTCAAATCAGTTATGAGTTTGGTTACTGTTTATCCCTATTATTTATTTACATTAATATATCATATATTTTATATGCATCAAGGTGTGTCAAAAAGGTTGAAATGTGTCAAAACTGTATAATTAATGCCAACAACATCACGAATTATGCTATTCATACATTATTGTTATCATGTTTACGACCTTAAATATTCTAAGAAAATACACAAAATTTCTATGGATTTACCCACCCAACATAGTTTGACCCAAACCCGTTCTGCCCTATTACCCAACTTACCCATATCATTACCTCTAATATCACTCAACACAAGTTAATACTCCTCAACTGCCCATTGTCCTATTCGATAGGATTCGGCTAGCAATCTTCAAGATCAGTTCCAGGCTCTACATATCCAACTGATAATCTTGTGATTTTCGGCCCCTGTATACAACATCATTACCAAATTTAAGTAAGAGTACAAAACCCGCAAACCACATTATCAAACCAGATGTTCAACAAATGATGATCGACAGAAGACATCGTAAATTGACGAAACATTTAAAATTGATTTTGATTTTATGCGATTTGAGAGAAAAACTAAAAATTTAGGGTTATACACATATCTCTACAAAAGAACAATAGACACTTTAAAACTGACTCTTTGAGGGTCTGTTCCCCAGTTTATTTTTGGAGAGAAAAGAAAGTAAGTGAGAGGAAGATAAAAAGATTAGGCGTTCCAGAGTATTTTTTAAAAAAAAAGAGAAGGAAAGGGATTGATAGTTTACTCTAATTTCCCCTCAAACCCATCCTTCCAAATTTGAAGGATACATCTTCCTTCCTCTTCATCCACCTTCTTTTCATTTCTTTTCTTTTATAAACAAACTCTGGAACAAACCCTAAGAGTTTTCATTCATCTAAGGACCACAATTAACATAAGATGCAAACTCAGAAGATCTATTACTGCAGAATTTGACTTTTTAAAATAACTATTTCAAATTCTGTATCATAAGCCCGAATTTAATTATCAATCAACACTTCAAAAACTTTCATAACAACTTGAACCCTAATTTCAAGTTAATCAATGTAATAAATAAACCATGTATCAGGAAAAATATTACATCAATATTCCTCCTTCTCAAACACGATTTAATTGTGAAATGTTTTTAAAGAGTGTTAAAATAGATAAATGTCTGTCTAAAATCACGCCATTACAGATTTTAGTTTTATATGTATATCTAATTCGGATCAAAATAATAGCTAAGAATTCAAATATATATTTTAATTGCATACATTTTTAATTGAATTAAAATACACAGATCACATATGCTACCTTCTACAATAGATTTAAAAATAAAGATCACATATACCTGAATAACCTATATGCAGGATGACAATTCAAAGAAAAAGTTGTTGATGATCGATCGTTCTATAATCGTATATGATAGCTGTTATAGATGATGATCGTTCTAAAATTGATTAATAACATGGAAGATTGCCAAATTCAGATCGTCATATGGTTTTTGGATGTATAATTTATGTAAACCCGCTAGATCGTCGATAACATGGAAGATCTAGTTGTTTTGTTAGTTAATAGGTAAAATGGAAGGTTGTGATTAAAAGTTAATAATGATTCTATGATCGTAAATGTAAGCTACTTTAATTAAGAGAGATAATGCTTCTTTTATAATTTATAATGTTTAAAACGAGATTAGATTTAGCATTTAAAATTGAATTACAAAGTTGGTTGAGTGGTTGGCAAATGTGTTTGTGAGAGAACCAACTTGTTGTAACTATTATGAACTTTAAAATATTACTATCAATGTAATTCTTGTTCAAACTATTATTACTCCGTATTACTTTTTATTTCGTCAATTTTATATTTGTATATATATAAATATAAAAATGTGAATATACGGTTACGTATTTGGGAGTCTCAATATAAGTACTTATCTTTGAGTAAAATATATATTTTACGTATTACCTTCTACATATATGTTAAAAACATAATTATACAAGTGTTTGTTAAAAAAGAGTTATTTTCACAATACAATAAATTTTGTCTTATAGTCTTATACAATTCAATACACTTTATGATGTTGTACAATACATCAGTTACATTTGACTTTAATGTGAGAGTTATTGAATTATATAAGTTTTTTATGCACCTTAACAACAATTTTAAAAACCGTCATTAGCATTTTCTTATATACTTTGATAACAAAGGAAATTATAACTCCACTGAAGTCTTCCGATATTTTGTCTGTATTAACTCATTGCATCTTCACATTTATTCTTTTTCCATTCTGTACATTGTATGGAATTCATTTCAAACTTGTGAGATTCATATAACATGTGATCGAATAGCATATAGTCTGTTCGTGATCGAATAGCGAATTAAACAAACTCACTTATTTACATTTTTTTAATGTTCGATTTCTCAAATTTTACTTTTTTTATACTTTTTTATTTTCACCTTTTAAATTTGTAATTATACAATTTTTACTTTTAATTTCTATATTAGTTTCCATCATTCCAATTTTGCTTTTTTCAGTTTCATTCTTCAACTTTTTTATTAATTTATTTATCAAATTTTATAATTATACATGTTTTAATTTATTATTTGTTTTAAAACAAATCATTTCATTACACACTTTTTCCTTTTTTTTTTTTTTTTTTTTTCCCCTTTTGTGTTTGAAAATTTTCACTTATTAACATTTTTTTGATGTTCGATCTCTCAAATTTTACTAGAACCCATTCCAACTGTAACCCGTGAGCCCACCGTCTTGTAACAATGTGCGGGCTTGCGTCCTCGTTAAATCTATATATCATTTGTCACCCCTAAGTTCATAGATTTAGTCTTAAACACAAGTTCTCTCTGAACATAGTCAAAATTTTCATATTGACTCGGTACAAAGTTCTAAGATTTTTAACTAGCTACAATCTTCACCGACTAAATACCATATTCACTGAGATTAGTTAGATGCCAATTTAGACATGTATAATGTGACAACTAGAAAAAAAAATTGATGTGTGATAAACAACCTTTAAGTTTATAAACACGACAAACCACCAAATACTATCACACACTACAGGCAACGGTACCGATCAGTGTAGTAATAGTTACTTGGTAAGTCAAGTTCGTCCCATAGAGAGCACGACAATTATGTTTTGTATCAAGTAGTTGTCACAGTTGGGGAGTTTGTTTATTAACTAATCAATACATAATTAAGCAAATAATAATAAAAGATAAATGGTATTCATTTGGACTTTCACAATCCTCCTACCTTGGATTAACCTTTTAATGATAATACAGTTTGATTAACTTGTACTTTAGTTCAAATACCTACGTACTAAGTCAGACCAACTAGTAATTAGTTATCCCCACAATGAATTAGGTAGATAAGTATGATTCTAGTGTTCGACTTCACTAAGTTCATTAAATCTCCAACTCTCATATATCGGATAGATATATAGTAACATCACCATCAGCCCGTAGTATGATATTGTCCGCTTTGGACACAAGCCGATCACCGACGGGCTACCCGCGCACGAGTACAACCCCGGATCGCACTTCTACCTCACGGATTTTCTTCTCGGGTAAACACCCTCAAAACGCGTCATACCAGAAGAGGTATCCACACCCTTATAAGGAGTGCTTTGTTTTCCTCTCCCACTGATGTGGGACGAGTCTGTTACAACTCCCCCCCCCCCTTCGGGACACTGCGTCCCCGCAGTGCAAATCGATGCGGGCCCCAGCTCTGATACCATAAGTAACATCACCATCAGCCCGTAGTATGATATTGTCCGCTTTGGACACAAGCCGATCACCGACGGGCTACCCGCGCACGAGTACAACCCCGGATCGCACTTCTACCTCACGGATTTGCTTCTCAGGTAAACACCCTCAAAACGCGTCATACCAGAAGAGGTATCCACACCCTTATAAGGAGTGCTTTGTTTTCCTCTCCCACCGATGTGGGACGAGTCTGTTACATATATAATAGGAAGAAAAACTCATGTAGATCTCAAGACTTATGTGTATACCATTCAACCTATCATTTTCAACTGATTTGCATTCAATAATAAATATAACTACTTAGTAGGGGTGTGCACCATTTGGTTTGAAATCGAATAATCTGAATATCGAATCGAATCCAAACCAAAAATAACCAAATCGATTTTTTTAAACGGTTTTCTGATCGATTGAAACCGAAATCGAATTCGTAAGTCGGTTTTCGGTTTTCAAAATTTTAAATTTGGTTAACCGAAAACCGAATTAAAAATCAAATTCAATTTAATAACATAGTAAAACATATTTATATTTATAGTATTTATATTTATAGTATTTATATTTATATTATATTTTATGTATTATATTATTATTATTAAACAATAAACATGTTATTTATATTATATTTTATGTATTATTTATAATGACTTGAAATTGTAAGACCTTTAACAAACTTAACTTAGCTAGCTTATTAGTAGTAAGCTAATTGTTTTGGTCATGTGGCATTATAAACTCTACTTATATTTGCTAGAATATATGTAATGTGAAAGGTGTAATCCGTGTAATCCATAGTACTTTGATGTTTATATATAAGTAATTATGCTAATTAGAATTTTAATTTATAGTGATTTTGGTTTTAACCGAAACCAAACCGAAGTCAAATTCGGTTTTTGGTTTGGTTTTGGTTTCGCTTTTGATATTTAAATTTGGTTTTGGTTTGGTTTTTGGTTTTGATTTTATAAGTTTCAAAACCAAAAAAACCAAACCTAAAAACCGAAAACCAAACAGACGAACACCCCTACTACCTAGGTTTACATGCATGAAAAACTAGTAAGACGCAAGTATTAGGATTAACTAGGTTCATCAGTCTTATCCTTTACCTACGCATACAATTCCATTTTAATGTCTAGATAATTAATGGTTCTTTACTTGAACAAAAAAATTATAATTCATACAAGTTAAAAAAACAACTTGAAAATAATCATTAACCCTAACTAGGAATCATGTTAATACATATGAATACTAAAAATTTAGCTCATCATGCAATTAACAATAAGAATCGAACAAATAAATAAAATAATAATTAAAGTGAACATTAAAATAAAACTGAACATGAATTATATATAAGAAATACCTTAAAAGAATTGTAGAACAAATGCGTTAGGATTATACCCGACAAACCAAACCCAAAGTGCTCAATTTGGGTTTAATGGATCTTGCATATGGGTCGAACGGGTCGAATTGTAAAGTTTCCAGTTTTTGAGATTCGCATCCTTAAAAATTGGTCCAATGAGTTTTTTAAAGCATATTGGGTCTTAGACAAAAAAATAAGAATTCGGTCGATCGGGTTTTAATTCACCAAGTTCAACAAATAGAGACGGGTTCAACGGGTCTTGTATATGGGTCCAACGAGTCGAGCTGTAAAATTTTCAATTTTAGTTGCATGATGTAATTTTTCAAAATAAAATAATAATTAACGAATTAATAAAAATAATAAAGAATAAAATGATAAAAAGAACTTAAATTTTATTGAACAAAATGGTTCTCGACCCGACCCAACCCGTTTGGGTCTCGACCCACGCAGACTCAACCCAACCCTGTTTGACCCATTTAAAGTCTGACCCGTTCCAACCCATGGCCTGTTTCGACTCAAACTCATTTGGGTCTCGACCCAACCCGTCCTAACCCGACCCGTTTGCCATGCATAGTTAGGATATTAGAATCCTTAAATGTAAAAACCCTAAATACTCTTGAGAGAAACTAACTAAAAACACAATTAAACTGAATTGAAAAATTGCATATTTAAACTCTAGCTTAAGCCCCTATTTATAGTGCAAAACCCCTAAAAACTTCGAACTTAATTGAGTCGGCGGTTATTTTGCATTTTAGCCGGCTGATTCTAGCAATAGCCGGAGGCCCTTTTGATGTTTCTAGAATCTTCTCTAGCAGCTGGCTGCTCTTTGAATAGATTGCGGCTCGAATTATTTTCTTTAGATTTTTGATCTTCAATTAATTATCATGATAGCCGCCAGAACTTTAATAGTAGGGAGCTCTTTTCACTTGAAGGCCGTAGCCCTTTTTTAGCCGTCGACTGTTTTGGTTTTTTCTAGAATTTAAGTATGATTTTCAATATGGTAGCTGGCAGTTGTAGAATAGATGTGGGATGTTTTTACTGTTTTCACTTTACTTCATTCCTCATCTGTACTTCATCCACCTTTCATTCTTTCCATCTCTTTTAGCTTCTTTTAAGAGTTTTTTCATCACTTTTTCTACAAAATCACTTAAACTATTCCAAACAAATAAAACATTAATTTGTTCACAAAATAGACACAATTTAGCTTAAAATATAAATAATATCGCCTTCAATTGATATTTCAAACAGGTATAAAATAGGCGATATCAAACCCCCCACACTTAAGCTTTGCTTGTTCTCAAGCAACACAAACTTTAGAAATATTCAAGCTAAATCAAATTCCTAATACCATGAAAAAAAAATCTTTAACTTTAAATCTTATAAAAGCTCATAAGAAATGAAATTTCTCATAATTTATCTCACTGACTATACATATGCGTTTTTTTATTTTCTCACTAAGTAAAGAGATATCATTTTCATCATATACTTGTGATAAAGATAAATCCTTAACTAATTACGAAAAAAAATAGATAAGTATTATAGGAAAATTGACTTCGAGTTACAAAATTAATCATAAGCCATTAGGTTAGTCAAGACTCATGATACAACAATGGTATAATTGATAAAAGTATAATTTATAAGTCAACATTGATAATTATTATAAGAACTAGTCTGAACCAGTCCAAGGAGTACAAGTGATCTTTAATGTAGAATTTCAATCCAATTTATACACTTTGGTTATCATTGGACTCTTTTAATCTTTCTTTCTTATTTTTTTTTTTTTTTGCTTTCATACTTTGTTATTCTCTATGGATAGCTACACAAGTAATATATATATAAATTATATATATATATATATATATATATATATATATATATATATATATATATATATATATATATATATATATATATATATATATATATATTAATTTGGCCCTCATTAGGTACTCTATTTCTGTCTCAATGGTTCATGCTTATTATGTCATATAGTAGTGACTATAAGTTTGCAACTGTTTCACAATATTCGGCCCTTACTTTTTATTCTAAACAAGTATTCGATCTCGAAATTGAGAGTAGTTCCATTAACTTTAAGACTACATTAATGACAAGATATAAATTTGACTAAATATTTAAACTTCTAAAATAGAGTTAGGAATAGAAATTAATTTATTCGGGTTATTCCTAAAAAAAATAGTTAAGGTTTCTATGGTAACTAATTGATTCTAGCACACATAATGGATGCTAACGAACTGAGTAACTGGTTGACAAATGTGTAAAAATAAAAAATACAATCCTAACATTTTTCCTCTTGTACTTAAAAAAAATCCATAACAGTTAATAATTTAGAACTACACAAGTTCTTAATTCAATGAATACTAAGTGCTCTCAAAGAATCTAACAGTCAACTAAGGTAAATACCTCACATGTTGATTATAATTTTACCAGTAAATCATCAAATCAATAGTAAATCTTTGAAATGAAAATTTTTATATCTCTCAAAAATTTAAAAGTTTAAGATTTATCATGATTATAGAAATAAATAGAACTCTAAATATTTATATTTGCATTCGGACAAGTTTATGTCTGAGTGAAGATTTCAATCCCCCCCCCTCCCCCGCGGCCCCCTTCCCATTTGAGATCATGTTATACCCTCATTGCATGAATCGATAAAAAAAAGGCATAAACCTAAAACTTGAAGGAAAAATTTAACTTAGGCAAGTATTCATTGTTGAAGATGCGCTTGTAATTCTCCATGCGATTCCATCATCCTTCGATGTTGTCTTTTATTTTTACTTTTTAAAAATTTTATGATTTTTCTCATAACAAAACAATAAAAAGATAAATACTCATAAATGCAGATATCTAAACACCTAAACAAAACACTTCATTAATAATCCACTAAACGCATTTACACCTTATAATAATAAAAATGACACATTACATAAATACTAATACATTACGTAAATAGAAATAATGAAAAACAAGAAAAACAAGATAGTATCTTTTTTATTGATAAGTCGTGAGCTCGGCTCCAAACAACAAGATTTAATGAACTTTGGAATATTGGTTTCCACCATCCTTTTCTTGGAGTTTCTTGGATCTCTTCCTTGAAGTATCTCCTCCTTCTTTCACAGTCATGGTTCTAATCCTCTTGCGTTTCTCAGTACACACTTCATCATTCACTATCTTCTCTAACCTCTTCTTACGAGCTTGATCTCTCTTCCTCAGAACATCCCATCTCTTCATTCGCTTCTCACAATGCTCTTGTTCTTCTCTTTCTCTCAACCTCCTTGGTTTCCAAGGTTTAAAATGCTTTACTATCCATTGATCTACTAACACATGGGAATTGCCATATAACTCTTTAATTTTGGACATTTGTGCCGGTGATTGACCTTCCATTAGTAACTTGGCAACCTTAAAGAACCTTCCCCTAATTGCTTCTTGATGTACGTAGATCACCCTTAAATATATTAAACAAAACTAGCTAATTAACTACCAGCATATATTACAGGATTCATGCCCGATCAATGTAATAATATGTAATAGATAAGTCCAGTTCGTCTCATAGAGAGTACGACAATTTATGTTTTGTATATGTGACGACCCGACCTAATCCACCTGGACGAAGCCTTCAACATTTGGTCCCATTACGATGATCTATCCTAATATGCCATGAATGACTCCAAGTACTATCTTTAAAATGAGCAAATGCACAGCGAAAGATTTCTTTCATACCTGAGAATAAGCATGCTTAAAAGTGTCAACCAAAAGGTTGGTGAGTTAATAGGTTTATCATAACAATTATTTCGGTATATTAATCGACCACAAGATTTCCATTTATAAATATATGTACACTCGCAAGTGTATAAAACCGTTCTGCTTATGTTGAGGCCTCAGTAACCAACCTTAACAATAATATAATAAGTCATCTTCGCAAAGATGGATACGTACACTCGCAAGTGTATAAATAATCCTCGAAGTACTAAACATCCGCCCACTAACTCTTATGTCTAGTGCAACCTACAGGATGGGGGTGTTAAGCCCGATAGATCTATCTTTAGGATTCGCGCTTACATGCTCTTATAACATGTAACTAAATTACCTAGCACATCAATCCGCAGAATATCATTTTTAATCACTTTTCTCTATTTCGTAAAACATTTATAAAAGCAGCGCATGTATTCTCAGCCCAAAAATATATATTGCAAAAGCAATTAAAAAGGGAGCAAATGAAACTCACCATACTGTATTTTGTAGTAAAAATACATATGATGTCATTTAACAAGTGTAGGGTTGACCTCAGATTCACGAACCTATATTAATTGTATATCTATTAAATCATATAATCGTAATCGAACAAAATATATGTATATTATTATTAGTGATCTAATTTTTATATTAATAACTTATAGGTTTCATTATTTAATTAAATATATTCATTTTATATATTTTAAGTAAATAAAAATAGTAATATAGTTAAGTTATGTGTATTAAATATATTTTTATATAAAGATCCCTTATTTGTTAATTTAACAATAATACTAGATTAAGGATAGTAATAATAATAATGATAGTAATAATAGTAATAATAATAATAATAAAAATGTTAATTTTAAAAATGATAATTTTAATAAAAATAATAACTTTAATTATAATAATAATTTTATTAACAATGATGTTTTTAATAATAAAGATAAATTGATAGTTTTACTAATATTGATTCTTTCAATACTAATATAGTTGTAAAGATAATACTTTTTATTAATAACAATGCTAATATCGATAATACTATTGTTATTAATAATAATAATACTTACAATAATAATAATGATAATAAAGATAATAATACTTATACTTAATAATAATAGTAATTATAATCATCATAATAATAATTAATGATACTTATTACTTGTGTTAATAATAATAATAACAATAATAAAAATGATAATTATAATGATAATGGAAATGAAATAAAAATATATACCATTAAAAATGCTTTCCTAAAAAGATTTGCCCAAGATGAGACTCGAACCCAAGACCTCTCGAACACCCGACAACATACTTAACCAATGCACCATTTTAGTTTTTTTGAATTATATCTCTTCTGTACAATATTTAACCCGTTTTGATTATCACTCATCTTCTTCATTTTAGTGTAACAAAGGCAAATCTCTAAGCGTGATTGTAAATTACTTAGATTAAACCAATTCTTGGAACTGAATTAGGATTTTATGTAGTGGATGAAAACTTTGATTAACAGATATAAAAGAAACAAAAAAAATAAATAAATATAAACCTGTAACCGTCTTTGTGAATGAACACAAGAACTCAAACGTTGATTTTGAAATTTAGACAATTTTTGATTACGATTCCTACATAAAACATGTTGTAAATCATTCCTACAAACTATCTCAATCATCAATTTAATCAGAAACAAAAACTAGAATTCGAATTTTACTATAAACACTTCAGTTTGACTTTTAAAATCTAAACTTTGACTTCAAAAATTCAGACTTGTTACAACTAATTGAAACTTGATATTTTGGAGAAAGATCGTTTATAACATTCCTAACATAACCACATTATTACATTTTGTAATAGCATTTGAATTTCGAAACTTTGATTAATGATACAGTAATAGAGTAGAATGAGCTGTATTATTGATTTTTTTTTTTTTTTTATGTTTTTGGTTCTCCATTACAGCCATGTATATTTATAATGTGATAGCTAATAACTACTACAGAGTTAAGATTCGTTTGTTTTTGTTTTGTAGTAATTTGATGGTCGACAGCCTTTATTTGAGCAGGTACAGAAATAAATAAAGAATTTAAAAGATGATTTTGATATCTAACTGAATTTGACCTCATCTGTGGTTTATATTCGATTTCTGATACAGGTTTTGAGATAGAAAACAAGTCCTATAAAGGTTGAGAGTGATGTGGAACAGAATACGAAATTTCTGTATTTGATTGTATATTTAATCGTATATTTTTATATATTTATATAATCTGTAAATGTAATTGTAATTATATGTTCTTATACAACTGTTTTAATGTATACGTATATATATATATATATATATATATATATATATATATATATATATATATATATATATATATATATATATATATATATATATATATATATATATATATATATATATATATATATATATATATATATATATATATATATATGTATTTATATGTATCTGTGTTTATATAACTTTTTACATATGTATTTATATCAATTTCTTAAATTTTGATATCAAATAAGTATAAATATATTAAGGTTATTAATAACACTAATAATAATATCATTAATAATATTATTAATAAAGAGCCTGGTAATAATAGATGACAAATAATATTATTATTAACAATAATGATAAGTTTAATTCCTAATAGTGATAATAATAACAAAAATGATAATACTAATCTTATTAGTTTCATTAATGAAAATAATAATATTAATGATAATATGATAACTTATACATATCAAATTTTTATATATATATATATATATCAAATTTATATATATATATATATATATATATATATATATATATATATATATATATATATATACACACACACACACACACACACACACACACACACACACACACACACACACACACATATATATATATATATATATATATATATATATATATATATATATATATATTTATATTTATAATATTAATGTTACAATTATCGATATTAACAATAATAAAAGTAATGATAATAGTATTAATGTAACAATTATTTTTCAACCTTACAATTTAATTTATTATGATACCATTTATTATTTATGTAATATTTTATGATGTCATTTACCGAATAGTTAATATTATATATATATATATATATATATATATATATATATATATATATATATATATATATATATATTTACATTTTTAACAGTAACTTAAGTTATTCTTCATTATAATTAAGCACATAATAGTTTAGTCTATAATATAATTATTTATATATTTATTTTTCTATTTACAATTAATGGTTCGTGAATCGTCGGGAATGGTCGATGGTCAATTGAATACATAACACAGTTCAAAGTTTATGAGACTTCAACATTACAGACATTGCTTATTGTATCGAAAACATATAAAGATTAAGTTTAATTTTGATCGAAAATTTCCGGGTTGTCACAGTACCTACCCGTTAAAGAAATTTCGTCCTGAAATTTGAGTGAGGTGGTCATGGCTAACAGTAAAAATATTTTCATGACAATTATGAGTTGATAACTAGAGTTTTATCATCATTGAATAATATAGATAAAACGATTTAATTTTGTGAAGAGTACGAGTGAAACTATCATAAAAAGAGTGAAATGAGTAAATCCAAGTGTGTCCTAACCGGTGACGTAGTCACGGTTGATTTCCGGAAATCAAGGAATTTAAAGAAAATCTTCGAAATCTATAAGATCTGATTCTTCGAGATTTATGGAAATTAAGATCTCTATAATTAAATATGATTATCTGTCTCAATTGCGTTGTTTGGTATTTTCACTATAAATGAACTTCTTCCGTTCCATTATTTTCCACCATTCCCATTTTCCGTACTTTAATTCATACTTTCAAATCATCAGTCAATATGCTTCATCCTGTTTTAATCATGGATATATTCCTGACTTTCATATCGATCATTCTCCTTTTTCATCTACCACTGGAGGAGTATGTTTTCTTCTACCTCGCCCTTGGGGTTATAATGTTTTTAATTTCTCCCGTGTCTTTATGTTGCGATAAACATTGATATACACGGTTTGTAATTTATGTGTTGTAATCGAGCTTTATATTTCCTCTTATATTTTGGAGTTTCATACTTTTGTTTTCTCTTCCCGACTTTAAGTCCAGCGAATAATGGTCCAGAATTCATATGTATGAAATTTCGAATGAACTTAATGTTCTAATCAAGAAAGAATGTAATAGCACGATTTGATTTGTCAAATTACCAGAATCACTGAGAATAGAACTATCAAGAATATTTTCTTGAAATGTTCAGAGGTTAATTAGAATGAAAGGGTTATGTAACATGGCACATGATGATGGTATGATCTACTGTGAACCATCATCGCATTTCATTAGGAACTCAGCATGACTTACTGTAATATAATCACGTTGGCCGGGCGTCATTATATTATACTAACCCATGCTTCAATTCCCACACTTCTCCACAATTCATTCTTAATTTATACTTAGATTTGACAGAAGTTTCCAATATAATGGAATACAGAAAACACGAAAAGGTGGATAATTTCGGACAAGAATATTTATGAAAATATCCTCAAAAATATCGAAGATATTTATGATGATATTTTGGAATTTCTAAGTTCGAAGGTTGATGAAGAAAATTTTTTCGCAAGATTTTAACATGACTTCGGAACAAGACATATTCTAAAGATTTCGGCGGATCCAGAATTACATGGATTCTTTGAATATAGGGTTTGGTCCTCGTATTTTTCCTTGGTCTCCTTCATGGTTAGCTTATTCTGTTTTTCGGTACCAAATTTTCTATCGAGCGTTCCTAACACTCCTTTCCTTATCATCAAACTTTTGGCCGTTTAGACCATCTACCATTTTTCTGTTTCCTCTGCATTTAATGCTACAATATCTCAATCATCGGTTGTCAATCCGAGGTGTTTCAGGAGAATTGTGTTTTTAGATGATTAAACGCTGATGGTAATATGGTGGAATATGAAAGGTTCTCCAGTAACAATAACTAAGCACGCATATATATTAAGGTTATAATAAGGTTGTTTTGAATGAAAAGTCAAAGCTGTCTTGCTGGAGCTGTGACAAAACTGGCTATTTTGAAAAAGAACTGCAAAGTTATTTTGGGTAATAATAACACTAAAGAAAATTAGCACAGCTATGTGTTAAACCTTTACTCAGTTTCCGAGAGTTTTTAAGGTGCATAACTATATGCATAAATCTTTCCTTTCGTAGATGAAATGCGGTTGGTTCATTCTCTCAATAGAGGTGTTTTCAAGAATCATGAAAGGTTTAATCGCATATTGTAATCGTTAAGATACAAATGAGGTTTAAGATGAAATCAAGTGGCAAACTTAAAGAATTGTTTAGTTTCATATGTTATAATTAATATTTTAATTCATTTTTAATTGTCCAATGTTGATAGTCCAATGATCGGTTTATATATATATAATATTAGAATAATCCCACGACGTATTGTATACGTATTGTATTTGCATCAACCCAGAGAAGTATTGTATATGTATTGTCTTAGAATTAACTAAGACGTATTGTGTACGTATTGTCTTAGGATTTATCAAAACGTATTGTATACTTATTGTGTTAGGATGTACCAAGAATATTATTATACATATATACAATTACAGAATTAGTGTACATGTCTCAGACTCAATCACAACTCAAAGTATATATATTATTGTAGAATCAACCTCAACCCTGTATAGCGAACTTGAGCATTACAGCATATAGAGTGTCTATGGTTATTCCAAATAATATATATACATGCGTCGATATGATATGTCAAAACTTTTGTATACGTGTCCCAATTATTTAAAGTGCGTAAAATAAATAACAGAAATTAAATGACGATAAATAAAATTGCGAGAATAAATTGTGATAAATAAAATATAATCAGTTAGCTAGGGACAGTTAGCTAGGAACAGTTAGCGTGGATTCTTAACAAGATTTCTCATAGTTAATTTGTTTGTTTCTAACAAATTTTATTTTATCCAATGTTTTCTTCATTATGCCACTTGTTGGATTCTGAGGAGTCAAAATCCAAATATGAAATTGAATGAAAATGGTTATTCTGTGGTGAACAGATTTATATAGCTGTGGATATGAGTATGATAGTAAATGACGGTTGAACCAGATTCGCAGAATGTACCGTGTAACTGATTAATGTGCAATCTAAATATTCCTCGGGTATTACCTACTCGTTAAAATATTTTTACCATTAACAGTTTGTACGAAAGAATTTTTAATTACAATCTTTATGAAAACATATATACATATATATTTTCTTAATATGCAATCATGGATTTAATGAGTTAATATGATATTAATCTCATTTGCTTTTCGGGTTGAGCTAGAATAAGTAATCTCCAAAACTATTAGGAACCACATATTATTCGCAGAATATTTCTTCAATGAAGTTATGGATCAATACTTCATCATTTATTATTGTTGGTACTCCTTGGTATCTATGGTGCGTATGATGTTGATCTTCGTGGGACAGATTGTGAAATTGAGGCTTGATATGCGGATGTTGTGTTAGTGGTACTGGTGCTGCCGGTACTGATGTTGATGGTACTGTTAGTGCCGGTGATGCTGCTGGTGCTTGTAAGTTTTGAACCATATTCTTTAAATTTATTACTCGAACGCGAAGTTCATTGACTTCTTCTATCACTCCGGGATGATTGGCGTTTAGGACGAGCGGATGAAGAAGGTTTTAAATTGTAGATAGAATATAATCGTGACAAGTTACCTTGGAAATGAGGCTGAAAATGGTGTTTCGGATAGGTTTGCCGGTAAGTGCTTCAGGTTCTTCACCAAGTGTACAGGTTGGTGGGTGGAAAGGATCGCCTTCTTCTTGTCTCCATTGATTAAGTCGACTACGAACCCATCCCCATTTCATCCAAAATAGGTGATGGCTAAGTGGTTGATTCATTCCGATTATACTGCTTTCGGAGCTTAGGTGAATATCCATGTCGGAATAGATGTCGGAATAACTGTCGAAATAGCTATCGGAATCTGAGGGACTTGAACTGGTTGAGGGATTCATCTCGTACGATCAGATGAAGAATTTTTGATAAGAAACAGATTATAGGATGTAGATTTACATATGCATATATAATACTAAAATCCCATAAGTTACGGAGGAATCTACGAAAGTTTTCAGGCAAAGTCTACAGTAACAGATATGCTAAGATATGAATTTTGTCTATACAATATCGATGTAATAAATGTAACGACCTGACCAAATCATGTTTGACGGCGCCGACTACTTAGGTCCCGTTACGTGGTCATAAGTCTTTAACGTGACGTTTGACCAAAATATGTCGCATTCACTTCATAAGTAAAAGGATGTTTCAAGTTAACAAAAGTAGTTCAGTGTTTCAAGTTTACAAAAGGATGTTTCAAGTTTACAAAAGTAGTTCATAAGTAAAAGGATGTTTCAAGTTACATTTCAATGTTTAACGTACAAATGAAACCTATGCGACACAATTTTTAAAGGTAGTCAAAAGACGCTCCAACTATGCACGTATACTCGACATCCAAGCAAGTATCAAAAAGTAAGCGGAAGCATGTATCCTTAAGCATTCAAGGACCTGAGAAAACATATAGAAAACTGTCAACGAAAACGTTGGTGAAATCATAGGTGTTTTAGTAAACGTTGCATTTGAACCACAAGATTTAATATAAGATGATTATCAAAATCATTTGCATTCCAAAGTTGTTATTTGTTTCGCAGGCACCCAATTATCAAACTTAACTGTTTTGCACCCTGTTACGTAGTGTTAGAACATACACTATACTCGAAAATATATTTCATCCGCTAACGGTAGCGAACCGTCCGAATGAGGCTCGTCAAGCCCATGTGATCACATAATATAAGTTCTCGTTTACACCCTGCAAGTGTAACTAATGATAATTGAATTGAGGATTTTTGTTTAAACCCGTACGTGGAATGTTCGTCTTCGTACTTGTGTTCAAAGTGTAAAAGTATGATACGTATGTTTCTCATCCCATAGTTTAAAGCATAAAAGTTGTTTGAAAGATGTGACTATGATCTCACCTTGTGTGCACGAGTAAGTAGTACTTCAACAAGTAACGTGTGCAAATAACAATGCTAGTCTTGACCTAAACAAATAGGTCGTATCAATAACGGTAAACACGATAGGTCAAAGATGTTCAATTAGTCCTATGGCTCGTTACGACTCGATTATGTAGCATGTGAATCAAATTGTCAAGTTTCATGCAAGATACAAGTATAGAAACAAGTTAGAAAGATTGCATAATCATTTAGTTAAGTTTGACATAAAGTCAAACTTTGGTCGGTCAAAGTCAACGAAAAAGTCAACACGTTCGGGTCAGGTCCCGAACTATTTTTCTGTGCTAGTTATTCATATATAAGCATATTAGAACAAGTTTCATGTGAATCGGAGGTCCCTAGCATAGCAAACATTTTTCCATTAAATGAAAAGTTGGTCAGCCCACTTTGGCGCACCGCGCGGGGTTATGGCGCGCCGCGCCAGTACCTGTACACAGAAATTCTGGCAGTTTTCAAGTTTAATGCACGAACCTAACTTCAAACAATCACCATTTATGACCCGCAAACGACCAAAACATGTATCTTATATCATCGAAAAGGTATTTTGACAAGGAAAACAACTAAACACATTTCATCAATCACATTTACCTTTTCAACAACCAAAATCACATTCAAAACTCCTCATTTAATGCATCCAAGTTCACAAATGCAATTCGATGATTTGGCAACCAATTTACATGAACGATATGCCGTTTTGAAAGTAATCAAGCATACAATACAACCTAACACTTACAAATAACATTTCATGTCATTCAAAGCATCAAAAGTCCATTTCAAGTTCATCAAACCCTAACCCAATTTCACCAAAATCACTAATCAAGTTCATGAAGTTTTCTAAAGCAACCTACACATCAAATTGAAGCTAGTGATACTAGGAACACATTTAATACTTGCACTTTACCATAACAACAACATTTAAGCAACCAAATCATCAATCAAACACACCAAACTTTCAAGTTCATGCTAGTTACTAAAAATAACAAGATCGAACATATAAATCATATATTCATGTTAGACTTGAGCCATAGACACTAATTAACAACTTTATAAGTTAAAAACATCAAGAACACAAAATCTAGTGATTTTAGAAAGTTACCCAAATGAGATGTAATCGGTATGGAATCGAAGAGGAAGTTGCAAGGATTCCAAATATGTAATTTGTTTGGATTGAAGCTTGCTAGATTTGATTTGGATGATGAATCTTTGTGATGAAGTTTGAGAGAAAAAAATATGGAAGTAGTAAAGAAAAAGGGAAATGAAAATGAAAAAGAAAGGGAGGTGGGTGTTGACTAGTCAAAAGCTAGTCACATCTTTGCTCCCTTGGCGAAACTAGTCCCTCGAGTTCGGTTGCGGTTGCGTGAATTACCTAAACGAGATATTTTTAAAATGCGTATCAACGAGAGATGTTATAAACATATAACGGACTTTAAATAAATAAACGGAAAAGTAAACGGAAAAAGGCAGGATGTTACATTACCTACTCCTTAAAAGAAATTTCGTCCCGAAATTTAAGTAGGCGTAGTAGTCATTGTTTCTTCCTCGGGATCTTGCGTTTCCGGATCCGGGAACAAGTGAGGGTATTTATTTTTCATTTGATCTTGCCTTTCCCAAGTAAACTCGGGTCCTCTTTTGGCATTCCAACGAACCTTGACAATCGGGATTCGGCTTTCTTTCAACGTCTTGACGGAGGTGTCCACAATTTCAACCGGTTCTTCCACAAAATGAAGTTTGTCATCAATAGTAAGTTCCTCAAGAGGGATGACGATATCGGGTTCGGCAAGACACTTTTTCAAGTTAGATACATGGAAGGTAGGATGAACGGAGCTCAATTGAGGTGGAAGATCTAAACGATAAGCAACGGTTCCAATACGCTCCAAGATTTTGAAAGGACCAATATACCGCGGATTTAGCTTCCCGCGTTTCCCAAAACGGATTACACCTTTCCAAGGTGCGACTTTTAACATTACTCGGTCACCGACTTGAAATTCGAGGTCGTTGCGTCGTTTGTCGGTATAGCTCTTTTGACGACTTCGGGCCATCCTAAGCCTATCTCGGATTTGAACGATTTTCTCGGTTGTTTCATGAATGAGTTCGGGTCCGGTGATTTGTGTGTCGCCTACTTCGGCCCAACAAAGAGGTGAACGACATTTTCGGCCATATAAAGCTTCGAATGGTGCGGCGTTAATACTCGCGTGATAACTATTGTTGTAAGAGAATTCGGCGAGAGGTAAGTGCTTGTCCCAAGCTTTTCCAAAATCGACAACGCACGCCCGTAACATATCTTCCAAGGTTTGTATTATGCGTTCGCTTTGCCTGTCAGTTTGAGGATGATATGCGGTGCTCATGTCCAATCGCGTTCCCAACGCTTCTTGTAAAATATGCCAAAATTTAAAAACAAAACGGCCATCTCGGTCGGAAATAATCGATAAAGGTACACCGTGTCGGGCTACGATTTCCTTAATGTAAAGTTGTGCAAGTTTCTCCATTTTGTCGATTTCTTTCATAGCGAGAAAGTGTGCGGATTTGGTGAGACGGTCAACAATAACCCAAATAGTATCATATCCGCCAACCGTCTTTGGTAGTTTGGTGATAAAATCCATCGTTATCCTTTCCCATTTCCATTGCGGGATTTCGGGTTGTTGAAGTAGTCCGGACGGTCTTTGATGTTCGGCTTTGACTTTGGAGCAAGTTAGGCACTTTCCAACATAAGTAGCAACGTCCTTTTTAATGTTCGGCCACCAATATTGTTCTTTAAGGTCATGGTACATCTTATTGGCACCGGGGTGAATCGAGTAACGTGACTTATGGGCTTCGTCTAAAATAAGGCTTCGCAAGTCCCCATAACTAGGCACCCAAATTCTTCAGGCGAAATATCGGAGTCCGGTTTCTTTAACTTCGAATCGAGAGGTGAGGACGTTCAAGTGCTCGAGAGAGATGTTTTCATCCTTGAGAGCCCCGTCTTGGGCTACACGAATTTGACTATTAAGGTTGGTGTGGATGGTGATGTTTAAAGCTCGAACACGAAGAGGCACAACTCTTTCTTTTCGAATCAAGGCATCGGCTACTACGTTTGCCTTCCCGTGATGGTAACGAAGCTCACAATCAGAATCGTTTAAAGTTTCAATCCACCATCGTTGTCTCATGTTTAGTTGCTTTTGATCAAAGATGTGTTGGAGGTTCTTGTGATCGGTGAAGATAGTACTCTTGCTTCCATAAAGATAGTGTCTCCACATTTTAAGTGCGAAGACAACGGCTCCGAGTTTGAGATCATGTGTCGTGTAGTTTCGTTCATGAATTTTGAGTTGTCGAGAGGCATAAGCAATGACTTTCTTTCGTTGCATCAATAAACACCCAAAACCATGTTTTGAGGCATCACAGTATACAACAAAATCGTCATTACCTTCGGGAAGTGACAAGATAGGAGCGGTGGTTAGCTTTGTTTTCAAGATTTGAAATGCGAATTCTTGTTCGGCTGCCCAAGTGAATTTTCTTCCCTTATGAGTTAACGCGGTTAGAGGACGAGCAACCAAAGAAAAATCTTTGATGAATCTACGATAGTATCCGGCAAGACCCAAAAATTGATGAATGTAAGTAGGAGTAGTAGGAGTCTCCCATTTACTAATGGCTTCGATTTTTGATGGATCGACTTTAATACCTTGATCACTTACAACATGACCAAGAAATTGAACTTCCTTCAACCAAAATTCACACTTTGAGAATTTGGCATAGAGTCGTTCTTGTCTCAAGAGTTCGAGCACAAGTCGGAGATGTTGTTCGTGCTCTTCTTCGCTTTTAGAATAGACCAAGATGTCATCGATGAACACAATAACGAAGTTATCGAGATATGGTTTACACACGCGGTTCATAAGATCTATGAACACCGCCGGTGCGTTAGTGAGAGCAAATGGCATAACAAGAAATTCATAACTACCATAACAAGTTCGGAAAGCGGTTTTGGAGACATCTTCCCCCTTAACCCTTAATTGATGATAACCCGAGCGGAGATCGATTTTCGAATATACACAAGACCCTTGTAGTTGATCAAAGAGGTCATCGATGCGAGGAAGAGGATATCGGTTCTAAACCGTTAATTTGTTTAGTTCACGATAATCAATGCACATTCGTAGGGATCCGTCTTTCTTTTTAACAAACAAAATCGGAGCGCCCCATGGTGAATGGCTAGGTTGGATAAAACCACGGTCAAGTAGTTATTGGATTTGACTTTGTAATTCTTGCATTTCGGATGGAGCAAGTCTATATGGTGCACGTGCTATGGGTGCGGCTCCCGGAATAAGATCGATTTGGAATTCAACCGGTCGATGAGGTGGAAGACCCTGCAATTCGTCGGGAAATACATCGGAATAGTCACTAACAATTGGCACATCATCGATGTGCTTCTCATCGGACTCGACTTTCTTAACGTGAGCAAGGATCGCAAAACAACCCTTACGGAGTAGCTTTCTAACTTTAATGCACGAAACGAGGTTGAGTCCGGTGCAACTCTTATCGCCATAAACAATCAAGGGTTCACCATTCTCGATAGGAATTCGGATTGCGTTAAGATCACAAAGGATGTGAGATTTAGTTTTGGCTAGCCAATTCATACCGATTATTACATCGAAGCTTCCTAGTTCCATGGGTATTAAGTCAATTTCAAACTCATTACCTAAAATGTTTAACGTACACCCCCGGTAATATGTGTCAGCACTCAATAGTTTCCCGTTGGCCACTTCAATGGTATAAGTGGTATCTAGTGGACGTGGTGGAGTGCTAAAAGAATGAGTCAAAGTCTTGGATACAAAACTCTTATTGGCACCCGAATCGAATAAACAAGTAACATAACTGTTGTTGAGGAGAAACGTACCCGTGACTAATTCATTGTCATCTCGGACTTCCTCAGTGTTGATGTTGAAAGCTCAGCCGCGTGTGTTGGGGTTGGCTTTCTTCTTCAGACAAGCATTTCTAAAATGACCCGTTTGGCCACATTCATAACAAGTACCCGGTTTTGGTGCATTGGGCACCTTTTGAGCGACAGGGGCGGCACTTCTACAATCGTTGGCCACATGACCACCCCTTTGGCACCGGTGGCAAAATAGATTTCTACATTCACCATAGTGGTGTTTGTGGCATTTGTTGCAAAAGGGTTTATTTTCGCCATAACTTTTCTTGGCGTTGGAGGTGAAAGGCTTTTTGATGAAGTTGTTGTTGTAGTTGTTGCTTGATTGGGGGCTTCCCATTTTCTTTTGTTACCGCCCGATTTATCCTCGGCCTTAGGTGCCGGAACTATGATTTCGTCAACCGTTTCGATCAATTGGCGGGCCATGTTTAGGGCTTGTTGTAGGTTAGCGGGTTTGGATGACATCACTCCTTATTTGATGCTCTTTGGAAGACCATCCATATAGAGTTCAACCCTTTGAGATTCGGGGTTCACGAGGTTGGCACACATCAAGGATAGTTCGGCGAATCATTGATTGTAGGCCTTGAGATCGTTTCCGACCGCCTTTAAAGTTCTTAGCTCTTGTTCGAGCTTTCAGATTTCTTCACGAGGGAAAAATTCGACGATCATCCTTTCCCTTAAATCAGCCCAAGAGAGGGTGTGAGCTTCATCGGTACTTACCGATTGTACATACGTGTTCCACCACGTGAGGGCGATACCGGCAAAGGTGTGGGTGGAATATTTGACCTTGTCTTGGTCCCGACAACCGCTTATGCTAAAGACGGCTTCCGTTTGCTCAAACCATCAGGTGAGCACAACCGGTCCCCCGATCCCATCAAAAGTATGAGGTTTGCACCCCATGAAAGCTTTATAGGAGCACCCTTCGCTTGAGTTACCGGCCCCTTGATTGTTGTTGTTGTGGTTGTTGTTATTGTTGTTGTTGGAGGAGTGACCGGCCATGGCCGAATCCTCGGCGGTGGCTATCATTCGTTGTAGAGCTTGTTCGGGAGTCTCATGGCGTGGCACATGACGAGGAGGCATTGTTCCTTCAAAACACAAGAATACCGCTGATTAGTATTTTCAATAATACTAATCATGATATGGAATAAGGATAGAGAAAAATTTTCCTTGACTCGCCTTAAATTCTTTATGCCATAATGTCAGAACGTTCATATGATTCACCGTAATATAATCCCGGAAAATATATTACCCTAATTCATATGTGCATTCGACATTATTTCACTAAGTCAAGGTGGTGTGTCAATTAAATTAAACAACGTGAGATTAAGATGAAATAAGAGTAGATATGAGTAGAAACGTTCGAGTATAAATGCACAAGTAGTCAAGTAATTCCTACTTCAAGTCTATATGCCGGTTGTAGTCTAGACTCACTAATGTACCCTATGACTCGGGGTTGACACCAATGAACTCTAAATCCCTACAACCAACGCTCTGATACCATCTGTAACGACCCGACCAAATCATGTTTGACGGCGCCGACTACTTAGGTCCCGTTACGTGGTCATAAGTCTTTGACGTGACGTTTGACCAAAATATGTCGCATTCACTTCATAAGTAAAAGGATGTTTCAAGTTTACAAAAGTAGTTCAGTGAATAGTTACATTTCAATGTTTAACGTACAAATGAAACCTATGCGACACAATTTATAAAAGTAGTCAAAAGTCGCTCCAACTATGCACGTATACTCGACATCCAAGCAAGTATCAAAAAGTAAGCGGGAGCATGTATCCTTAAGCATTCAAGGACCTGAGAAAACATATAGAAAACTGTCAACGAAAACGTTGGTGAAATCATAGGTGTTTTAGTAAACGTTGCATTTGAACCACAAGATTTAATATAAGATGATTATCAAAATCATTTGCATTCCAAAGTTGTTATTTGTTTCGCAGGCACCCAATTATCAAACTTAACTGTTTTGCACCCTGTTACGTAGTGTTAGAACATACACTATACTCGAAAATATATTTCATCCGCTAACGGTAGCGAACCGTCCGAATGAGGCTCGTCAAGCCCATGTGATCACATAATATAAGTTCTCGTTTACACCCTGCAAGTGTAACTAATGATAATTGAATTGAGGATTTTTGTTTAAACCTGTACGTGGAATGTTCGTCTTCGTACTTGTGTTCAAAGTGTAAAAGTATGATACGTATGTTTCTCATCCCATAGTTTAAAGCATAAAAGTTGTTTGAAAGATGTGACTATGATCTCACCTTGTGTGCACGAGTAAGTAGTACTTCAACAAGTAACGTGTGCAAAGAACAATGCTAGTCTTGACCTAAACAAATAGGTCGTATCAATAACGGTAAACACGATAGGTCAAAGATGTTCAATTAGTCCTATGGCTCGTTACGACTCGATTATGTAGCATGTGAATCAAATTGTCAAGTTTCATGCAAGATACAAGTATAGAAACAAGTTAGAAAGATTGCATAATCATTTAGTTAAGTTTGACATAAAGTCAAACTTTGGTCGGTCAAAGTCAACGAAAAAGTCAACACGTTCGGGTCAGGTCCCGAACTATTTTTCTGTGCTAGTTATTCATATATAAGCATATTAGAACAAGTTTCATGTGAATCGGAGGTCCCTAGCATAGCAAACATTTTTCCATTAAATGAAAAGTTGGTCAGCCCACTTTGGCGCGCCGCGCCAGTACCTGTACACAGAAATTCTGGCAGTTTTCAAGTTTAATGCACGAACCTAACTTCAAACAATCACCATTTATGACCCGCAAACGACCAAAACATGTATCTTATATCATCGAAAAGGTATTTTGACAAGGAAAACAACTAAACACATTTCATCAATCACATTTACCTTTTCAACAACCAAAATCACATTCAAAACTCCTCATTTAATGCATCCAAGTTCACAAATGCAATTCGATGATTTGGCAACCAATTTACATGAACGATATGCCGTTTTGAAAGTAATCAAGCATACAATACAACCTAACACATACAAATAACATTTCATGTCATTCAAAGCATCAAAAGTCCATTTCAAGTTCATCAAACCCTAACCCAATTTCACCAAAATCACTAATCAAGTTCATGAAGTTTTCTAAAGCAACCTACACATCAAATTGAAGCTAGTGATACTAGGAACACATTTAATACTTGCACTTTACCATAACAACAACATTTAAGCAACCAAATCATCAATCAAACACACCAAACTTTCAAGTTCATGCTAGTTACTAAAAATAACAAGATCGAACATATAAATCATATATTCATGTTAGACTTGAGCCATAGACACTAATTAACAACTTTATAAGTTAAAAACATCAAGAACACAAAATCTAGTGATTTTAGAAAGTTACCCAAATGAGATGTAATCGGTATGGAATCGAAGAGGAAGTTGCAAGGATTCCAAATATGTAATTTGTTTGGATTGAAGCTTGCTAGATTTGATTTGGATGATGAATCTTTGTGATGAAGTTTGAGAGAAAAAAATATGGAAGTAGTAAAGAAAAAGGGAAATGAAAATGAAAAAGAAAGGGAGGTGGGTGTTGACTAGTCAAAAGCTAGTCACATCTTTGCTCCCTTGGCGAAACTAGTCCCTCGAGTTCGGTTGCGGTTGCGTGAATTACCTAAACGAGATATTTTTAAAATGCGTATCAACGAGAGATGTTATAAACATATAACGGACTTTAAATAAATAAACAGAAAAGTAAACAGAAAAAGGCGGGATGTTACATTACCTACTCCTTAAAAGAAATTTTGTCCCGAAATTTAAGTAGGCGTAGTAGTCATTGTTTCTTCCTCGGGATCTTGCGTTTCCGGATCCGGGAACAAGTGAGGGTATTTATTTTGCATTTGATCTTGCCTTTCCCAAGTAAACTCGGGTCCTCTTTTGGCATTCCAACGAACCTTGACAATCGGGATTCGGCTTTCTTTCAACGTCTTGACGGAGGTGTCCACAATTTCAACCGGTTCTTCCACAAAATGAAGTTTGTCATCAATAGTAAGTTCCTCAAGAGGGATGACGATATCGGGTTCGGCAAGACACTTTTTCAAGTTAGATACATGGAAGGTAGGATGAACGGAGCTCAATTGAGGTGGAAGATCTAAATGATAAGCAACGGTTCCAATACGCTCCAAGATTTTGAAAGGACCAATATACCGCGGATTTAGCTTCCCGCGTTTCCCAAAACGGATTACACCTTTCCAAGGTGCGACTTTTAACATTACTCGGTCACCGACTTGAAATTCGAGGTCGTTGCGTCGTTTGTCGGTATAGCTCTTTTGACGACTTCGGGCCATCCTAAGCCTATCTCGGATTTGAACGATTTTCTCAGTTGTTAATGAGTTCGGGTCCGGTGATTTGTGTGTCGCCTACTTCGGCCCAACAAAGAGGTGAACGACATTTTCAGCCATATAAAGCTTCGAATAGTGCGGCGTTAATACTCGCGTGATAACTATTGTTGTAAGAGAATTCGGCGAGAGGTAAGTGCTTGTCCCAAGCTTTTCCAAAATCGACAACGCACGCCCGTAACATATCTTCCAAGGTTTGTATTGTGCGTTCGCTTTGCCTGTCATTTTGAGGATGATATGCGGTGCTCATGTCCAATCGCGTTCCCAACGCTTCTTGTAAAGTACGCCAAAATCTAAAAACAAAACGGCCATCTCGGTCGGAAATAATCGATAAAGGTACACCGTGTCGGGCTACGATTTCCTTAATGTAAAGTTGTGCAAGTTTCTCCATTTTGTCGATTTCTTTCATAGCGAGAAAGTGTGCGGATTTGGTGAGACGGTCAACAATAACCCAAATAGTATCATATCCGCCAACCGTCTTTGGTAGTTTGGTGATAAAATCCATCGTTATCCTTTCCCATTTCCATTGCGGGATTTCGGGTTGTTGAAGTAGTCCGGACGGTCTTTGATGTTCGGCTTTGACTTTGGAGCAAGTTAGGCACTTTCCAACATAAGTAGCAACGTCCTTTTTAATGTTCGGCCACCAATATTGTTCTTTAAGGTCATGGTACATCTTATTGGCACCGGGGTGAATCGAGTAACGTAACTTATGGGCTTCGTCTAAAATAAGGCTTCGCAAGTCTCCATAACTAGGCACCCAAATTCTTCCGGCGAAATATCGGAGTCAGGTTTCTTTAACTTCGAATAGAGAGGTGAGGACGTTCAAGTGCTCGAGAGAGATGTTTTCATCCTTGAGAGCCCCGTCTTGGGCTACACGAATTTGACTATTAAGGTTGGTGTGGATGGTGATGTTTAAAGCTCGAACACGAAGAGGCACAACTCTTTCTTTTCGAATCAAGGCATCAGCTACTACGTTTGCCTTCCCGTGATGGTAACGAAGCTCACAATCATAATCGTTTAAAGTTTCAATCCACCATCGTTGTCTCATGTTTAGTTGCTTTTGATCAAAGATGTGTTGGAGGTTCTTGTGATCGGTGAAGATAGTACTCTTGGTTCCATAAAGAGTGTCTCCACATTTTAAGTGCGAAGACAACGGCTCCGAGTTTGAGATCATGTGCCGTGTAGTTTCGTTCATGAATTTTGAGTTGTCGAGAGGCATAAGCAATGACTTTCTTTCGTTGCATCAATAAACACCCAAAACCATGTTTCGAGGCATCACAGTATACAACAAAATCGTCATTACCTTCGGGAAGTGACAAGATAGGAGCGGTGGTTAGCTTTGTTTTCAAGATTTGAAATGCGGATTCTTGTTCGGCTGCCCAAGTGAATTTTCTTCCCTTATGAGTTAACGCGGTTAGAGGACGAGCAACCAAAGAAAAATCTTTGATGAATCTACGATAGTATCCGGCAAGACCCAAAAATTGATGAATGTAAGTAGGAGTAGTAGGAGTCTCCCATTTACTAATGGCTTCGATTTTTGATGGATCGACTTTAATACCTTGATCACTTACAACATGACCAAGAAATTGAACTTCCTTCAACCAAAATTCACACTTTGAGAATTTGGCATAGAGTCGTTCTTATCTCAAGAGTTCGAGCACAAGTCGGAGATGTTGTTCGTGCTCTTCTTCGCTTTTAGAATAGACCAAGATGTCATCGATGAACACAATAACGAAGTTATCGAGATATGGTTTACACACGCGGTTCATAAGATCTATGAACACCGCCGATGCGTTAGTGAGACCAAATGGCATAACAAGAAATTCATAACTACCATAACGATTTCGGAAAGCGGTTTTGGAGACATCTTCCCCCTTAACCCTTAATTGATGATAACCCGAGCGGAGATCGATTTTCGAATATACACAAGACCCTTGTAGTTGATCAAAGAGGTCATCGATGCGAGGAAGAGGATATCGGTTCTAAACTGTTAATTTGTTTAGTTCACGATAATCAATGCACATTCGTAGGGATCCGTCTTTCTTTTTAACAAACAAAATCGGAGCGCCCCATGGTGAATGGCTAGGTTGGATAAAACCACGGTCAAGTAGTTATTGGATTTGACTTTGTAATTCTTGCATTTCGGATGGAGCAAGTCTATATGGTGCACGTGCTACGGGTGCGGCTCCCGGAATAAGATCGATTTGGAATTCAACCGGTCGATGAGGTGGAAGACCCGGCAATTCGTCGGAAAATACATCGGAATAGTCACTAACAATTGGCACATCATCGATGTGCTTCTCATCGGACTCGAATTTCTTAACGTGAGCAAGGATCGCAAAACAACCCTTACGGAGTAGCTTTCTAACTTTAGTGCACGAAACGAGGTTGAGTCCGGTGCAACTCTTATCGCCATAAACAATCAAGGGTTCACCATTCTCGATAGGAATTCGGATTGCGTTAAGATCACAAAGGATGTGAGATTTCATTTTGGCTAGCCAATTCATACCGATTATTACATCGAAGCTTCCTAGTTCCATGGGTATTAAGTCAATTTCAAACTCATTACCCAAAATGTTTAACGTACACCCCCGGTAATATGTGTCAGCACTCAATAGTTTCCCGTTGGCCACTTCAATGGTATAAGTGGTATCTAGTGGACGTGGTGGAGTGCTAAAAGAATGAGTCAAAGTCTTGGATACAAAACTCTTATTGGCACCCGAATCGAATAAACAAGTAACATAAGTGTTGTTGAGGAGAAACGTACCCGTGACTAATTCATTGTCATCTCGGGCTTCCTCGGTGTTGATGTTGAAAGCTCAGCCGCGTGTGTTGGGGTTGGCTTTCTTCTTCGGACAAGCATTTCTAAAATGACCCGTTTGGCCACATTCATAACAAGTACCCGGTTTTGGTGCATTGGGCACCTTTTGAGCGACAGGGGCGGCACTTCTACAATCGTTGGCCACATGACCACCCCTTTGGCACCGGTGGCAAAATAGATTTCTACATTCACCATAGTGGTGTTTGTGGCATTTGTTGAAAAAGGGTTTATTTCCGCCATAACTTTTCTTGGCGTCGGAGGTGAAAGGCTTTTTGATGAAGTTGTTGTTGTAGTTGTTGCTTGATTGTGGGGCTTCCCATTTACTTTTGTTACCGCCCGATTTATCCTCGGCCTTAGGTGCCGGAACTACGATTTCATCAACCGTTTCGATCAATTGGCGGGCCATGTTTAGGGCTTGTTGTAGGTTAGCGGGTTTGGATGACATCACTCCTTATTTGATGCTCTTTGGAAGACCATCCATATAGAGTTCAACCCTTTGAGATTTGGGGTTCACGAGGTTGGCACACATCAAGGATAGTTCGGCGAATCATTGATTGTAGGCCTTGAGATCGTTTCCGACCGCCTTTAAAGTTCTTAGCTCTTGTTCGAGCTTTCGGATTTCTTCACGAGGGAAAAATTCGACGATCATCCTTTCCCTTAAATCAGCCCAAGAGAGGGTGTGAGCTTCATCGGTACTCACCGATTGTACATACGTGTTCCACCACGTGAGGGCGATACCGGCAAAGGTGTGGGTGGAATATTTGACCTTGTCTTGGTCCCGACAACCGCTTATGCTAAAGACGGCTTCCGTTTGCTCAAACCATCAGGTGAGCACAACCGGTCCCCCGATCCCATCAAAAGTATGAGGTTTGCACCCCATGAAAGCTTTATAGGAGCACCCTTCGCTTGAGTTACCGGCCCCTTGATTGTTGTTGTTGTGGTTGTTGTTATTGTTGTTGTTGGAGGAGTGACCGGCCATGGCCGAATCCACGGCGGTGGCTATCATTCATTGTAGAGCTTGTTCGGGAGTCTCATGGCGTGGCACATGATGAGGAGGCATTGTTCCTTCAAAACACAAGAATACCGCTGATTAGTATTTTCAATAATACTAATCATGATATGGAATAAGGATAGAGAAAAATTTTCCTTGACTCGCCTTAAATTCTTTATGCCATAATGTCGGAACGTTCATATGATTCACCATAATATAATCCCGGAAAATATATTACCCTAATTCATATGTGCATTCGACATTATTTCACTAAGTCAAGGTGGCGTGTCAATTAAATTAAACAACGTGAGATTAAGATGAAATAAGAGTAGATATGAGTAGAAACGTTCGAGTATAAATGCACAAGTAGTCAAGTAATTCCTACTTCAAGTCTATATGCCGGTTGTAGTCTAGACTCACTAATGTACCCTATGACTCGGGGTTGACACCAATGAACTCTAAATCCCTACAACCAACGCTCTGATACCATCTGTAACGACCCGACCAAATCATGTTTGACGGCGCCGACTACTTAGGTCCCGTTACGTGGTCATAAGTCTTTGACGTGACGTTTGACCAAAATATGTCGCATTCACTTCATAAGTAAAAGGATGTTTCAAGTTTACAAAAGTAGTTCAGTGACTAGTTACATTTCAATGTTTAACGTACAAATGAAACCTATGCGACACAACTTATAAAAGTAGTCAAAAGTCGCTCCAACTATGCACGTATACTCGACATCCAAGCAAGTATCAAAAAGTAAGCGGAAGCATGTATCCTTAAGCATTCAAGGACCTGAGAAAACATATAGAAAACTGTCAACGAAAACGTTGGTGAAATCATAGGTGTTTTAGTAAACGTTGCATTTGAACCACAAGATTTAATATAAGATGATTATCAAAATCATTTGCATTCCAAAGTTGTTATTTGTTTCGCAGGCACCCAATTATCAAACTTAACTGTTTTACACCCTGTTACGTAGTGTTAGAACATACACTATACTCGAAAATATATTTCATCCGCTAACGGTAGCGAACCGTCCGAATGAGGCTCGTCAAGCCCATGTGATCACATAATATAAGTTCTCGTTTACACCCTGCAAGTGTAACTAATGATAATTGAATTGAGGATTTTTGTTCAAACCCGTACGTGGAATGTTCGTTTTCGTACTTGTGTTCAAAGTGTAAAAGTATGATACGTATGTTTCTCATCCCATAGTTTAAAGCATAAAAGTTGTTTGAAAGATGGGACTATGATCTCACCTTGTGTGCACGAGTAAGTAGTACTTCAACAAGTAATGTGTGCAAAGAACAATGCTAGTCTTGACCTAAACAAATAGGTCGTATCAATAACGGTAAACACGATAGGTCAAAGATGTTCAATTAGTCCTATGGCTCGTTACGACTCGATTATGTAGCATGTGAATCAAATTGTCAAGTTTCATGCAAGATACAAGTATAGAAACAAGTTAGAAAGATTGCATAATCATTTGGTTAAGTTTGACAAAAAGTCAAACGTTGGTCGGTCAAAGTCAACGAAAAAGTCAACACGTTCGGGTCGGGTCCCGAACTATTTTTCTGTGCTAGTTATTCATATATAAGCATATTAGAACAAGTTTCATGTGAATCGGAGGTCCCTAGCATAGCAAATATTTTTCCATTAAATGAAAAGTTGGTCAGCCCACTTTGGCGCGTCGTACAGGGTTATGGAGCGCCGCGCCAGTACCTGTACACAGAAATTCTGGCAGTTTTCAAGTTTAATGCATGAACCTAACTTCAAACAATCACCATTTATGACCCGCAAACGACCAAAACATGTATCTTATATCATCGGAAAGGTATTTTGACAAGGAAAACAACTAAACATATTTCATCAATCACATTTACCTTTTCAACAACCAAAATCACATTCAAAACTCCTCATTTAATGCATCCAAGTTCACAAATGCAATTCGATGATTCGGCAACCAATTTACATGAACGATATGCCGTTTCGAAAGCAATCAAGCATACAATACAACCTAACACTTACAAATAACATTTCATGTCATTCAAAGCATCAAAAGTCCATTTCAAGTTCATCAAACCCTAACCCAATTTCACCAAAATCACTAATCAAGTTCATGAAGTTTTCTAAAGCAACCTACACATCAAATTGAAGCTAGTGATACTAGGAACACATTTAATACTTGTACTTTATCATAACAACAACATTTAAGCAACCAAATCATCAATCAAACACACCAAACTTTCAAGTTCATGCTAGTTACTAAAAATAACAAGATCGAACATATAAATCATATATTCATGTTAGATTTTAGCCATAGACACTAATTAACAACTTTATAAGTTAAAAACATCAAGAACACAAAATCTAGTAATTTTAGAAAGTTACCCAAATGAGATGTAATCGGTATGGAATCGAAGAGGAAGTTGCAAGGATTCCAAATATGTAATTTGTTTGGATTGAAGCTTGCTAGATTTGATTTGGATGATGAATCTTTGTGATGAAGTTTGAGAGAAAAAAATATAGAAGTAGTAAAGAAAAAGGGAAATGAAAATGAAAAAGAAAGGGAGGTGGGTGTTGACTAGTCAAAAGCTAGTCACATCTTTGCTCCCTTGGCAAAACTAGTCCCTCTAGTTCGGTTGCGGTTGCGTGAATTACCTAAACGAGATATTTTTAAAACGCGTATCTGTAACATCCTGCCTTTTTCCTTTACTTTTTCGTTTAACTATTTAAATTCCGTTATATGTTTATAACATCTCTCGTTGATACGCGTTTTAAAAATATCTCGTTTAGGTAATTCACGCAACTGCAACCGAACTCGAGGGACTAGTTTAGCCAAAGATCCAAAGAGGTGACTAGCTTTTGACTAGTCAACCCCACCACCCATCTTTTTCATTTTCATTTTCCTTTTCTTCTACTACTTCCCTATTTTCTTTCAATTCTCCAATTTGAAGATTCATCATCTAAATCCGTTCAAGCAAACATCAATTAAAACAAATTACATATTTAGAATCCTTGCAACTTCCTCTTCGATTCCATACAGATTTCATTACATTTGGGTAACTTTCTAAAATCACTAGATTTTGTGTTCTTGATGTTTTTAAGTTATAAAGTTGTTAATTAGTGTCTATGGCTGTGACGATCGCCCCAAATCCATATGGACGAACACGTCATTCATTGATTTCATTGCGAGGTATTTGACCTCTATATGATACGTTTTGTAAACATTGCATTCTTTTGAAAAGGCACACCATAAATGAATATTTAAATCAAAGGTTTTCAACATCTGATGATTTCTACATATAGACAATCACCGTATATAATAGTTTACAATAGTACTTCTGTTGACAATGCAGTTAAAATAAGGTACATGCTGATGAATTGGTGAATGCAACGTTTTCTTGAAAAATATGCCATATAAGACTGCATGCACATAGCTTGTCTATCATATAAGCATACAGCGGAAGACTTCTAGGGAACCTGAGAATAAACATGCTAACAAGTGTCAACACAAAGGTTGGTGAGTTCATAGTTTGTATGTTTCACATAATCTGTATATAAAGATGGATCACAAGATTTCAGTTGTTTCATTCAGAAACGTTTATCAAAATATTCTACGAAATTGAGCACCCTGGTAACTAAACTTAACGTATATATAATTTGTACCCTTTGTATAATCATCTTAATAATACACGCAAACCAACGTGTTACTAGTTACCAAAGCTAAGGGATTTTCGGTTCAAACTCAGTGTAGAATTTAGTATGTACTTGTATCCATTGTGTTTAAAATAAATTGCATGTATTCTCAGTCCAAAAATATATATTGCAAAAGCAATTAAAAAGGGATCAATGAAACTCACACATATAAATCTAGTATTTTCAGTATTTATAAATAGTCGCATGTATTCTCAGCCTAAAAATATATTGAGTAAAAGGGATCATATGAAACTTAACTTAGCAGCACAAAAGTTGTTCATCGTAATGTGATCGAAACTCGGTATATCAAATAATCGTAGATCTCAACCTAGAGAACATATGTTGGTCAATAAATGTCTATCCAGCTAGGTCAGGTCATAGTGTATCACAATCCTAATGCTCGAAATTGACATACAAAAGTTATTCAAAGTTGTTTCAAAAAGTCAATTTTGACAATAGTTCAACAAACGAGACTTACCTTATATAAGGATTCATTTACTCGAAGCCCTATGGATCCATATACTACTACTCGCGCCCACCAGTTCTTATAAACGGCAGTTACTAGTTACCAAAGCTAAGGGATTTTCGGTTCAAACTCAGTGTAGAATTTAGTATGTACTCGTATCCATTGTGTTTAAAATAAATTGCATGTATTCTCAGTCCAAAAATATATATTGCAAAAGCAATTAAAAAGGGATCAATGAAACTCACGCATATAAATCTAGGATTTTCAATATTTATAAATAGTCGCATGTATTCTCAGCCCAAAAATATATTGAGTAAAAGGGATCATATGAAACTCACCTTAGCAGCACAAAAGTTGTTCATCGTAATGTGACCGAAACTCGGTATATCAAATAATCGTAGATCTCAACCTAGAGAACATATGTTGGTCAATAAATGTCTATCAAGCTAGGTCAGGTCATAGTGTATCACAATCCTAATGCTCGAAATTGACATACAAAAGTTATTCAAAGTTGTTTCAAAAAGTCAATTTTGACAATAGTTCAACAAACGAGACGTACCTTATATAAGGATTCATTTACTCGGTTGGTAATATTCAAAAATCCATTTTATCAATCTCGTAAACAAGTTGTTTAAGTATTAATTGCATATTCAAAAAGCAATTCCAATTAATGTCAATTATAATTCAGTTGACCATATCTTTTGATTCGTTCCTCGAAACTATTCGATATCTAAATGAAAAGTTATTGATTTTTCGCCAGCTTTTCGAAAACATGTATATCATATACCTTTTACCCGTAATATATGTATTTAATTCGTGATCTATTATAAACTGTTTAACGATGAAATTTAGCATACAAGCATGTATAAACATATATACTCGAGCACTAGACATGGATACACTATTAATTTATAAAAGATAAAATATAAATGCTTACATATCAATATTGTGATTCAATATTTCAGAAAAGTACGTAGACGCAACGAAAATGATAAACACTAGGTTTGACTTGAGAACAATACCCTTGAACATTACCCATAACCTCCATAGCTATAACCCATAGTTTTCTTATCTCTATCCCGCTCGAAAACCCGTTTTGAAAGTGACACGCCCATAACCTCGTCGTAATATTTTATGTAATAATATTACTAATATTACTAATATTAATGATAAGATTAATAAAAATATTAATCTTAATAATAATAATAATAATAATAATAATAATAATAATAATAATAATAATAATAATAATAATATAAATAATATAAATACTTACAGAGTAATATTAAGAAAAGTGTGAGAAAACAGAACCAAAATCGATCAATTTATAGGACTTGGCCTGAAAAAGTACCTCATGCGAGTGCATGGGATTTTAGTGCAAATCTCATGTACTTGCATGAGCTCATGCACTTGCATGGGTTTTATGCCTATTTCCCATGCGATCGCATGGCCGTCAGATCCAGCTCACATATTTTTTGTTTTCTTGTTTGTCGACATAATTAAATATAATATATATAATTTAAATAATTAATTATATATTATATTAAATTCATGTGCATAGTTGAGTTGTAATTTTCATTCCGATGACTCGTACGTTGTCACTCGACTTATGTCCCGGTTCCGGTTTCTCGAACGCATTTTCGTACGCTTAGAAAACTCGCAATTTACGTTTTATGACTCGTACCTTTGTCAAAATACAGTCTTAAATTATCAATAAACTATATCATTCAAAGTGTATCTTAAACTTTCGAGTGTTTTGGTCATTTACTTCTATAAATCATTGTCTCGCTATTTGTTGATATATATATAATAACAAATCGTTTTATGACCAAGTCAATATATATTTTCAACATTCATAAACACGTTTTAAATATACGTCGCAAGTAATTCATACAATTAATATTCCAACTTCTCATATATTCAAATAAATATTTAAACCAATAAGTTTAATGTACGGTATTAAACAATTAATACATTGTTATGTTTTCAAGTTATAGTATATATATGTATCTATGTACATATAATTGGTCCCGAATCGTCGAGAACAACCGAAAGATATTTGAATAGTTCAAAAATTTTGATATTCAGTTTTACAGACTTTGCTTATCGTGTCAGAAATGTTAATCATACAAAGATTTAAGTTTAAATTTGGTCAGAAATTTTCGGGTCATCACAGTACCTACCCGTTAAAGAAATTTCGTCCCGAAATTTGAGTGAGGTCGTCATGACTAACAATAAAAATGTTTTCATGCCGTATATGTGTTGATAAATAGAGTTTTATCACCGTTAAATAATATGGATAAAACAATCCAATTACTCGAAGCGTATGAGGGAATTTATTGTAATAGAATGAAATGGAGAATAGAAATTCGTCTTATCTCTTGACGTAGTAACGATTGATTTTCGGATTTTAAGGAATAGAAAATCTTCATAATCTAAATAAGATTTGATTCTTCGGAATCTGCGGAAATTAGGATTTTCTTTGATTAAATGCGCAATCTGCCTCGATTGTTATGTCTGATATTTCGCTATAAATTGACCTCTTCCGTTTCATTATTTTCACCACTCCTATATCTTATTCCTCATTTCATACTTCCAAAAGATTGTGAAATGCTTCATCCAATTCTGATTCTTGATATACTCCTAACTTTCATATCTGTCATTCTTCTTTTTCATCTACCGCCAGAGGAAGTTATTTTCTTCTACTATTACCTTGGGGTTATAGTGTTTTTCATTCTCCCATGTCTTTATATTGCTATACGCATTGATATACACGGTTTGTAATTTTGGGGTTGTTATCGGGCTTTATATTCTCCATTATATTTCGGAGCTTCATGCTTTCGTTTTCTCTTCCCGACCTTAAGTCAAGCGGATAATGGTCCAGAATTCGTAGGTATGAAGTTTCAGATGAACATAACTAATGTTCTAAGAAAGAAATGGTAATAGCACAATCTGACTTGTCAAATTACCAGAATACCTCGAAAAAGACCGAATCATGAAGAAAAATATTTTCTTGATATGTTTAGAGGTTAAATAGAATGAAAGAGTTATGTAACATGGTTCATGATGAGGGTATGATCTGTGAACCTTTATCACGTTCCATTAGAAACTCAGCATGACTTACTGTAATATAATCACGTTGATCAAGTGTCATTATATTATACTAACTCATGCTTCAATTCCCAACACTATTTCAAAAACATCCATTTTTCGAAATTTTCAGAAATTAGAAACTAAAATAGTTTCTTTTATGATGTAACACATATATCGCAAGGAGAAAATTAATTTCCGATAAGAATGATTATGGAATTATCTCCAGAAATATGGAGGATATTTATAATGAAAGATACGATGATATCTTAGAATTTCTTATATCAAAAGATGATGAAGAATATTGTCCGCAAGGGTTTAGATTCGGAAGCAAGGTATTTGCTAAGGATTTCAGCAGACACTGAATCATTTGTATTCTTTGAAGGTAGATTTCATTTTTGTGATTTGTCCACAGCCTCCTTCATGGTCTGCTCAATCCGTTTTCCATTTCCAATCCCTCTCTTTTTCTCAGCTTTACCACCATACTATTCTTTATTATTAAACTTTTGACTGTTAAGGTCGTTTACAGTTTTTGCTGCTCCATCAGCATTTTTTCCAAAATTCGGAGAACTAGTTTCGTAGTTTGGGGTGTTTTTCAGAAACTTCACATTCGAAGTATGTAAGTCTAGAAGATAGATGTTATCTATATATAACTGTTGTCGTAGAAAATGCTGCGAGATTCAAAATACTGATTGCTAATTCCCGGTGGTTGGTATGGAAATTATTGTTACAAGATGTGGATGAGTACATAATAGGGTTTCAATGAGTATAAGAATTTTTTGAAAGGTCAAGGATTAATAAAGTTGTTTGGTAAATTTACTGCTAATGTGGCAGAACATGAAAGGTTCCCCAGTAACAAAACGTATATATCAAGGTTACAATAAGGCTTAATCTGAAAAGTCGAAGTTGACTAGTTGGAAGTGTGATAAAACTGGATACTTTGAAAATGAATTGCAAGATTATTTTCGGTAATAACAATGCTAAAGAATCTTTCACAGTTTTGAAGTCAAAGTATAGCTTTGAAAGATGTAGAGATCTAAGAATGATGTCACCGGTTCAGAGTTATGACTTGGATTCTGATCCGTCAATATCATAATATGTAATTGAATTTGTATGAAAATGATTGTATATCGTTGTGAGCATAGTTAATAATTTTTGAATCAAAGTTGAAGAATGTACTGTATAACATATTAATTGTGAACTTATATATTTCCCGGGTATTATCTACCCGTTAAAGATTTCACAATTAATACTTTGTACAAAAGAATTTTTATTACCGTCTTTATGAAAATATATGTATGTATATGTTCTTCAGATGTAACACAGATTTAATGAGTTAATATCATATTAAGCTCATTTAATTTTCGGCTTGACTTAGAAATGATTAATCTCTAAAACATTAAAGATTACATAATCTTTGCGGAGTATTTCGCTAATGTAATCAATACTTCATTATTTATTCTTATTGATATTCCTCGGTGAAGGATGTTGGTGCTCGTGGAATTTTTGTGAAGCTTACAAGGCACAGACGATGTTTTCTAAAAAGTTTCGAGTATATTGAAATTGAAAATATAAAATCAATTATGTAATTGATTAATACACTTGGTTTATTATGAAATGGAATTCATGGAGTTGAAACGGAGATTGTAGTTAACAATGGTTAAGTTGTTAAGGAAGGATGTACATCATTGCATATTAGTAATATGAACTAACCGAGTAGTACCTACCAGTTAAGATTCACACGTAATAGCTTAGTACGAAAATATTTATTTTGATTTCAAAATTCATATATATTAAATATACATAAAATTTCTTCAGGAGAAATGAGTTAATACTTCATCGGTTATTGTTGCTGGTATTTCTTGGTAACTACGGTGCGTATGACGTTGATGCTCGTGGAACAGATTGTGAAGTTGAGGTTTGCGATGCGGATGTTGTTGGTGGTGGTAATGGTACTGTTGGTGTTATTGTCGGTGGTACTGTTGATGCCGGTGATGCTGCTGGTGTTTGTAACCTTTGCACCATATTCTCCAAAGCCACTACCCGAGCACGAAGCTCGTTGACTTCTTCTACTACACTGGGATGATTGGCGATTTGGACGAGCGGATGAATAAGATCCAGAATTTGAGATAGTATATTATCGTGACGAGATACTCTGGAAATGAGAGAGAAAATGGTGTCTCGAACAGGTTCGACGGTAAGTGCTTCAGGTTCTTCTCCAAGAGGGCAATATGGTGGATGAAAGGGATCGCCTTCTTCTTGTCTCCAATAATTAAGTAGGCTACGAAACCATCCCCAATTCATCCAAAATAGATGATGGCTAATTGGTTGATCCATTCCGGTTACACTGTCTTCGGAATTCAGGTGAATATCCATATCGGAATAGCTGTCAGAGTTTGAACTAGATACGGGATCCATCTTGTATAATTAGGGAGATGATTTTTTATATGAATTAGATTATAGAATTTAGTTTGGTATTCTTCAATACATAATTTACATATGTATATATAATACCAAATTCCATAAATCACGGAGAAATTTTCGGAAGATGTCAGGAAAAGTTTACAGTAACAGATACGCTAAGATATGAATTTTGTCTATACACTATTCATGCAATCAATGCAGTAAAACGTGTCTAGACTAGGAATAATAAGCAGGTAATTTTCGACAAGAAATGATAAGCAAAACTTTTGACATGCAGACACGGTCGAAGTCCAGACTTACTAATGCATCCTAACAACTAATAGTTAGACACACTCATGCAAGACTTGGTTCACTAGGACCAACGCTCTGATACCAACTGCGACGATCGCTCCAAATCCATATGGACGAACACGTCATTCATTGATTTCATTGCGAGGTATTTGACCTCTATATGATACGTTTTGTAAACATTGCATTCTTTTGAAAAGGCACACCATAAATGAATATTTAAATCAAAGGTTTTCAACATCTGATGATTTATACATATAGATAATCACCGTATATAATAGTTTACAATAGTACTTCCATTGACAATGCAGTCAAAATAAGGTACATGCTGATGAATTTGTGAATGCAACGTTTTCTTAAAAAATATGCCATATAAGACTCCATGCACATAGCTTGTCTATCACATAAGCAAACAGTAGAAGACTCCTAGGGAACCTGAGAATAAACATGCTAACAAGTGTCAACACAAAGGTTGGTGAGTTCATAGTTTGTATGTTTCGCATAATCTGTATATAAAGATGGATCACAAGATTTCAGTTATTTCATCCCGAAACGTTTATCAAAATATTCTACGAAATTGAGCACCCTGGTAACTAAACTTAACGTATATATAATCTGTACCCTTTGTATAATCATCTTAATAATACACGCAAACCAATGTGTACGCTTCTCAAATAGCATACGTCCGTTATAAGGCTAGTGCTCTAGCTCGGACGGGGATATCAAGCCCTATGGATCCATATACTACTACTCGCGCCCACCAGTTCTTATAACCGGCAGTTACTAGTTACCAAAGCTAAGGGATTTTCGGTTCAAACTCAGTGTAGAATTTAGTATGTACTTGTATCCATTGTGTTTAAAATAAATTGTATGTATTCTCAGTCCAAAAATATATATTGCAAAAGCAATTAAAAATGGATCAATGAAACTCACGCATATAAATCTAGTATTTTCAGTATTTAAAAATAGTCGCATGTATTCTCAGCCCAAAAATATATTGAGTAAAAGGGATCATATGAAACTCACCTTAGCAGCACATAAAGTTGTTCATCGTAATGTGACCGAAACTCGGTATATCAAATAATCGTAGATCTCAACCTAGAGAACATATGTTAGTCAATAAATGTCTATCAAGCTAGGTCAGGTCATAGTGTATCACAATCCTAATGCTTGAAATTGACATACAAAAGTTATTCAAAGTTGTTTCAAAAAGTCAATTTTGACAATAGTTCAACAAACGAGACGTACCTTATATAAGGATTCATTTACTCGGTTGGTAATATTCAAAAATCCATTTTATCAATCTCGTAAACAAGTTGTTTAAGTATTAATTGTATATTCAAAAAGCAATTCTGATTAATGTCAATTATAATTCAGTTGACCATATCTTTTGATTCGTTCCTCGAAACTATTCGACATCTAAATAAAAAGTTATTGATTTTTCGTCAGCTTTCCGAAAACATGTATATCATATACCTTTTACCCGTAATATATGTATTAATTCGTGATCTATTATAAACTGTTTAACGACGAAATTTAGCATACAAGCAAGTATAACCATATATACTCGAGCACTAGACATGGATACACTATTAATTTATAAAAGATAAAATATAAATGCTTACGTATCAATATTGTGATTCAATATTTCAGAAAAGTACGTAGACGCAACGAAGATGATAAACACTAGGTTTGACTTGAGAACAATACCCTTGAACATTACCCATAACCTCCATAGCTATAACTCATAGTTTTCTTATCTCTATCCTGCTCGAAAACCCGTTTTGAAAGTGACACGCCCATAACCTCGTCGTAATATTTTATGTAATAAAATTACTAATATTACTATTACTAATATTAATGATAAGATTAATAATAATATTAATCTTAATAATAATAATAATAATAATAATAATAATAATAATAATAATAATAATAATAATAATAATAATAATAATAATAATAATAATAATAATAATAATATAAATAATATAAATACTTACAGAGTAATATTAAGAAAAGTGTGAGAAAAACAGAACCAAAATCGATCAATTTATAGGACTTGGCCTGAAAAAGTACCTCATGCGAGTGCATGGGATTTTAGTGCAAATCTCATGCACTTGCATGAGCTCATGCACTTGCATGGGTTTTATGCCTATTTCCCATGCGATCGCATGGCCGTCAGATCCAGCTCACATATTTTTTGTTTTCTTGTTTGTCGACATAATTAAATATAATATATATAATTTAAATAATTATTTATATATTATATTAAATTCATGTGCATAGTTGACTTGTAATTTTCGTTCCGATGACTCGTACGTTGTCACTCGACTTATGTCCCGGTTCCGGTTTCTCGAACGCATTTTCGTACGCTTAGAAAACTCGCAATTTACGTTTTGTGACTCGTACCTTTGTCAAAATACAGTCTTAAATTATCAATAAACTATATCATTCAAAGTGTATATTAAACTTTTGAGTGTTTTGGTCATTTACTTCTATAAATCATTGTCTCGCTATTTGTTGATATATATATAATAACAAATCGTTTTATGACCAAGTCAATATATATTTTCAACATTCATAAACACGTTTTAAATATACGTCGCAAGTTATTCATACAATTAATATTCCAACTTCTCATATATATTCAAATAAATATTTAAACCAATAAGTTTAATGTACGATATTAAACAATTAATACATTGTTACGTCTTCAAGTTATAGTATATATATATGTATCTATATACATATAATTGTTCGCGAATCATCGAGAACAACCGAAAGATATTTGAATAGTTCAAAAATTTTGATATTCAGTTTTACAGACTTTGCTTATCGTGTCAGAAATGTTAATCATACAAAGATTTAAGTTTAAATTTGGTCAGAAATTTTCGGGTCATCACAATGGCTCAAGTCTAACATGAATATATGATTTATATATTCGATTTTGTTATTTGAAGTAACTAGCATGAACATAAACTTTGGTGTGTTTGATTTGGTGATTTGGTTGTTTGAATGATGTTAAATGTTATAAATGCATGTATTAAATGTGTTCCTAACATCACTAGCTTCAATTTGATGTGTAGGTTGCTTGAGAAAACTCCATAAACTTGATTAGTGATTTTGGTGAATTTGGTTAGGGTTTGATAGAATTGAATGTGAACATTTAATGTATTGAATGCCATGAATTGTTGTTAGTAAGTAGTTAGTTGTATTGTATGCTTGATTACCTACGAAACGGCGCGTTATATGGATGCATTTAATTCCCGAATCCTATTTTGTGCATTTATGAACTTGATCATTAATTGAGCATTAAATGTTGGAAAGCCGGTTATTGCAAATGATGTTTTTGGTTGATGAAATGTGTTTAGTTGTGTTCCTTGTCAAATTAGCTTTCTAACGATATAAGATACGAGTTCTAAGTGTTAGCAGTTTGTTTTTTATGCTTGAAAGAGTTTTGGATTTGAGACTTGGACATTTGAGACTGACCAGGTACCAGCACCCGTTAAATGCCGCGGCGCGACAATCCTTGGTCGCGGCGCGGCATTTGCCTTGTTTGGGTTCTGACCTACATGGTCAAAATTCGAAAAATGTTTGCTATGCTACGCACCTCCGATTCACATGTAACTTGTTCTAACTTGCTTATATATGAATAAAAACCTCAGAAAAATAGTTCGGGACCCGACCCGAACGTGTTGACTTTTTCGTTGACTTTGACCGACCAAAGTTTGACTTTTTGTCAAACTTAACCGAATGATTATGCAATCTTTCTAACATGATCCTATACTTGTATCTTGCATGAAACTTGACAATTTGATTCACATGCTACATAATCGAGTCGTTTTGAGCCATAGGACTAATTGAACATCTTTGACCAATCGTGACTATCGTTATTGATACAACCTATTTGTTTAGGTCGAGACTAGCATTGTTCTTGCACACGTTACTTGTTGAAGTAAATTTACATTCATACACTCAAGGTGAGATCATAGCCCCACTTTTCATAAACTTTTATACTTTTAAAATCGTGGGATGAGAAAACATATACATTACATACTTATATATATACTTTTCACATGTATATATATATACGTTTCATACTTTGATACTTTGAATACTATACGAAAGTAAAGATACATACGAGTTAGAACGAAAATCCTCAAGTCCAATTATCATTAGTTACACTTGTAGGGTGTAAGCGAGAAATTATGTTGTGTGGCCATGCGGGTTTGACGAACCCTCATTCAGATGTATAGTGTAGGTTCTAACACTATTATGCAGAGGTAAGATTCAGTTAAGCTTGATAATTGGGTGCTCGTGATACAAACACATCTTTTGAGATGTATACGCTTGATAAACGATTTATACTAAACCTTGTGATACAAATATACTTTATGCTTACAACTATGATTTCACCAACGTTTTCGTTGACATATTCTTTTATGTTTTCTCAGGTCCTTGAATGTTTAATGATACATGCTTCCGCTCATTACTTTTGATACTTGCTTGGATGTCGAGTATACATGCATACGTGGAGCGTCTTTTGACTACTTTCAAATTGTGTCGCTTATGTTTCATTTGTACTTTAAACTTTGTTGTGTAACTAGTTGTCGAACTACTTTGAAATCCTTGAAACATCTTTACTTTTGAAATGAATGCGACATACTTTTGGTCAAACATTGTTTTAAAGACTTATGACCATGTAACGGGACCTAAGTAGATGGCGCCGTCAATGACGATTTTGTCGGGTTGCTACAGATGGTATCAGAGCGTTGGTTGTAGAGATTTAGAGTTCATTGCGTCAACCCCGAGTCATAGGGTACATTGGTGAGTCTAGACTACAACCGGCATATAGACTTGAAGTATGAATTACTTGACTACTTGTGCATTTATACTCGAACTCTCATACTCATATCTATTCTTATTCTATCTTAATCTCACGTTGTTTAATTTGATTGACACGCCACCTTGACTATATGAAGTAATGTCGAATGCACATATGAATTAGGGTAATATAATTGCCGGGATTATATTACGGTAACTCATATGAACGTTCCGACATTATGACATAAAGAATTTAAGGCGAGTCAAGGAAAATTTTCTCTCTATCTTTATTCCATATCACGGTTAGTATTATTTAGAATACTAACCAACGGCATTCTTTTGTTTTGAAGGAACAATGCCTCCTCGCCGTGTGCCACGCCGTGAAACTCCCGAACAAGCATTACAACGAATGGTGGCCACCGCCGTAGAGGCGGCCATGGCCGGTCACTCCACCAACAACAACAATAACAACAACCACAACAACAACAACCAAAGAGCCGGTAACTCTAGTGAAGGGTGCTCCTACAAGGCTTTTATGGGGTGCAAACCTCACACTTATGATGGAACCGGGGGACCGTTTACACTCACTCGATGGTTCGAACAAACGGAGGCCGTCTTTAGCATAAGTGGTTGTCGGGACCAAGACAAGGTCAAATACTCCACCCACACTTTCGCCGGTGTCGCCCTCACGTGGTGGAACACCTATGTTCAATCGGTGGGTACCGATGAAGCTCATGCCCTCTCTTAGGCTGATTTAAGGGAGAAGATGATTGTTGAATACTTCCCTCGTGAAGAAACCCGAAAGCTCGAACAAGAGCTAAGAACTTTAAAGGCGGTCGGAAACGATCTCAAGGCCTATAACCAACGCTTCGCCGAGCTATCCTTGATGTGTCCTAATCTCGTGAACCCCGAATCTCAAAGGGTTGAACTCTATATGGATGGTCTTCCAAAGAGCATCAAACAAGGTGTGATGTCCTCCAAACCCGCTAATCATCAAACCGCTTTGAACATGGCCCGCCAATTGATAGAAACGGTGGATGAAGTAGTAGTGCCGGCTCCTAAGGCCGAGGATAAAATGGAAGGCAACAAAAGAAATTGGGAATCCTCTCAATCAAGCCACAACAACAACAACCCTGCCAAGAAGCCTTTCACTCCCGACGGTAAGAAAGGTTATGCCAGAACTTTACCGTTTTGCAACAAGTGCCACAAACATCATTTGGGTGAATGTGGAAGGCCGTATTGCATCAAGTGTCAAAAGAGTGGCCATTTGGCCCACGAATGTAGAAACACCGCTCCCGTTGCTCAAAAGGGGCCCAATGCACCAAGATCGGGTGTTTGTTATGAATGTGGCCAAACGGGCCATTATAGAAATGCATTCCAGAAGAAGAAAGATAACCCCAATACGCGCGGCCGAGCTTTCAACATCAACACCGAGGAAGCCCGAGATGACAATGAATTAGTCACGGGTACGTTTCTTCTCAACAACACTTATGTTACTTGTTTATTCGATTCGGGAGCCGATAAATGCTTTGTATCCAAGACTTTGATTCATTCTTTTAGCACTCCACCACTTCCACTAGATACCACTTATACCATTGAAGTAGCCAACAGGAAACTATTGAGTGCCGACACATATTACCGAGGGTGTACGTTAAACATTTTGGGTAATGAGTTTGAAATTGACTTGATACCCATGGAACTAGGAAGCTTCGATGTAATAATCGGTATGAATTGGCTAGCCAAAATGAAATCTCACATCCTTTGTGATCTTAACGCAATCCGAATTCCTATCGAGAACGGCGAACCTTTGATCGTCTATGGCAATAAGAGTTGCACCGAACTCAACCTCGTTTAATGCATTAAAGTTAGAAAACTACTCCGTAAGGGTTGTTTTACGATCCTTGCCCACGTTAAGAAAGTCGAGTCTGATGAAAAACATATTGATGATGTGCCAATTATTAGTGACTTTTCCGATGTATTTCCCGACGAATTGCCGGGTCTTCCACCTCATCGACCGGTAGAATTCCAAATCGATCTTATTCCGGGAGCCGCACCCGTAGCACGTGCACCATATAGACTCGCTCCATCCAAAATACAAGAATTGCAAAGTCAAATCCAAGAACTACTTGATCGTGGTTTTATCCAACCTAGCCATTCACCTTGGGGCGCTCCGATTTTGTTTGTTTAAAAGAAAGACGGATCCCTACGAATGTGCATTGATTATCGTGAATTAAACAAATTGACAGTTAAAAACCGATATCCTCTTCCTCGCATCGATGACCTCTTTGATCAACTACATGGGTCTTGTGTATATTCGAAAATCGACCTCCGTTCGGGTTATCATCCACTAAGGGTTAAAGGGGAAGATATCTCCAAAACCGCATTCCGGACTCGTTATGGTAGTTATGAGTTTCTTGTAATGCCTTTTGGTCTCACTAAGGCACCGGCGGTGTTCATGGATCTTATGAACCGCGTGTGCAAACCGTATCTTGACAAATTCGTTATCGTGTTCATCGATGATATTTTGGTTTATTCTAAAAGCGAAGAAGATCACGAGGAACACCTTCGACTTGTGCTTGAACTTTTAAGACAAGAACGACTCTATGCCAAATTCTCCAAGTGTGAATTTTGGTTGAAGGAAGTTTAATTTCTTGGTCATGTTGTAAGTGAGCAAGGTATTAAAGTCGATCCATCAAAAATCGAAGCCATTAGTAAATGGGAGACTCCTACTACTCCTACTCACATTCGTCAATTCTTGGGTCTCGCCGGATACTATCATAGATTCATCAAAGATTTCTCTTTGGTTGCTCGTCCTCTAACCGCGTTAACTCATAAGGGAAGAAAATTCGTTTGGGCAACCGAACAAGAATCCGCATTTCAAATCTTGAAAACGAAGCTAACCACCGCTCCTATCTTGTCACTTCCCGAAGGCAACGATGATTTTGTTGTGTATTGCGACGCCTCGAAACATGGTTTTGGGTGTGTGTTGATGCAACGAATGAAAGTCATTTCTTATGCTTCCCGACAACTCAAAATTCATGAACGAAACTACACGACACATGATCTCGAACTTGGAGTCGTTGTCTTTGCACTTAAAATGTGGAGACACTATCTTTATGGAACCAAGAGTACTATCTTTACCGATTACAAAAGTCTCCAACACATCTTCGATCAAAAGAAACTAAACATGCGACAACGAAGGTGGATTGAAACCTTAAACGATTACGATTGCGAACTTCGTTACCATCCCAGAAAGGCAAATGTAGTAGCCGATGCCTTAAGTCGAAAAGAAAGAGCGGTGCCTCTTCGTGTCCGAGCCTTAAACATCACCATCCACACAAACCTTAATAGCCAAATTCGGGTAGCGCAAGATGAAGCTCTCAAGGATGAAAACGTTTCACGCGAGCTCTTGAACATTCTCGTCTCACGATTCGAAACTAAGGAAACCGGACTCCGATATTTCGCCGGAAGGATTTGGGTGCCTAGTTATGGGGACTTACGAAGTCTTATTTTAGATGAAGCCCATAAGTCACGATACTCGATTCACCCCGGTGCCAATAAGATGTACCACGACCTTAAACAACAATATTAGTGGCCGAACATCAAAAGGGACGTAGCTACTTATGTTTCCAAGTGTTTGACATGTTCCAAAGTCAAAGCCGAACACCAAAGACCGTCCGGACTACTTCAACAACCCAAGATCCCGTAATGAAAGTGGGAAAGGATAACGATGGATTTCATCACCAAGTTACCAAAAATGACGGGCGGTTATGATACCATTTGGGTTATTGTTGATCGTCTCACCAAATCCGCACACTTCCTTGCCATGAAAGAAACGGACAAAATGGAAAAACTTGCACAACTTTACATTAAAGAAATCGTAGCCCGACACGGTGTACCCTTATCGATTATCTCCGACCGAGATGGCCATTTTGTTTCTAGATTTTGGCGTACCTTACAAGAAGCGTTGGGAACGCATTTAGACATGAGCACCGCATACCATCCGCAAACCGACGGACAAAGCGAACGCACAATTCAAACCTTGGAAGACATGCTACAAGCTTGCGTTGTCGACTTTGGAAAAGCTTGGGATAAACACATGCCTCTCGCCGAATTCTCCTACAACAATAGTTATCACGCGAGTATTAACGCCGCACCATTCGAAGCTTTATATGGCCGAAAATTTCGTTCACCTCTTTGTTGGGCCGAAGTAGGCGACACACAAATCACCGGACCCGAACTCATTCACGAAACCACCGAGAAAATCATTCAAATCCGAGATAGGGTTAGGACGGCCCGGAGTCGTCAAAAGTGCTGCACCGACAAAAGACGCAACGACCTCGAATTCCAAGTCGGTGACCGAGTAATGTTAAAAGTCGCACCTTGGAAAGGTGTAATCCGTTTTGGGAAACGCGGGAAGCTAAATCCAAGGTATATTGGTCCTTTCGAAATTTTGGAGCGTATTGGAACCGTTGCTTATCGTTTAGATCTTCCACCTCAATTGAGCTCCGTTCATCCTACCTTCCATGTATCTAACTTGAAAAAGTGTCTTACCGAACCCGATATCGTCATTCCTCTCGAGGAACTTACTTTTGATGACAAACTTCATTTTGTGGAGGAACCGGTTGAAATTGTGGACACCTCCGTCAAGACATTGAAACAAAGCCGAATTTCGATTGTTAAAGTCCGTTGGAACTCCAAAAGGGGACCCGAGTTTACTTGGGAAAGGCAAGACCAAATGCAAAAGAAATACCCTCACTTGTTCCCGGTTCTGGAAATGCAAGATTTCGAGGAAAAAACAACGACTACTACGCCTACTTAAATTTCGGGACGAAATTTCTTTTAAGGAGTAGGTAATGTAACATCCCGCCTTTTTCCGTTTACTTTTTCGTTTAACTATTTAAATTCCGTTATATGTTTATAACATCTCCCGTTGATACGCGTTTTAAAAATATCTCGTTTAGGTAATTCACGCAACCGCAACCGAACTCGAGGGACTAGTTTCGCCAAAGATCCAAAGAGTTGACTAGTTTTTGAATAGTGAACCCCACCACCCATCTTTTTCATTTTCATTTTCCTTTTCTTCTACTACTTCCCTATTTTATTTCAATTCTCCAATTTGAAGATTCATCATCTAAATCTGTTCAAGCAAACATCAATCAAAACAAATTACATATTTGGAATCCTTGCAACTTCCTCTTCGATTCCATACCGATTTCATTACATTTGGGTAACTTTCTAAAATCACTAGATTTTGTGTTCTTGATGTTTTTAAGTTATAAAGTTGTTAATTAGTGTCTATGGCTCAAGTCTAACATGAATATATGATTTATATGTTCGATTTTGTTATTTGAAGTAACTAGCATGAACATAAACTTTGGTGTGTTTGATTTGGTGATTTGGTTGTTTGAATGATGTTAAATGTTATAAATGCATGTATTAAATGTGTTCCTAACATCACTAGCTTCAATTTGATGTGTAGGTTGCTTGAGAAAACTCCATAAACTTGATTAGTGATTTTGGTGAATTTGGTTAGGGTTTGATAGAATTGAATGTGAACATTTAATGTATTGAATACCATGAATTGTTGTTAGTAAGTAGTTAGTTGTATTGTATGCTTGATTACCTATGAAACGGCGCGTTATATGGATGCATTTAATTCCCGAATCCTATTTTGTGCATTTATGAACTTGAGCATTAATTAAGCATTAAATGTTGGAAAGTTGGTTATTGCAAATGATGTTTTTGGTTAATGAAATGTGTTTAGTTGTGTTCCTTATCAAATTAGCTTTCTAACGATATAAGATACGAGTTCTAAGTGTTAGCGGTTTGTGTTTTATGCTTGAAAGAGTTTTGGATTTGAGACTTGGACATTTGAGACTGACCAGGTACCAGCACCCGTTAAATACCGCGGCGAGGGAATCCTTGGTTGCGGCGCGGCATTTGCCTTGTTTGGGTTCTGACCTACATGGTCAAAATTCGAAAAATGTTTGCTATGCTACGCACCTCCGATTCACATGTAACTTGTTCTAACTTGCTTATATATGAATAAAAACCTCAGAAAAATAGTTCGGGACCCGACCCGAACGTGTTGACTTTTTCGTTGACTTTGACCGACCAAAGTTTGACTTTTTGTCAAACTTAACCGAATGATTATGCAATCTTTCTAACATGATCCTATACTTGTATCTTGCATGAAACTTGACAATTTGATTCACATGCTACATAATCGAGTCGTTTTGAGCCATAGGACTAATTGAACATCTTTGACCAATCGTGACTATCGTTATTGATACAACCTATTTGTTTAGGTCGAGACTAGCATTGTTCTTGCACACGTTACTTGTTGAAGTAAATTTACATTCATACACTCAAGGTGAGATCATAGCCCCACTTTTCATAAACTTTTATACTTTTAAAATCGTGGGATGAGAAAACATATACATTACATACTTATATATATACTTTTCACATGTATATATATATACGTTTCATACTTTGATACTTTGAATACTATACGAAAGTAAAGATACATACGAGTTAGAACGAAAATCCTCAAGTCCAATTATCATTAGTTACACTTGTAGGGTGTAAGCGAGAAATTATGTTGTGTGGCCATGCGGGTTTGACGAACCCTCATTCAGATGTATAGTGTAGGTTCTAACACTATTATGCAGAGGTAAGATTCAGTTAAGCTTGATAATTGGGTGCTCGTGATACAAACACATCTTTTGAGATGTATACGCTTGATAAACGATTTATACTAAACCTTGTGATACAAATATACTTTATGCTTACAACTATGATTTCACCAACGTTTTCGTTGACATATTCTTTTATGTTTTCTCAGGTCCTTGAATGTTTAATGATACATGCTTCCGCTCATTACTTTTGATACTTGCTTGGATGTCGAGTATACATGCATACGTGGAGCGTCTTTTGACTACTTTCAAATTGTGTCGCTTATGTTTCATTTGTACTTTAAACTTTGTTGTGTAACTAGTTGTCGAACTACTTTGAAATCCTTGAAACATCTTTACTTTTGAAATGAATGCGACATACTTTTGGTCAAACATTGTTTTAAAGACTTATGACCATGTAACGGGACCTAAGTAGATGGCGCCGTCAATGACGATTTTGTCGGGTCGCTACAGATGGTATCAGAGCGTTGGTTGTAGAGATTTAGAGTTCATTGCGTCAACCCCGAGTCATAGGGTACATTGGTGAGTCTAGACTACAACCGGCATATAGACTTGAAGTATGAATTACTTGACTACTTGTGCATTTATACTCGAACTCTCATACTCATATCTATTCTTATTCTATCTTAATCTCACGTTGTTTAATTTGATTGACACGCCACCTTGACTATATGAAGTAATGTCGAATGCACATATGAATTAGGGTAATATAATTGCCGGGATTATATTACGGTAACTCATATGAACGTTCCGACATTATGACATAAAGAATTTAAGGCGAGTCAAGGAAAATTTTCTCTCTATCTTTATTCCATATCACGGTTAGTATTATTTAGAATACTAACCAACGGCATTCTTTTGTTTTGAAGGAACAATGCTGATAATGCTAAAAACGAACATATATTTCATAGCATTATTCCTCAAGAAAGACAAGCTTTTAGTTGCAATTGTTCTATTTACAAGTGATATTCGTTTAAATAATAAAAGGTGAAGACAAAAGACAGATTCGACGAATTGAAGACGCAAACGACCAAAAAGCTCAAAAGAACAAAAGACAATCAAAGAGGTTCCAATTATTGATAAGAAACGTCTCGAAATTACAAGAGTACAAGATTCAAAACGCAAAGTACAAGATATTAAATTGTACGCAAGGACGTTCGAAAATCCGGAACCGGGACCAGAGTCAACTCTTAACGCTCGACGCAACGAACTAAAAATTACAAGTTAACTATGTATATAAATATAATATAATATATAATTAATTATATTAATTATATATATATTATATATATATTAAAAACCGTCGGCAGAGAAAGACTCCAAGGGTGTGAGCTGTAAATACATTCTCCGCGACTCGCGGAGTTTGAAGAGAAAATTCACCGCGAGTCGCGGAGCCCCAAAAATCGAAAATCCCTCTAAAGCCAACCGAATTCTGATCACAATTCATAATCTTTTTCTCTCTTCTCTCATATATACGTAAAATATATATATATAATTTATATTTTAATTTTAATTATAATTCTAATAATAAGGGTATGTTAGCGAATGTTGTAAGGGTGTAAGTCGAAATTATGTCCGTGTAACGCTACGCTATTTTTAATCATTGTAAGTTATGTTCAACCTTTTTACATTAATGTCTCGTAGCTAAGTTATTATTATGCTTATTTAAAACGAAGTAATCATGATGTTGGGCTAATTACTAAAATTGGGTAATTGGGCTTTGTACCATAATTGGGGTTTGGACAAAAGAACGACACTTGTGGAAATTAGACTATGGGCTATTAATGGGCTTTATATTTGTTTAACTAAATGATAGTTTGTTAATGTTAATATAAAGATATACAATTGTGCGTCCCTATAAATTACCATATACACTCGATCGGACACGATGGGCGGGGTATTTATATGTACGAATAATCGTTCATTTAACCGGACACGGGAATGGATTAATAGCCACTAGAATAATTAAAACAGGGGTGAAATTACATTCAAGGGTAATTGGTGTAATTGTTAACAAAGTAGTAAAACCTTGGTTTACACGCAGTCGATAACCTGGTGTATTCATTAAACAAAGTATTAAAACCTTGTTACAATTCGAATCCCCAATTAGTTGGAATATTTAACTTCGGGTATAAGAATAATTTGATGAGGACACTCGCACTTTATATTTATGACTGATGGACTGTTATGGACAAAAACCAGACGGACATATTAAATAATCCAGGACAAAGGACAATTAACCCATGGGCATAAAACTAAAATCAACACGTCAAACATCATGATTACGGAAGTTTAAATAAGCATAATTCTTTTATTTCATATTTAATTTCCTTTATTTTATATTTAATTGCACTTCTAATTATCGCACTTTTATTTATTGTTATTTAATCGCACTTTTAATCATCGTACTTTTTAATTATCGCAAGTTTATTTTATCGCACTTTTATTATTTGCAATTTCATTATCATTATTTACTTTACGCTTTAATTTAAGTCTTGTATTTATTTTATATTTTACATTAGGTTTTAACTGCGACTAAAGTCTTAAAATCGACAAACCGGTCATTAAACGGTAAAAACCCCCCTTTATAATAATAATATTACTTATATATATGTTTGTATTTTTATAAAAGTAAACTAATATAGCGTTGAGCTTTGTTTAAAGATTTCCCTGTGGAACGAACCGGACTTACTAAAAACTACACTACTGTACGATTAGGTACACTGCCTATAAGTGTTGTAGCAAGGTTTAAGTATATCCATTCTATAAATAAATAAATATCTTGTGTAAAATTGTATCGTATTTAATAGTATTTCCTAGTAAAACATAAACTATTTCTTATACACCTCGCATAACATCAAGTATTTTTGGCGCCGCTGCCGGGGAACTTTTTAAACGTCGAAAGCGCAACGCTAATAAAAAAAAAAAAATTTAGTTAACTTTTATTAAAATTCGTTTTTGTAAAAATACGTTTTAATTATTCGAAAATATAAAAAGAAAAACAAAAATTTATGTATTTTTAGGAGTTTGATAAATATAAGTTTTATTTTGTAAAAATATGAGTTTTATTTAATTTATTTTATAAATATATTTTATAAATATAAAAAACCGAAAAAAAAAGAAAAATATATATATATATAAATCTATTTTTTTTGTTATAAAGTATTTTATTTTTATCTTAGTTATTAAAGATAAGTTTTATTTAGATTACATAAATATTTTAATAAGATAATATAAACAGAAAATATAAAAACAAAAAAAAAAAACGTCGAGTTTTAAACTGTTCCAGGGTTGAATTTTGAAACCCCGCAACTCGCGGGGTTTGATGCATTAAATACCGCGACTCGCGGAGTAATTCTGACACCGACAGAAACCCTACTGCAATTAATCACGGAGTAATTATTAATTAATTATTATTATAAACCCTAATTATTATTATTATTATAATTAGTTTTAGTTTAATTTAAGTTTTATTTAATTTATATTTTAGTTTATTAAGTTTAATTAAATTGTAAAATTAATAGTTTAATAAAATAAATAATATAAAAATAATATTTTAATAAAAAATTGTACTTTTTACAACTTTTTGTATATTTTTATATTTTGTCCCTTTTTAATCGTTGTAGCATAACTTTTGTATTTTTAGCTCATATTTAATTTTAAACTTAGTTTTTGCTATAGTTATTTTTACTCCTAGATTTTTAGGCTTTGCCGTAGAATTCCTTAAGTGCTTTTTCTTTAGACTAAGATTTAGGTGCTTTAGAATTTTGCGACGCCTTTTTAAGTTTTAGTTTCTTTTTAAGTTATTTCTATTTGGGATTTAGTTTTTCCTGTAAGCTTTAATATTTTTAGACCTTTTACTATGTATCAATTATCATTCCAATTAGTAATTTCAATCTGCGATTATAATTTTAAGTTAGTTGTAGTAATAAGGTTAGGTTAGTCAAGTATTTTTAAGTTTTTATAAGTTTCTTTTATTTTTCCGTCACCTTTTATTTTTCAACCATTTTTTCTTTTTCGACCTTTTTCGACGAACTCTTTTTCTTTCTTATTTCTCGCTATTCTAGTTTTAGGACTTAGAATTTATTCTACTTCTTATCTAAATTTCTTAAAATTACGAAAATTTATTTTAAGTGGTTAAATTAATAGACATCAAAATTTTCTGGTTCGTAGTAATAGTTGGATTTGTACGTGGACCGGGTTATTGGAGCCAAACAGTCCTCAATTATATTGAGACCAAACGAATCCTGCCCCTCTGCTGCATCTTTTGGCTATTCGAAACGTGGGCAAAATCAGAAAAGTCTATTGATTGGATAACTTATTATAATTTTTCTTTCCTTTTAAAAACTAATAGGATATTCAGTGAATGCACCGAGCAAGACGTTCATCACCTTTTGTACGTTCACCACCTGTAACTAGATCAAGACATTTAGCAAATATAACCGCCGTTGATTTTTCTTTAGAATCGTCATCCAGTCGACCAAGAACTTCAGTTCAAATTTCCGATAATCCATTTTTTGAACCCGACCTCACAATTGAGAATCCAGAGAATATTCAGGAACGGTTCGTAGATCCTGAACCACTAAACTTTCCTCCGGAGCCACCAATCATTCAAACAGAGATTGTTGAGGAACGAACTATTAAATCAGAATCATCTAGTGATACCGATTCAACAAATTCAATTATGGAGAATCTGGAACCTTTAAGTATGGAAGACCGAATGAGAGCTAAACGCACTGGCCAAGGTCACGCAATTACTCATCCAGACATTAATGCGCCAGATTATGAAATCAAAGGACAAATTCTACACATGGTGACTAATCAATGCCAATTTAGTGGTGCGCCGAAGGAAGATCCAAATGAACATCTACGTACCTTTAATAGGATCTGCACACTATTTAAAATCCGAGAAGTGGAGGATGAACAGATATATCTCATGTTATTTCCCTGGACTTTAAAGGGAGAAGCCAAAGATTGGTTGGAATCGTTACCTGAAGGGGCGATTGATACATGGGACGTTTTAGTTGACAAATTTCTTAAACAATTCTTTCCTGCATCTAAAGCCGTAAGACTTCAAGCAGAAATTGTTACGTTTACACAGAAACCAAATGAAACTCTATATGAGGCGTGGACAAGATATGGAAAGTTGTTAAGAGGATATCCGCAACATGGTTTAGACACCTGTCAAATAGTACAAATATTCTACCAAGGATGCGACATCACTACAAGGAAAGACATAGATATAGCAGCTGGTGGTTCTATTATGAAGAAAACCGAAACTGATGCTTACAAAATTATTGATAACACTGCTTCCCACTCACATGAGTGGCACCAAGAAAAAGATATCATTAGATCATCTAAAGCAGCTAGAGCCGATTCTAGCCATGACTTAGATTCCATTTCCGCAAAGATAGATGCTGTGGAGAGACGAATGGAAAAGATGACTAAAGATATTCACTCAATACGAATTAGTTGTGAGCAGTGTGGAGGACCACATTTGACAAAAGATTGTCTCAGTATTGAATTAACAATGGAAGAAAGAGAGAATATTTCATACATAAACCCAAAGCCTGGAAATAATTATCAGAATAATTATCAACCGCCAAGACCGATTTACAATCAGAACCAGAATTATAACCGAAATATTCCATACAACAACCAACAAGGTCCTACCAATCAACAAGTATCCAATAACAATTACAATCAGCAAAGACCTAATTTTCAAAACAAACCACCACAACAAACCGATGATAAAAAGCCGAATTTAGAAGATATGATGACGAAGCTAGTTGAAACTCAAACACAGTTTTTCACATCTCAGAAACAAACTAATGAACAAAATGCTCAAGCATTTAGAAATCAACAAGCTTCTATTCAAAATCTGGAACAAGAAGTAAGTAACCTAGCAAGGTTAATAGGTGAAAGAAAACCGGGAAGTTTACCAAGCGATACAAATGCTAACCCCCGGAATGAAACAGCTAAAGCCATTACCACAAGAAGTGGTACAACACTTAAACCACCTGAAATACCTGTAACTTCTAATGAAACTATTCCTACTCCACAAGAACCACAACCTGATCAAGATAAGGAAAAAGAACCGGTAGTTGAAAAGATTAATGAAGATAACACAGCTAAGGCTAAACCTTATGTTAAACCATACCAACCACCACTTCCTTATCCGAGTAAAATGAAGAAAGAAAAACTTGAAGCTGAGCAATCCAAATTCTTGGATATGTTTAAACAGATAAATGTAAATCTTCCTTTCATTGATGTGATTTCAGGAATGCCAAGATATGCTAAATTCTTGAAAGATCTAATCTCAAATAGAAAGAAAATGGAAGAACTCTCGGCTGTTACTATGAATGCTAATTGTTCAGCAGTGCTGTTGAATAAGATACCAGAAAAACTATCTGATCCAGGAAGTTTCACAATTCCATGTTTTCTGGGTAGTCTTAGTTCAATAGAAGCATTGGCAGACTTAGGTGCTAGTATAAATCTAATGCCGTATTCACTATACGCTAAACTAGACCTTGGAGAATTGAAACCAACCAGAATAAGCATACAACTAGCCGATAGATCAATAAAATATCCTAGAGGGATAATGGAGAACATGCTAGTTAAAGTTGGTACTTTAGTATTTCCAGTAGATTTTGTTGTTTTGGACATGGAAGAAGATTCTCAAGTTCCTCTCATATTAGGAAGACCATTCTTAAACACGGCTAAAGCAATGATAGACGTGTTCGGTAAGAAACTGACCCTAAGTATAGAGGATGAGAGTGTTACCTTTTCAGTTGATAGAGCAATGCAACAACCACAATCTGCAGATGATACATGTTATTATATTCAAACTATAGATGCACATGCAGAATTATTAGAAGAATTTCCAGAACTACAAGGAACGGGAGAATGTTCTTTAGGAGAAGGTAATGAACCAATTGATGAAGCTGAAATGTTAGCTACACTTATAGCTAATGGATATGAACCAACAACAGAAGAAATTCAAATGCTAAAAGAAGAAGACAGATATCGATATAAATCATCGATAGAAGAACCTCCGAAATTAGAGTTAAAGCCACTTCCAAACCATTTGGAATACGCTTATTTACATGGTGAATCTGAATTACCTGTAATAATATCGTCTTCTCTTACTGAAAATGAGAAATCACAACTCATTTCTGTGTTGAAAGCTCATAAACCAGCCATTGCATGGAAGATTCATGATATTAAAGGAATAAGTCCTTCGTATTGCACACATAAAATCCTTATGGAAGAAGGTCATAAAACGTATGTGCAACGCCAACGAAGACTAAATCCTAATATGCAAGATGTAGTTAAGAAAGAGATTATTAAACTGCTAGATGCAGGTTTAATTTATCCAATCTCTGATAGTCCATGGGAAAGCCCAGTTCAATGCGTACCTAAGAAGGGTGGCATGACTGTCATTACAAATGAGAAAAATGAGCTTATTCCTACTAGGACTGTAACAGGATGGCGTGTATGTATTGATTATAGAAAATTAAATGACGCCACCAGAAAAGATCACTTTCCCTTACCTTTCATAGATCAAATGTTGGAAAGATTAGCCGGAAATAGTTACTATTGTTTTCTAGATGGATTTTCCGGATATTTTCAAATTCCAATAGCACCCGAAGATCAAGAGAAAACCACATTCACGTGCCCTTATGGTACTTTTGCTTACAAACGCATGCCATTTGGACTTTGCAACGCCCCTGCAACCTTTCAAAGGTGCATGATGGCGATTTTTCACGACATGATAGAAGAATGCATGGAAGTTTTCATGGATGACTTTTCAGTCTTCGGTGATACATTTAAATCATGTCTAGTTAATCTGGAACGAATGCTAATTAGATGCGAAAAATCAAATCTAGTACTTAATTGGGAGAAATGCCATTTCATGGTTAAAGAAGGCATCGTTCTTGGACATAAAATTTCAAAAGAAGGAATTGAAGTGGATAGAGCTAAAGTAGATGTAATTGCTAAACTTCCACATCCCACCAATGTTAGAGGAGTTAGGAGTTTTCTAGGGCATGCCGGTTTTTACCGACGTTTCATAAAAGATTTTTCTAAAATTGCCACTCCTATGAATAAACTCCTAGAAAAGGATGCGCCATTCATCTTTTCAGATGAATGTATCAAATCTTTTAATATTCTTAAAGAGAAACTCACTAATGCACCAATCATGATAACACCAAATTGGAATCTACCATTTGAACTAATGTGCGATGCAAGTGATTTTGCAATGGGAGCCGTTTTAGGACAAAGGATTGAAAAACGATTTCAACCTATATATTATGCTAGTAAGACATTACAAGGAGCACAAACGAACTATACAACTACTGAAAAAGAACTCCTTGCTATTGTCTTTGCTTTTGACAAATTTAGATCATATCTCGTTCTAGCAAAAACGGTGGTCTATACCGACCATTCTGCTCTTAGATACCTATTTTCAAAACAAGATGCTAAACCAAGATTAATCCGTTGGATCTTACTCTTACAAGAGTTTGATATTGAAATCCGAGATAAAAGAGGAGCATAAAATCTCGCCGCTGATCATCTTTCTCGTCTTGAAAATCCCGAATTAGAAGTTCTAAATGAATCAGCCATACAAGACAACTTTCCTGATGAATATCTATTGAAGATAGATTATAAAGAAATCCCATGGTTTGCAGACTATGCAAACTACTTAGTTTGTGGATTCCTTGAAAAAGGATTATCGTACCAAAGACGAAAGAAATTCTTCAGTGATATAAAACACTATTTTTGGGAAGATCCACATCTGTTTAAAAGTTGTCCCGATGGAATAATACGCCGATGTGTATTTGAAAATGAAGCTAGTAAAATTTTAAACCATTGTCACACAGGACCAACAGGAGGGCATTATGGGCCTCAACTAACAGCAAGAAAAGTTTATGAAGCTGGATTCTATTGGCCTACAATTTACAAAGACGCACACCTTCTTTGCAAATCCTGTGATGCATGTCAAAGGGCCGGAAAAATAAGTCAACGTGATGAAATGCCACAAAATGTCATCCAAGTATGTGAAGTATTTGACATTTAGGGTATTGACTTTATGGGTCCATTTCCAAAATCTAATAATAATCTATATATACTCGTAGCCATTGATTATGTATCTAAATGGGCGGAAGCACAAGCTCTCCCAACTAACGATGCACGAGTTGTAGTCAACTTTTTAAAACGTCTTTTTGCAAGGTTTGAAACACCGAAAGCTTTAATAAGTGATCGGGGTACTCATTTCTGTAATAATCAACTTGAGAAAGTTCTTAAAAGATATGGAGTAACTCATAAAATCTCCACCGCATATCATCCACAAACAAGTGGACAAGTTGAAAATACCAACCGAGCTTTAAAACGTATTCTAGAGAAAACCGTAGGATCAAATCCGAAGGAATGGTCCATTAAATTGGAGGATGCACTCTGGGCTTTTAGAACAGCCTACAAAACTCCAATTGGAACCATACCTTTTAGACTTGTTTATGGAAAAGCATGTCATCTTCCAGTAGAAATTGAACACAAAGCATTTTGGGCTTTGAAAACATGTAATCTTGATTTACATGAAGCCGGACGTCTACGATTAAGTCAACTAAATGAATTAGAAGAATTAAGACATGAAGCATACGAAAATTCATTAATCTATAAAGAAAGAACGGAGAAATGGCATGATAAAAGAATCAGAAGTTCAAAAGAATTTAAAGAAGGAGACAGAGTTCTTCTTTTCAATTCACGATTCAAGCTATTTCCTGGAAAATTGAAATCAAGATGGTCTGGACCATTCATAGTCAAAAGAGTTTTCCCATACGAAACAATAGAATTAATAAATTCAAATGGGATTGAATTTAAAGTTAATGGTCACAGAGTTAAACATTACATACATGGTCCGATGGAAGTCGACAACGAAGTTAATCACAATTTCGACACCACAGCTAACTAAGTGTGGGGAGAATAAAGTCTTTAAAGGATAATATGTATTTCTGTTAGAGTTAGATTGTCTGTTTTCGTGTAGTTCTCGAAAATGGAACCCGAATGGTCTTTCCCTAGCAGACCCTAAAGAACTAGTCTTCTCCCCCCATTCTGAATTTTTATTTTTTTAGGTTTTTACAAAATGAAGACTGCCTGTGAACTAAACCATGGTCTAATGCTTCACGCTTTGATCACTAAACGTAATAATGACATACTACCGAGTGAAATAGTATCAGTAATCAGAGAAAGAATGGACGGAGTTAGAAAAGAATCCAGATGTGAAGATAATAAGTTACAATTTGGTAAAGGAAAATCAAAATCCACAGCGAAAAGAAGAGCACGACACTTAGAACGATGTCACAAATGCGAAAAATGGTCACATGGAGGTAAATGTTCAAATAATCAAACCTATTCAAATACCGAATTTGTTACTTTATGCAGAGACGGACCGTTCATATGTTTAGAAGAAAAGACACTGAATGCTCGAGGTTATGCCTATGTAGCCATGGAAAACCAATTAAATCGACTATCTTATGAATGGGATAGATCATATAACTAAGAAATCTATTTCACAGGTATGTCTGTACAGTTTTTATTTTTATTTTTATTTTTATTTTTAACCTTTTGATAATAAACGCTAATTTGTTCGCTAAAAAGTATTAAATTGGTATTGAATAAAATTAGGTTTGGCGACCGAAATTATTGATATCATTCAAAAATTTATTACATCACTGCGAAATTTAACGTTTATTCTTAAGGTATAAATATCTTTAATCAATCAAACCAAAATATTTCAAAAATTCGTCATGAGTTAAATTAGGTCTTGGAACCGAAATTACTTTACCGAAAAGAGGGGCGCATATTTTTGATAATATTTGATTGATTAAAGTGGGATAAAAAGACAAAAAGATTTTTAAATTTATTTTTACCATGTTTTTAAAATTAATATTTAAATCTTAAATTAATATTGTAAATTTTGTAAAAACAATATATTTAAAATTGTAAATATTTGAAAAATTAATATAAGTTTGATATGAATTTATAAATTTTTAAATTAAGTTTGGTGTGAATTTTTAATTTTTAAAATATAAATTTTTAATTTTATGCATTTTAAATTTTAAGTTTGGTGTGAATTTTTAATATAAATTTTGAATTTTATATTTAAGTTGTGTGAATTTAAAAACAAAAATTTACTTTATCTCATTAAGTTAAAAATATGATTTTTAAAATTCGTCGTAAGTTGAAGACTAGGTCTTTGAACCGAAATTGCTTTACCCGAGGGAGGGACGAGAACTTTTATTATCATTATTTTTAATCTTATTGAATTAGAGTATGCCAAAAACATTGAAAAAACCCAAAAATCTTAGCTTTTAAAACAATCGCTACTAAAAGACAAATTTTAAAATTTTGTCGAAGGACGGACTAGGACATCGATCCGAAACGACCTCGTCCTAAATAACAAAGGAAACAAAATTTTAAAATTAAGTACTTAATTGTTTTAATAAGTTAATGATTATAATAATAAAAATAAAAAATAAAAAATAAAAAATACCAAACTCCGCGACTCGCGGAGTTTGGAGGGTTAATCTCCGCGACTCGCGGAGGGACTAAAAATCAGAAAAAAATATAACCGAACAACAGATCAGTCCCAACCCCAAAACAATAAAAACACAGCGAAAACTGCAAGCGAAAAACCCGAAAAACACCCCCAAAAATCCCAATTTTTAACCAAATTTTTTGCTAAAATCATGTTGAGAAGGATGCTATCTAAGAATTACTCAAGAAAAACGGTAAATTTCTACACCTAAACACCATTTAATTCGAAATTTGATGTTCTTGAGCAATTTATTTTCCAATTTGATTTTGATGCTTTTTAGTGTAATTAGGCTTAAATTGTTTATGTATTATGCTTGTATAACCTAGATTGATGCTGTTTAACATGATTAGAAGCCTTAAACTTCAAATTTTGAATAATCTAGGGTTTGTGTTCTTGAGCAATTTGGGGCTTTTTGATATAAACAGGTTATGGCCGATTTTTGTCATGAATTGTTGCTAAATTGAGTAGTGTAACATGTCTAGGTAGTTAAATGATCCAAACTTTGAGCCTAAACATGATTTTGAGAATTAAAGTGGACTTTTTCAAGTCTAAAATTCATGAACTTGATTTTTGAAAGATAATGCCATTTGAGACTTGTTTAATTGCTAGTAATGATTATTTTGACATGTTATTTGAGTTGAATGTTTATGAACTTGGCGAACATTTTCGTATATGCTTATTTGAAAAAGTGTAGATTTGATAAAAATGTGAAAATGAGCTTAAGTTTGATATAAATTGATAATGTCATTGTAATTATTTTGATTGATGATTTTGCTGACACTAATGCATATTTGGATGCACAAAAATTGTATTTGATGTGTTTTGCAGAATGAAAGGGGTGAATCTTCATCCCAAGCCCGCAATGCTCCTGCTGAGAATTTGGAACAACAGGAGGTGGATAACTACTACAAGCAGGATATACCTCATCCAGTCATGACCTTTTCCGATATGCACTTGGAAGAGTTGCACCCGAACCTGAGATTTGACAGACTTTGGATAGATTATCCAAAATATCAAAGGGGTTTGCATACTCTTCATTCTAAGGTTGTTGAGGTACCAAGGGTCATAGAATGGGGACCCTTAGAAGCTGTAGAATTGGCCGGGCCAATTAGGGAATTACTTGTACAGAGGTATGGTAATTCTTCTTTTAATGACTGGGTACATTTATTCACTATACGTAGACCTGTATATAAAGTATGGTGTGAAGAATTGTTATGTAGTATAGAGTTGAATGATCGGGTAGCCAGTTTAACCGATCGTTCTTTTATTAGATTTTTGTTAGGCGGTTCGATGCGCCACATGTCTTTACTGGACATGGCTCAGGCTTTACGTATATATACGCCTGAGGAGTTAGCGTCTGCCGATTGTAGAGGATTGATACTAAACGGTAGAAAGATAGATGAAAATTTTGATACACACGGTGTGTGGAGTCAAATGACAAGCCATCACCGTTTCAAAGGGGGAAATTACTCTTATTTGGATATAGATAGAGCCGAATTAAGAGTGATACATAGGTTTTTAGCTAATTCGATTACACAAAGGGGTAAAAACAAAGAAAAGGTAAATGAACAAGATTTGTTTTACCATATGTGTATTCGAGACCCACAAAGCGCTGTAAGTATACCATATTGTGTGGGTTATTATTTATCAGCTATGGTTCGGGGGATGCGACCACATAGCATAATAGGAGGTGGTATTTTTATTACTTTGATTGGTGAATATCTCGGTGTGGATATAAGTCGGGGGGGATTATTACTAGAAGAGCCGGAACCCCGCGATACTATAGGTTTAAATGTATACCATGGTGCGAAAGTTTTGAAGAGGCGAAATAACGCCGCAGTACGATACCATGGTAGACATCCACAGGTGGAGAGAAACCAACAACAAGGTAATGTAGGAGGGGGGAATGAGATGCAAGAAATGCATAGGTTTATAGCTTCTCAGGAATACGAAAATGCTAGACAGAGAGCATTTGAAGATTGGCAAGTTCATCAGAACCAGATCATAGCTCATTGCCAACATATAGGTAGAAACTATATTCCTACACCGAAACCCATCTTCCCTCCTTGGTCTATAGAGATGCAGCCACCATATCCTACGTATGACCCTGCCGAAGCATTCTATAGCACCTATGGTTATGCCTGGAACCCCTATTGGTACCAATATCATCCTTAGTTTACTTATTATTTTTTTTTATTTTGTAATTTGTAATTATTGATACGTTTAATACTTTTGTTAATATTGTAATCATTTTTATAATTATCTAACTTTTATTCTTAGATTTTAATAATTTTTGAATGTGGGGTAATATACCAAACTTCAAAAATATGTATATATGTTTGCAGTTTATCTTATGTACACAACAGGGTAAAACAACGCATTTTCAAAGACTGGCATTAAGTTCAGCAAAAGCAACTAATTTTGACGACAAGATGCAAAATATATGTGAAATAACAACAAGACGGAATGAACAAATGATGTGCACCATTTATCATTCAGCAAACAAACGCCAATATATTTGGAAACTTTGGTAAAAATTTAATCATTTTCACACAAATCACCCTCAATAATTTAAATTGTTACTGATTTCTTGCAAATGAGGGCATTGCAAGATCTTAAGTGTGGGAAGGGGTTAAATTCTTTCAGATTTTAAAATTTTTTTACTTTATACACTTGGTTACCATTAAAAATACTAGTAAAGCAGTAGTTGTATTAGAATCTAGTGCTCTCTGATAAAAAAGAACAGCCCTAGTCTTATATACAGACTACCCAATTCTAGTAAAATTTTTCAAAATTTTCAATTAAATGAATTCAAAATCATGTTTATAAATATTTATGAACGATAAAACTAGGTTTTAACACCGAAATTATTGTTACCTCGGAAAGAACATAAATTGAGAAACAAACTAAAATGTTAAAATTCATTTAAAATGGAATAGAGGACGATAAAAAGGAAAATAAAAGCCAAGTGTGGGAAAATTTACCAAGTTATCTTAAACATATGTCACATATATCTGTAACAAATAACTGAAAATACTTTTGCTTTGGACTAAACTAAACTGTTTTTACCCGATGAAAGAAAAGAAGAGATGGATCTACATGATGAATCAATTCCATCATTAAAAGGAAGTAAAGCCTTCCGAAAAAGACACGCGCTTCTTGATTTAGGTCATGAAGTTGTCGTCCAGATCAGCTGTAGGTTGACGAAAAATCTAGAAAAGTCATCACTAAAATCAGCAGGAAATCCACGGACCTCAGCATTAAACAGGGTCGCCAAGTGGTCAGATTTATCCTAACCATGAGAAGGATTTATCTCGTACAATGGGGGGCACCATGCAAATTAGCTGGATAAGACTAATGAATCAGATCCCCAGAAAGGATAATCTCCTTAAAAGATCAAAAATTAGCTTTTAAGACTGATATTACTCAATCCTAGAGATTGACCTTAAAGATTGAGAATTCAAACTCATGGAATTCAATGATATCTAAACTCGAGCTTGAACGAGAAAATATTTTGATCAAAATTACAAATCGATTTGTTTTCTGAAAACCCTATTTTCAATGCGTTCATTACCATTGAATGTAAAATCCTAGGAATTCACCTGGAATTCATTAGGTCACCTGAACTAAATCGGGTGTCAACCGTAAGAACGGTGGTTGCATAGCATGGTCAAAGACAGGACCTTGTGCCAGACCGAAAAATTATAAGGGTGAGCTTTACTATTGCTCCTACCAAGGATAGTAATTGCGTCCGACACGTTATAGACCATAATTAAAAGCATGTCAGGGGACATTGCCTTAACAGTTGCTTGTTCAACGCTTTCCTTTACAACCGGACGGTAGTTTGCCGAAAGGTAATATACGGAACAAGTAAACTGGACGTGTTGCTTTCCAAATACAAGGTTAGCAAGTGGGTGACACAAAACCGCAAGTTTTGAGCTAAATTTTTCAAATCTGAAACCCACCAAACCCACAAAAATATTTTGCAAATACCGGTAAAGGGTTGTTCCGGAAAACTTATCTAGGGTAAAAACTAGATTGAATTTTCAAAAGATCAAATGTTTTCATAAAGATCCAATTTCCTTAATGGATCTAAATTTTGATAGTCATGTGGGACTGTAAACCATATCGTTACTACCATTGTTTATATCACCGTATAGAAATCACTGATGTACAAAGTGTGAAGAATAAAGAAGTGATTCTTGTATTTCAAGACGATATTGCTTGAGGACAAGCAACGCTCAAGTGTGGGAATATTTGATAATGCTAAAAACGAACATATATTTCATAGCATTATTCCTCAAGAAAGACAAGCTTTTAGTTGCAATTGTTCTATTTACAAGTGATATTCGTTTAAATAATAAAAGGTGAAGATAAAAGACAGATTCGACGAATTGAAGACGCAAACGACCAAAAAGCTCAAAAGAACAAAAGACAATCAAAGAGGTTCCAATTATTGATAAGAAACGTCTCGAAATTACAAGAGTACAAGATTCAAAACGCAAAGTACAAGATATTAAATTGTACGCAAGGACGTTCGAAAATCCGGAACCGGGACCAGAGTCAACTCTTAACGCTCGACGCAACGGACTAAAAATTACAAGTTAACTATGTATATAAATATAATATAATATATAATTAATTATATTAATTATATATATATATTATATATATATTAAAAACCGTCGGCAGAGAAAGACTCCAAGGGTGTGAGCTGTAAATACATTCTCCACGACTCGCGGAGTTTGAAGAGAAAATTCACCGCGAGTCGCGGAGCCCCAAAAATCGAAAATCCCTATAAAGCCAACCGAATTCTGATCACAATTCATAATCTTTTTCTCTCTTCTCTCATATATACGTAAAATATATATATATATAATTTATATTTTAATTTTAATTATAATTCTAATAATAAGGGTATGTTAGCGAATGTTGTAAGGGTGTAAGTCGAAATTCTGTCCGTGTAACGCTACGCTATTTTTAATCATTGTAAGTTATGTTCAACCTTTTTACATTAATGTCTCGTAGCTAAGTTATTATTATGCTTATTTAAAACGAAGTAATCATGATGTTGGGCTAATTACTAAAATTGGGTAATTGGGCTTTGTACCATAATTGGGGTTTGGACAAAAGAACGACACTTGTGGAAATTAGACTATGGGCTATTAATGGGCTTTATATTTGTTTAACTAAATGATAGTTTGTTAATGTTAATATAAAGATTTACAATTGGGCGTCCCTATAAATTACCATATACACTCGATCGGACACGATGGGCGGGGTATTTATATGTACGAATAATCGTTCATTTAACCGGACACGGGAATGGATTAATAGCCACTAGAATAATTAAAACAGGGGTGAAATTACATTCAAGGGTAATTGGTGTAATTGTTAACAAAGTAGTAAAACCTTGGTTTACACGCAGTCGATAACCTGGTGTATTCATTAAACAAAGTATTAAAACCTTGTTACAATTTGAATCCCCAATTAGTTGGAATATTTAACTTCGGGTATAAGAATAATTTGATGAGGACACTCGCACTTTATATTTATGACTGATGGACTGTTATGGACAAAAACCAGACGGACATATTAAATAATCCAGGACAAAGGACAATTAACCCATGGGCATAAAACTAAAATCAACACGTCAAACATCATGATTACGGAAGTTTAAATAAGCATAATTCTTTTATTTCATATTTAATTTCCTTTATTTTATATTTAATTGCACTTCTAATTATCGCACTTTTATTTATTGTTATTTAATCGCACTTTTAATCATCGTACTTTTTAATTATCGCAAGTTTATTTTATCGCACTTTTATTATTCGCAATTTCATTATCATTATTTACTTTACGCTTTAATTTAAGTCTTGTATTTATTTTATATTTTACATTAGGTTTTAACTGCGACTAAAGTCTTAAAATCGACAAACCGGTCATTAAACGGTAAAAACCCCCCTTTATAATAATAATATTACTTATATATATGTTTGTATTTTTATAAAAGTAAACTAATATAGCGTTGAGCTTTGTTTAAAGATTTCCCTGTGGAACGAACCGGACTTACTAAAAACTACACTACTGTACGATTAGGTACACTGCCTATAAGTGTTGTAGCAAGGTTTAAGTATATCCATTCTATAAATAAATAAATATCTTGTGTAAAATTGTATCGTATTTAATAGTATTTCCTAGTAAAACATAAACTATTTCTTATACACCTCGCATAACATCAAATGCCTCCTCGCCGTGTGCCACGCCGTGAAACTCCCGAACAAGCACTACAACGAATGGTGGCCACCGCCGTAGAGGCGGCCATGGCCGGTCACTCCACCAACAACAACAATAACAACAACCACAACAACAACAACCAAGGAGCCGGTAACTCTAGTGAAGGGTGCTCCTACAAGGCTTTTATGGGGTGCAAACCTCACACTTATGATGGAACCGGGGGACCGTTTACACTCACTTGATGGTTCGAACAAACGAAGGCCGTCTTTAGCATAAGCGGTTGTCGGGACCAAGACAAGGTCAAATACTCCACCCACACTTTCGCTGGTGTCGCCCTCACGTGGTGGAACACCTATGTTCAATCGGTGGGTACCGATGAAGCTCATGCCCTCTCTTAGGCCGATTTAAGGGAGAAGATGATTGTTGAATACTTCCCTCGTGAAGAAACCCGAAAGCTCGAACAAGAGCTAAGAACTTTAAAGGCGGTCGGAAACAATCTCAAGGCCTATAACCAACGCTTCGCCGAGCATCAAACAAGGTGTGATGTCCTCCAAACCCGCTAATCATCAAGCCGCTTTGAACATGGCCCGCCAATTGATAGAAACGGTGGATGAAGTAGTAGTGCCGGCTCCTAAGGCCGAGGATAAAACGGGAGGCAACAAAAGAAAGTGGGAACCCTCTCAATCAAGCAACAACAACAACAACCCCACCAAGAAGCCTTTCACTCCCGACGGTAAGAAAGGTTATGCCAGAACTTTACCGTTTTACAACAAGTGCCACAAACATCATTTGGGTGAATGTGGAAGGCCGTATTGCATCAAGTGTCAAAAGAGTGGCCATTTGGCCCACGAATGTAGAAACACCGCTCCCGTTGCTCAAAAGGGGCCCAATGCACCAAGATCGGGTGTTTGTTATGAATGTGGCCAAACGGGCCATTATAGAAATGCATTCCTGAAGAAGAAAGATAACCCCAATACGCGCGGCTGAGCTTTCAACATCAACACCGAGGAAGCCCGAGATGACAATGAATTAGTCACGGGTACGTTTCTACTCAACAACACTTATGTTACTTGTTTATTCGATTCAGGAGCCGATAAATGCTTTGTATCCAAGACTTTGATTCATTCTTTTAGCACTCCACCACTTCCACTAGATACCACTTATACCATTGAAGTGGCCCACCGGAAACTATTGAGTGCCGACACATATTACCGGGGGTGTACGTTAAACATTTTGGGTAATGAGTTTGAAATTGACTTGATACCCATGGAACTAGGAAGCTTCGATGTAATAATCGGTATGAATTGGCTAGCCAAAATGAAATCTCACATCCTTTGTGATCTTAACACAATCCGAATTCCTATCGAGAACGGTGAACCTTTGATCGTCTATGGCAATAAGAGTTGCACCGGACTCAACCTCGTTTCATGCATTAAAGTTAGAAAACTACTCCGTAAGGGTTGTTTTGCGATCCTTGCCCACGTTAAGAAAGTCGAGTCCGATGAGAAGCATATCGATGATGTGCCAATTATTAGTGACTTTTCCGATGTATTTCCCGACGAATTGCCGGGTCTTCCACCTCATCGACCGGTAGAATTCCAAATCGATCTTATTCCGGGAGCCGCACCCGTAGCACGTGCACCATATAGACTCGCTCCATCCAAAATACAAGAATTGCAAAGTCAAATCCAAGGACTACTTGATCATGGTTTTATCCAACCTAGCCATTCACCTTGGGGCGCTCCGATTTTGTTTGTTAAAAAGAAAGACGGATCCCTACGAATGTGCATTGATTATCGTGAATTAAACAAATTGACGGTTAAAAACCGATATCCTCTTCCTCGCATCGATGACCTCTTTGATAAACTACATGGGTCTTGTGTATATTCGAAAATCGACCTCCATTCGGGTTATCATCCACTAAGGGTTAAAGGGGAAGATATCTCCAAAACCGCATTCCGGACTCGTTATGGTAGTTATGAGTTTCTTGTAATGCCTTTTGGTCTCACTAACGCACTGGCATTGTTCATGGATCTTATGAACCGCGTGTGCAAAATGTATCTTGACAAATTCGTTATGGTGTTCATCGATGATATTTTGGTTTATTCTAAAAGTGAAGAAGAACACGAGGAACACCTCCGACTTGTGCTTGAACTTTTAAGACAAGAACGACTCTATGCCAAATTCTCCAAGTGTGAATTTTGGTTGAAGGAAGTTCAATTTCTTGGTCATGTTGTAAGTGACCAAGGTATTAAAGTCGATCCATCAAAAATTGAAGCCATTAGTAAATGGGAGACTCCTACTACTCCTACTCACATTCGTCAATTCTTGGGTCTCACCGGATACTATCGTAGATTCATCAAAGATTTCTCTTTGGTCGCTCGTCCTCTAACCGCGTTAACTCATAAGGGAAGAAAATTCGTTTGGGCAACCGAACAAGAATCCGCATTTCAAATCTTGAAAACGAAGCTAACCACCGCTCCTATCTTGTCACTTCCCGAAGGCAACGATGATTTTGTTGTGTATTGCGATGCCTCGAAACATGGTTTTTGGTGTGTGTTGATGCAACGAACGAAAGTCATTTCTTATGCTTCCAGATAACTCAAAATTCATGAACGAAACTACACGACACATGATCTAGAACTCGGAGCCGTTGTCTTTGCACTTAAAATGTGGAGACACTATCTTTATGGAACCAAGAGTACTATCTTTACCGATTACAAAAGTCTCCAACACATCTTCGATCAAAAGCAACTAAACATGAGACAACGAAGGTGGATTGAAACCTTAAACGATTACGATTGCGAGCTTCGTTACCATCCCGGAAAGGCAAATGTAGTAGCCGATGCCTTAAGTCGAAAAGAAAGAGCGGTGCCTCTTCGTGTCCGAGCCTTAAACATCACCATCCACACAAACCTTAATAGCCAAATTCGGGTAGCCCAAGATGAAGCTCTCAAGGATGAAAACGTTTCACGCGAGCACTTAAACATTCTCGTCTCACGATTCAAAACTAAGGAAACCGGACTTCGATATTTCGCCGGAAGGATTTGGGTGCCTAGTTATGGGGACTTACGAAGTCTTATTTTAGATGAAGCCTATAAGTCACGATACTCGATTCACCCCGTTGCCAATAAGATGTACCATGACCTTAAACAACAATATTAGTGGCCGAACATCAAAAGGGACGTAGCTACTTATGTTTCCAAGTGTTTGACATGTTCCAAAGTCAAAGTCGAACACCAAAGACCGTCCAGACTACTTCAACAACCCAAGATCCCGCAGTGAAAGTGGGAAAGGATAACGATGGATTTCATCACCAAGTTACCCAAAACGACGGGCGGTTATGATACCATTTGGGTTATTGTTGACCGTCTCACCAAATCCGCACACTTCCTTGCCATGAAAGAAACGGACAAAATGGAAAAACTTGCACAACTTTACATTAAAGAAATCGTAGCCCGACACGGTGTACCCTTATCGATTATCTCCGACCGAGATGGCCGTTTTGTTTCTAGATTTTGGCGTACCTTACAAGAAGCGTTGGGAACGCATTTAGACATGAGCACCGCATACCATCCGCAAACCGACGGACAAAGTGAACGCACAATTCAAACCTTGGAAGACATGCTACAAGCTTGCGTTGTCGACTTTGGAAAAGCTTGGGATAAGCACTTGCCTCTCGCCGAATTCTCCTACAACAATAGTTATCACGCGAGTATTAACGTTGCACCATTCGAAGCTTTATATGGTCAAAAATGTCGTTCACCTCTTTGTTGGGTCGAAGTAGGCGACACACAAATCACCGGACCCGAACTCATTCACGAAACCACCGAGAAAATCGTTCAAATCCGAGATAGGCTTAGGACGGCCCGGAGTCGTCAAAAGTGCTGCACCGACAAAAGACGCAACAACCTTGAATTCCAAGTCGGTGACCGAGTAATGTTAAAAGTCGCACCTTGGAAAGGTGTAATCCATTTTGGGAAACGCGGGAAGCTAAATCCAAGGTATATTGGTCCTTTCGAAATCTTGGAGCGTATTGGAACCGTTGCTTATCGTTTAGATCTTCCACCTCAATTGAGCTCCGTTCATCCTACCTTCCATGTATCTAACTTGAAAAAGTGTCTTGCCGAACCCGATATCGTTATTCCTCTCGAGGAACTTACTTTTGATGACAAACTTCATTTTGTGGAGGAACCGGTTAAAATTGTGGACACCTCCGTCAAGACATTGAAACAAAGCCGAATTTCGATTGTTAAAGTCCGTTGGAACGCCAAAAGGGGACCCGAGTTTACTTGGGAAAGGCAAGACCAAATGCAAAAGAAATACCCTCACTTGTTCCCGGTTCCGGAAACGCAAGATTTCGAGGAAGAAACAACGACTACTACGCCTACTTAAATTTTAGGACGAAATTTCTTTTAAGGAGTAGGTAATGTAACATCCCGCCTTTTTCCGTTTACTTTTCCGTTTAACTATTTAAATTCCGTTATATGGTTATAACATCTCCCGTTGATACGCGTTTTAAAAATATCTCGTTTAGGTAATTCACGCAACCGCAACCGAACTCGAGGGACTAGTTTCGCCAAAGATCCAAAAAGGTGACTAGCTTTTGACTAGTCAACCCCACCACCTATCTTTTTCATTTTCATTTTCCTTTTCTTCTACTACTTCCCTATTTTCTTTCAATTCTCCAATTTGAAGATTCATCATCTAAATCCGTTCAAGCAAACATCAATCAAAACAAATTACATATTTGGATTCCTTGCAACTTCCTCTTCGATTCCATACCGATTTCATTACATTTGGGTAACTTTCTAAAATCACTAGATTTTGTGTTCTTGATGTTTTTAAGTTATAAAGTTGTTAATTAGTGTCTATGGCTCAAGTCTAACATGAATATATGATTTATATGTTCGATTTTGTTATTTGAAGTAACTAGCATGAACATAAACTTTGGTGTGTTTGATTTGGTGATTTGGTTGTTTGAATGATGTTAAATGTTATAAATGCATGTATTAAATGTGTTCCTAACATCACTAGCTTTAATTTGATGTGTAGGTTGCTTGAGAAAACTCCATAAACTTGATTAGTGATTTTGGTGAATTTGGTTAGGGTTTGATAGAATTGAATGTGAACATTTAATGTATTGAATGCCATGAATTGTTGTTAGTAAGTAGTTAGTTGTATTGTATGCTTGATTACCTACGAAACGGCGCGTTATATGGATGCATTTAATTCCCGAATCCTATTTTGTGCATTTATGAACTTGAGCATTAATTGAGCATTAAATATTGGAAAGTCGGTTATTGCAAATGATGTTTTTGGTTGATGAAATGTGTTTAGTTGTGTTCCTTATCAAATTAGCTTTCTAACAATATAAGATACGAGTTCTAAGTGTTAGCGGTTTGTGTTTTATGCTTGAAAGAGTTTTGGATTTGAGACTTGGACATTTGAGACTGACCAGGTACCAGCACCCGTTAAATACCGCGGAGCGGCAATCCTTGGTCGTTGCGCGGCATTTGCCTTGTTTGGGTTCTGACCTACATGGTCAAAATTCGAGAAATGTTTGCTATGCTACGCACCTCCGATTCACATGTAACTTGTTCTAACTTGCTTATATATGAATAAAAACCTCAGAAAAATAGTTCAGGACCCGACCCGAACGTGTTGACTTTTTCGTTGACTTTGACCGACCAAAGTTTGACTTTTTGTCAAACTTAACCGAATGATTATGCAATCTTTCTAACATGATCCTATACTTGTATCTTGCATGAAACTTGACAATTTGATTCACATGCTACATAATCGAGTCGTTTTGAGCCATATGACTAATTGAACATCTTTGACCAATCGTGACTATCGTTATTGATACAACCTATTTGTTTAGGTCGAGACTAGCATTGTTCTTGCACACGTTACTTGTTGAAGTAAATTTACATTCATACACTCAAGGTGAGATCATAGCCCCACTTTTCATATACTTTTATACTTTTAAAATCGTGGGATGAGAAAACATATACATTACATACTTATATATATATATATACTTTTCACATGTATATATATACTTTTCATACTTTGATACTTTGAATACTATACGAAAGCAAAGATACATACGAGTTAGAACCGAAAATCCTCAAGTCCAATTATCATTAGTTACACTTGTAGGGTGTAAGCGAGAAATTATGTTGTGTGGCCATGCGGGTTTGACGAACCCTCATTCAGATGAATGAAACGTACTTTCGATGTATAGTATAGGTTCTAACACTATTATGCAGAGGTAATATTCAGTTAAGCTTCATAATTGGGTGCTCGTGATACAAACACATCTTTTGATATGTATACGCTTGATAAACGATTTATACTAAACCTTGTGATACAAATATACTTTATGCATACAACTATGATTTCACCAACGTTTTCGTTGATAGATTCTTTTATGTTTTCTCAGGTCCTTGAATGCTTAATGATACATGCTTCCGCTCATTACTTTTGATACTTGCTTGGATGTCGAGTATACATGCATACGTGGAGCGTCTTTTGACTACTTTCAAATTGTGTCGCTTATGATGTGCGTAGAGGTGTGTACAAAATAGTTATATTTTTACTAAGAAATACTATTAAATACGATACAATTTAAACAAGTTTTAATTATTTATTTACAGATGGGATATACCTAAACCTTGCTACAACACTATAGGCAGTGTACCTAATCGTAGAATAGTATAGTTTTTAGTAAGTCCAGTTCGTTCCACAGGGAGACGACTTATTTTACACTATATTTTAAACAACTATATTTGTACAAATATATATATACATTTATATATAGTAGTAATATATAAAAGGGGGTTTACCGTTTAATGACCGGTTTGTCGATTTTATATTTTAAGCGTAAAGATAAATGACGATAATTAAAATGACAATAAATAAAAGGACAGTAAAATAATTATGCTTATTTAAACTTCCGTACTCATGATGTTTGACGTTTTGGTTTTAATTTATTACCCTGGGTTAATTGTCCTTTGTCCTGGATTATTCAATATGTCCGTCTGGTTTTTGTCCATAAAAGTCCATCAGTCATAAATATAAAGTGCGAGTATCCTCGTCAAATTATCCTTATATCCGAAGTCAAATATTCCAACTAATTGGGGGCTTAAACTGTAACAAGGTCTTAATACTTTGTTTAATAATTACACCAGGATATCGACTGCGTGTAATCCAAGGTTTTAATACTTTGTTAACAATTACGCCAAGTGTCCTTGTACATAATTCACCCCTGTTTTAATAAGTCCATTAACTATTAATCCATTCCCGTGTCCGGTTAAATGAACGATTATTAGTACTTATAAATATCCCGCCCATCGTGTCCGATCGAGTGTATGTGGTTATTTATAGGTACGTCAAATTGTAATCTTTATATTAAATTAACAAGATATTAATTAGTTTATTAAATATAAAACCCATTAATAGCCCATAGTCCAATTTCCACAAGTGTCGGTCTTTTATTCAAACCCCAATTATGGTCCAAAGCCCAATTACCCCGTCTTAATAGTTAGTCCAATATCATGATTACTTCGGCTCAAATAAGCATAATAATAACTTAGTTATGAGACATTAAGTTTAAAAAGAGAACATAACTTACAATGAGTATTTATCGCGTAGCTTTACACGGACAGAATTTCGACTTTAGAATTCGTAAAATAACCGTTACATAACCCAAACTAATCTAATATAAAACTAACCTATATTATATATATATATATATATATATATATATATATATATATATATATATATATATATATATATATATATATATATATATATATATATATATATATATATATATATATATATATATATATATATATATTACAGAGAGTAGAGAGAATGATATATATGGTGTGTCTCGATGCTTGAATTGAGCTGTCTATTTATAGGCATGAAATTGGATACTGTATATGTGGTGAAAGTTTGATAAAGTTGATGAAACAACTTTTCCATACATTCCCGGTGGCTAATTCTCAATTTGCAGATTGAATTATTTATTTATTATTATTATTATTATTATATTATATTATTATTATGAATTATATATATATTATATTATATTCTTGTGCATAGTTGATTTGTAATTTTAGCTCCATTGACTTGTACGTTGATACTCGGTTTATGTCTCGGTTCCGGATTTTCGAACGTCTTTTCGTATGCTAAGATATCCTGTACTTTGCATTTTGTAACTTGTACTCTTGTCATTTTAGGACGTTTCTCATCAATAATTTGAACCACTTGGATTGTATCTTGTACATTTGAGCTTTTTGGATATTTGCGTCTTCAAATCTTCGTTTTTGCCTTTTGTCTTCGCACTTATTTATTTAAACGAATATTACTTGAAAATAGAACATTTGCAACTGAAAACTTTACATATTGGAAGGATATTGCTACAAAATATATGTTCATTTGGAGCACTATCAAATATCCCCACACTTGAACGTTGCTTGTCCTCAAGCAATACAGAACTTGAAATTAAATCACACTTCACTCGAATCATTTTTTTTATTCTCACACTTTATACATCAGTTATTTTAATACGGCGGTATAAACAATGATAGTAACGATAGAACCATGGTTAAAGGTGGGTGTGCCATCCACAGTTGCCTCGGGTTCAGGTCAACGACACTTGCAATCAAATAGCCGATTTACTTTCGGTTTCCAAAGCAAAGTGCACATTTGAAAGGTGGTTTAAAGTCCCACGTGACAATGAAAATTTAGATCCTTAAGGAAATTGGATATTTATGAAAACATTTGATCTTTTGAGAATTCATTCTAGCTCTTACCCTAGATAAGTTTTCCGGAATAACCATTCACCGGTGTTTGCCAAATATTTTTGTAAGTTTTCTGGGTTTCAGATTTGAAAATTTTAGCCCAACACTTGCGGTTTTGTGTTACCCACTTGCTAACCTTGTATTAAGAAAGCAACACGTTCAGTTTACTTGTCCCGTATATTACCTTTCGGCAAACTACCATCCGGTTGTAAAGGAAAGCGATGAACAAGCAACTGTTAAGGCAATGTCTAATGACATGCATTTGATTATGGTCTATATCGTGTCGGATGCAATTACTATCCTTTGTAGGAGCAATAGTAAAGATCACCCTATAGTTTTTCGGTCTGGCACAAGGTCATGTCTTCGACCATGCTATGCAACCACCGTTCTTACTGTTGACACCCGATTTAGTTCAGGTGACCTAATGAATTCCAGGTGAATTCCTAGGATTTTACGTTCCATGGTAATGAACGCATTGAAAATAGGTTTTCAGAAAACAAATCGGTTTTATTTTTGATCAAAATATTTTCTCGTTCAAGCTCGAGTTTAGATATCATCGAATTCTATGAGTTTGTAATTCTCAATCTTTAAGGTCAATCTCAAGGATTGAGTAATATCAGGCTTAAAAGCTGATTTTTAATCTTTAAGGAGATTATCCTTTCTGGGGGTCTGATTCATTAGTCTTATCAAGCTAATTTGCACGGTGCCCTCCCTATTTTACGAGACAGATCCTCTCATGGTTAGGATAAGTCTGACCACATGTCAACCCTGTTTGATGCTGAGGTCCGTGGATTTCCAGCTGATTTTCGAGAAAACTTTTCAAGGTTTTTCGTCAACCTACAGCTGGTCTGGACGACAACTTCATGACCTAAATCAAGAAGCGCGTGTCTTTTTCGGAAGACTTTACTTCCTTTTAATGATGGAATTGATTCATCGTGTAGATCCATCTTTTCTTTCAAATGTATTACAATAAACCGGGTAAAACAGTTAATTTAGTCCAAAACAAAAGCACCTACAATAACTTTACAGAAACATGTGATAGATAGTTTTTAATTGAATAACTTGGTACATTCTTCCCACACTTAGTTTCTTTCTTTGCCTTTTTATTCTCCTTTATTCCATTTTAAATGAATTCAAGCATTTTAGGGTGTTTCTCAATTTATGTCCTTTCCGAGGTAACGATAATTTCGGTATTAAAACCTAGTTTTCATCGTTCATAAATATATATAAACATGATTTTGAATTCATTTAGTTGAAAATTTTTTCAAATTTTCACAAAATTTGGCAAATAAACCAAGTATAAACCCGAGAGAATTTATAACCCTTCCCCACACTTGAGATCATGCAATGCCCTCATTTGCATAAAATCAGACTATAATTATAAATTCATGAGGGTGATTAGTGTAGAAAAGTGATTAAAAATACCTAGTTTGTAATTACTAAGCTCGCCGAATGATAGATGGCGCGCATCATCGTTCATTCCTTTTGTTGTTTTATCACACATGTTTTTCTTCAAAAATGGTTGCTTTTCTGAACTGTTTGCTAATCTTTGAAAATACGTCTTTTACCCTAATTTATCATGCATTTTTATTAACGAGTTATGCACTAACCCGAACCCCTAATTTAACGTTAAGTAGAGTTAGACTTCTCCACACTTAGCTGACGACATGTGAAGTCGGTAGAATAATTTCCACGAATTAAAATAGTGAGCCAGTTATTTACATCTCGGGTGGTGTATAATATATCAATGGGTTTAAAGTTTAGACCCACCCGATCGTCACTACTTAATTCTTTTTTAAGTGTAGCTTTTAGTAAATGGATATGTCTCTTTTCTGGTTCTTGGTCAAATGGATCATTATACACCGACATACATATTTCTATAGGGTGAACAATTCCTAACATTTCCTTCCGTTCATTCTCGGGATCAAAGGTTTCACCTCTATTACCCAATTGGGTGAAATTCGAGGTGTCAATATCTATTACAGCTCGTAGTTCATCTTCGGTAGATGACTCGTCTATTGAGAATATTGGGTTGGAAGGTTGTGAGATGGTAAAATTCGAGATCGAAGCAAATTCTTCTTCTTTAACGGTCCTTATTGGTCCCACCACTTTGGTCTCGGGGGTAAAATTTTCAACGTTATTGTTTTTCCAAGAGTACCAATTTGTCACCCTTACTTCTTTTTCATCTATTGATGGATCAATGATTTCGTCGTTAGAGGCTAATGTGTCGATATGTTGTGAAATTGGTAAGACTGAATAAAAAGTATCATCGAGATAATTGGTGATTTCGGAGCTCTCGAATTCATCAAAATTCGATGATATGAGATTTTCTTGCACACGACTCCTCAGATCAACAGGTGTGTAGTCTGATAGAGTTTCAGCTTGCCTATTTGCAAACTCTCTCATTTGTTCATTTTGAGCATCAAATTCTTCGAATTTGATTTTCATATAATCTAATAAATTTTCAGACACATAATTTTTCTCGTCCTCTGGTTGTTGAGTTTGGATATATTCTTGGGAATAATCCCAATTTGAATCTTCATAATCGTTCCATTCAGGTTCCATATGTGCATAATTTTCTATAGGAACATAATAATAACATTTCCATTTTGAGTGATAATCTCCACAGATTTCACAACCAGTTATTGTTTCGTCATTCGTGATCCAAGTTTGACCGAACGAATTTTCATCAACACTCGTTTGAGAGTATTGATTTAATTGATTTTGAAAATTAGAAAGAGTTTTCAAAATATTCTCGAAATTTTCCATAATACGCTTATTACTAAATTTTAGCTACAATGTGGTGCATTTACTAATTATTCTATTAGTTATAAAACTAAAAATTATATAAGTTATCAAATTAATAGACTTTTCTGCTTTTGCCCACGTTTCGAATAGCCAATAGATGCAGCAGGTAGCCAGGACCCTTTAAATCGGAAGTCCACAACTCGCCACTAACAAATTCAACTATTACTACGAACCAGAAAATTGACGTCTATTAATTTAATCGTCTTATAGAACACTCTATAAAGTAAAGTTACTATAGCTTAGATATGTAATATTGTTATACAAACAATGGATCCCTGCAAACAAATAAACATTTGGACATTTATTATTGATAATTGTTGATAAACTGTGATATTTTTGACAATTGTTGTGCTGCGTACAATGATAATCACCAACATATAAATAACAATACATGACCTAGTAGGTTAAGTAACAATAATGGACTAACACAATGGCCCATATAAATATATGGGCCAAAGCATATATATATATCGTCTAAGTGGGTGTTTGTATTAGCGTTTAGAAAAATGATTATGCTTTTTACATAATTAGAATCATATAATCAGTTGTATCAAATCGTGATTTAAATTTATAGTGTTTGGATTTGATTATGATATTTGATATCGTGATAATCTGATAATCAATTTAAGAGTGTTTGGAAATATTAAAGTTTTTTGATAACTTAACGTGTAAAATTACAAAAAAAAGATATTCATTTTATATGACAACAGTAGGAAGAAATATAGGTTGTACAATTTTAATTTAATACATATTCATCATTTAAATTAATCAAAATCACTCGGCTGCATTGAGAATAAGATTTTAAGTTGCACATTAATTCATTAGATGTTCATATATTCAGCTAAAAAGCTTCACAAATATATCATATGAACATTTCTAGTTAACAAAAAGTCTGACAAATGTATAGTGGAGTTTTAAATTTACATTGTTTTCACTAGATATCTATGGAATATTTTAATTGATACACATAGGTAGTGACGTTACGTCAAGGTAATAAAGCAAATAAGAGAGGGGTTTGAAGTTTTATAAGGAGGTTATTGTGGTAAAATTAAGTGTCCGGATTTCTTTGGATAATCACGTTTTTCAAGCAGTATCACCTCCCTTGCTTTTGCATTTCTGAGTTTTGTACGTAAGAAAACGTAAATAATTGATTTTAATTCTTTATTATCCAAACACAAAATATAGATTATTTACGATTTCTAAACGTGATAATCAAATAATCTATCTCTAAACGCTAAAACAAACACCCCCTAACAATATTACGTCCATGAAACAATTCTTTTTTTTTTCTTTTGTTGCAAAAATACTACTCGTATAGTGATAACTTTAATGACATATTCGAAGCAAGAAACAGTACAACCTATAAAAGTAGCCCATAAAACGAGCTTAGCAAGTGAACGTCCGCAAAAAGCGGCACACCAACTATCCTTGATAAAGCAATTCACTAATAGGGTGAAATAATAAAACTTGTATGGACAGGTTGTTTATATAATATTTGAAGAACAGGCACATCCTAAATAATTTTATTGCCATATGTTTATTGAGTGTATGATTTTTTTTATTTTTTTTAATATGTTTTTCTCAAACTTATATATAATTATATTTTTACAAATATATATTAAAAATATAGCGTTTCGCGCTCTCCCCGGCAGCGGCGCCAAAAACTCTTGATGTGCGTAGAGGTGTGTACAAAATAGTTATATTTTTACTAAGAAATACTATTAAATACGATACAATTTAAACAAGTTTTAATTATTTATTTACAGATGGGATATACCTAAACCTTGCTACAACACTATAGGCAGTGTACCTAATCGTAGAATAGTATAGTTTTTAGTAAGTCCGGTTCGTTCCACAGGGAGACGACTTATTTTACAATATATTTTAAACAACTATACTTGTACAAATATATATATACATTTATATATAGTAGTAATATATAAAAGGGAGTTTACCGTTTAATGACCGGTTTGTCGATTTTATATTTTAAGCGTAAAGATAAATGACGATAATTAAAATGACAATAAATAAAAGGACAGTAAAATAATTATGCTTATTTAAACTTCCGTACTCATGATGTTTGACGTTTTGGTTTTAATTTATTACCCTGGGTTAATTGTCCTTTGTCCTGGATTATTCAATATGTCCGTCTGGTTTTTGTCCATAACAGTCCATCAGTCATAAATATAAAGTGCGAGTATCCTCGTCAAATTATCCTTATATCCGAAGTCAAATATTCCAACTAATTGGGGGCTTAAACTGTAACAAGGTCTTAATACTTTGTTTAATAATTACACCAGGATATCGACTGCGTGTAATCCAAGGTTTTAATACTTTGTTAACAATTACGCCAAGTGTCCTTGTACATAATTCACCCCTGTTTTAATAAGTCCATTAACTATTAATCCATTCCCGTGTCTGGTTAAATGAACGATTATTAGTACTTATAAATATCCCGCCCATCGTGTCCGATCGAGTGTATGTGGTTATTTATAGGTACGTCAAATTGTAATCTTTATATTAAATTAACAAGATATTAATTAGTTAATTAAATATAAAACTCATTAATAGCCCATAGTCCAATTTCCACAAGTGTCGGTCTTTTATTCAAACCCCAATTATGGTCCAAAGCCCAATTACCCCGTCTTAATAGTTAGTCCAATATCATGATTACTTCGGCTCAAATAAGCATAATAATAACTTAGTTATGAGACATTAAGTTTAAAAAGAGAACATAACTTACAATGAGTATTTATCGCGTAGCTTTACACGGACAGAATTTCGACTTTAGAATTCGTAAAATAACATTTACATAACCCAAACTAATCTAATATAAAACTAACCTATATTATATATATATATATATATATATATATATATATATATATATATATATATATATATATATATATATATATATCTATATATATATTACAGAGAGTAGAGAGAATGATATATATGGTGTGTCTCGATGCTTGAATTGAGCTGTCTATTTATAGGCATGAAATTGGATACTGTATATGTGGTGAAAGTCTGATAAAGTTGATGAAACAACTTTTCCATACATTCCCGGTGGCTAATTCTCAATTTGCAGATTGAATTATTTATTTATTATTATTATTATTATATTATATTATTATTATGAATTATATATATTATATTATATTCTTGTGCATAGTTGATTTGTAATTTTAGCTCCGTTGACTTGTACGTTGATACTCGGTTTATGTCTCGGTTCCGGATTTTCGAACGTCTTTTCGTATGCTAAGATATCCTGTACTTTGCGTTTTGTAACTTGTACTCTTGTCATTTTTAGACGTTTCTCATCAATAATTTGAACCACTTGGATTGTATCTTGTACATTTGAGCTTTTTGGACATTTGCGTCTTCAAATCTTCGTTTTCGCCTTTTGTCTTCGCACTTATTTATTTAAACGAATATTACTTGAAAATAGAACATTTGCAACTGAAAACTTTACATATTGGAAGGATATTGCTACAAAATATATGTTCATTTGTACTTTAAACTTTGTTGTGTAACTAGTTGTCGAACTAATTTGAAAACCTTGAAACATCTTTACTTTTGAAATGAATGCGACATACTTTTGGTCAAACGTTATTTTAAAGACTTATGACCATGTAACGGGACCTAAGTAGACGGCGCCGTCAATGACGATTTTGTCGGGTCGCTACAGTATCAACGGGAGATGTTAGAAACATATAACGGACTTTAAATAAATAAACGGAAAAAGGCGGGATGTTACAATAAATGCTGTAAGATGTGTCTAGACTAAGATTAATAAGCAAGTAATTTCTGACAAGGAATGATAAACAAAACTTTGACATGCAGCTAAGGTCGAAGTCCAGACTCACTTAATGCATCCTAACAACTATCAGTTAGACACATTAATGCAAGACCTGATTCTCTAGGACCAACGCTCTGATACCATCTGTGACGACCCGTCCTAATCCACCTGGACGAAGTCTTCAACATTTGGTCACATTACGATGATCTGTCCTAATATGCCATGAATGACTCCAAGTACTCTCTTTAAAATGAGCAAATGCACAGCGGAAGATTTCTTTCATACCTGAGAATAAACATGCTTAAAAGTGTCAACTAAAAGGTTGGTGAGTTCATAGGTTTATCATAACAATTATTTCAGTATATTAATAGACCACAAGATTTCTATTTATAAATATATGTACACTCGCAAGTGTATAAAACCGTTCTGCTTATGTTGAGGCCTCAGTAACCAATCTTAACAATAATATAATAAGTCATCTTCGCAAAGATGGATACGTACACTCGCAAGTGTATAAATAATCCTCGAAGTACTAAACATCCGCCCACTAGCTCTTATGTCTAGTGCAGCCTACAGGATGGGGGTGTTAAGCCCGATAGATCTATCTTTAGGATTTGCGCTTACATGCTCTTATAACATGTAACTAAATTACCTAGCACATCAATCCGCAGAATATTATTTTTAATCACTTGTCTCTATTTCGTAAAGCATTTATAAAAGCAGCGCATGTATTCTCAGCCCAAAAATATATATTGCAAAAGCAATTAAAAAGGGAGCAAATGAAACTCACCATACTGTATTTTGTAGTAAAAATACATATGACATCATTTAACAAGTGTAGGGTTGACCTTGGATTCACGAACCTATATTAATTGTATATCTATTAAATCATATAATCGTAATCGAACAAAATATATGTATATTATTATTAGTGATCTAATTTTTATATTAATAACTTATAGGTTTCATTATTTAGTTAAATATATTCATTTTATATATTTTAAGTAAATAAAAATAGTAATATAGTTAAGTTATGTGTATTAAATATATTTTTATATAAAGATCCCTTATTTGTTAATTTAACAATAATACTAGATTAAGGATAGTAATAATAATAATGATAGTAATAATAGTAATAATAATAATAATAATAATAATAAAAATGTTAATTTTAAAAATGATAATTTTAATAAAAATAATAACTTTAATTATAATAATAATTTTATTAACAATGATGTTTTTAATAATAAAGATAAATTGATAGTTTTACTAATATTGATTCTTTCAATACTAATATAGTTGTAAAGATAATACTTTTTATTAATAACAATGCTAATATCGATAATACTATTGTTATTAATAATAATAATACTTACAATAATAATAATGATAATAAAGATAATAATACTTATACTTAATAATAATAGTAATTATAATTGTAATTATAATCATCATACTAATAATTAATGATACTTATTACTTATGTTAATAATAATAATAACAATAATAAAAATGATAATTATAATGATAATGGAAATGAAATAAAAATATATACCATTAAAAATGCTTTCCTAAAAAGATTTGCCCAAGATGAGACTCGAACCCAAGACCTCTCGAACACCTGACAACATACTTAACCAATGCACCATTTCAGGGTTTTTGAATTATATATCTTCTGTACAATATTTAACCCGTTTTGATTATCACTCATCTTCTTCATTTTAGTGTAACAAAGGCAAATCTCTAAGCGTGATTGTAAATTACTTAGATTAAACCAATTCTTGGAATTGAATTAGGATTTTATGTAGTGGAGGAAAACTTTGATTAACAGATATAAAAGAAACGAAAAAAATAAATAAATATAAACCTGTAACCGTCTTCGTGAATGAACACAAGAACTCAAACGTTGATTTTGAAATTTAGACAGTTTTTGATTACGATTCCTACATAAAACATGTTGTAAATCATTCCTACAAACTATCTCAATCATCAATTTAATCAGAAACAAAAACTAGAATTCGAATTTTACTATAAACACTTCAGTTTGACTTTTAAAATCTAAACTTTGACTTCAAAAATTCAGACTTGATACAACTAATTGAAACTTGATATTTTGGAGAAAGATCGTTTATAACATTCCTAACATAACCACATTATTACATTTTGTAATAGCATTTAAATTTCGAAACTTTGATTAATGATACAGTAACAGAGTAGAACAAGCTGTATTATTGAATTTTTTTTTTTTTTTTATGTTTTTGGTTCTCCATTGACGCCATGTATATTTATAATGTGATAGCTAATAACTACTACAGAGTTAAGATTCGTTTGTTTTTGTTTTGTAGTAATTTGATGGTCGACAGCCTTTATTTGAGCAGGTACAGAAATAAATAAAGAATTTAAAAGATGATTTTGATATCTAACTGAATTTGACCTCATCTGTGGTTTATATTCGATTTCTGATACAGGTTTTGAGATAGAAAACAAGTCCTATAAAGGTTGAGAGTGATGTGGAACAGAATACAAAATTTTTGTATTTGATTGTATATTTAATCGTATATTTATATATATATTTATATAATCTGTAAATGTAATTGTAATTATATGTTCTTATACAACTGTTTTAATGTATACGTATATATATATATATATATATATATATATATATATATATATATATATATATATATATATATATATATATATATATATCTGTATTTGGTATATGTATTTATATGTATCTGTGTTTATATAACTTTTTACATATGTATTTATATCAATTTCTTAAATTTTGATATCAAATAAGTATAAATATATTAAGGTTAGTAATAACACTAATAATAATATTATTAATAAAGAGCCTAGTAATAATAGATGACAAATAATATTTTATTAACAATAATGATAAGTTTAATTCCTAATAGTGATAATAATAATAAAAATGATAATACTAATCTTATTAGTTTCATTAATGAAAATAATAATATTAATGATAATATGATAACTTATACATATCAAATTTATATATATATATATATATATATATATATATATATATATATATATATTTACATTTTTAACAGTAACTTAAGTTTTTCTTCATTATAATTAAGCACATAATAGTTTAGTCTATAATATAATTATTTATATATTTATTTTTCTATTTACAATTAATGTTTCGTGAATCGTCGGGAATGGTCGATGGTCAATTGAATACATAACACAGTTCAAAGTTTATGAGACTTCAACATTACAGACATTGCTTATCGTATCGAAAACATATAAAGATAAATATGATTAAAGTGTTCGACTTAACTACGTTCATTAAATCTCCAATTCTCATATTGAGTAGTTACAAAATATGTTGCAAAGCTCATCTAGATCTTAAGACTTAGGTGTATACTACATAACTTATTATCTTCAAGTGGTTCACATTCAATAATAAATATAACTATCTAGGTCTACATGCATGGAATACTAGTAAGAGGCAAGTATTGAGATTAACTCGGTTCATAAATCTTATCCTTTACCTACGCATACAATTCCATCTTAATGTCTGGATAATCAATGGTTCTTACTTGAACATACAAATTCTAATTCATACATGTAATAAAATAGTCATTAACCCTAACTAGGAATCATGTTATTACCAAGTAAGCACTAACAAGTTTAGCTAGTCATATACGTAATAATAATGATCAAATAATTAAACAAAGAAATAATTAAAACAAACATTAAAGTAAAAATCAAGATGAATAATAAATAAGAAAACCCTAAATACTTTGGATTGCAATCGATCCGACGACCGTATCAACAGCCGGCGGTTGTTTCACAGTTTAGCCAGCGACTAGTGGCCTTAGCTGGCGACCCTTCTCAAACTTCCAGAACCTTCAATGCTTAGCTGGAGGCTCTTTCACTGATGGCAACTCGAATTATTTTTTTCATACTTTTCGATCTTCAAACATTTATTATAATAACCACCAGTCCTTTTCACAGTCGGAGACTCTTTTCACTTGAAGACCGGCGGCCCTTTGGTCAGCCGTCAGCTGTTCTTCCTTTTTCGGGAATCCGAATATGAATTTCATAAAAATAGTTGGCAGCTGTTAAAACAGATAGTGGTTGTTTTCACTGTCTTCAACTTCTCCTCATTCCTCATCTCTACAACATCCAATTTTCATCTTTTTATCACCTTTTAACATCTTTTCATCACTTTTCCTACAAAATCACTTAAACTATTTCAAACATGTAAAACATCATTTTGTTCTATGAATAAACACAATTTAGCTTAAAATAAAGATTGTAAGTAACTAGAGAGGGGGTGAATAGTTACTTAATATGTTTTTAAAACTTTTTCGATTGATCACTAAACTTGATTAACTATGATCAACCAATTCAACTCAAACTTGATGTGTGTGGTGTATATGTTCACAATGATAAATAAAGTAATGTAAAGAACATAGACATAACGATTTATAGTGGTTCGGGTGGATGTTAACTAATCAACCTTAATCCACTCCCTGATTACACTAATCGGGATTTCTTGCTTCACTAAGCACTTTTCTCCAAACCCGGTGGAGATCCAATTTACAAGTCTTCAACTTCTTTGGTAGACAACAAACCTAATTTTTCTAACCCTTTTAAAGACCAACTCCAACCTAGCTCAACTTGTCTTCAACTTGGACAAGTATTAATCTCGAACTAAGATTAATCAACTTCCTAAGTCCCTTTAAGGAAGTAGATAACTAAGCTAGCCTATGCTTCTACTAATTGAAGTTACAAGACTCACACAATCAGTGACGATAATTTTAAGACAATTCTAGGACATACATCACTCTAAGTAATCTCACATGATAAATAAATTAGATTAGTAAGTTTACAACAATCAAATTCTATGTCTATAAGATCATAGAATCTTCTCTTGCTTGATCACATTTGAGTAGTAATTAAAGCCCTTGTGATCTCTGGAAATATGCCTTTGAAATGTGCAAGAGGGTCAGCTTGAAAGGCTCTCCAGTGCTTGCTATTTATGGTGGAATTCAAAAACTAGCCGTTGCCAGACGATCACTGTCACGGTCGATCGTGGTTTGACCGTGCGCGCCTGTGTCCAAAATTTGTATCCGTTGTATAGCCGTTTGACTCAGATTTGAACATCATATTTTGGAATCTTTACTTCATTTAGCACCTGCAAAAGAAACGCAATATCCTATACAAGTACTACACGCATTAAGTGTGAGGGATTTGGTCTTATTGTGTGAAAATGACATAACACTCTAAATGTGGTAAACCCAACATTCTTGAAGAAGTGTCTTGATTGTCATTTGAGGTAATCTCAGTTTGGTCAAGACTTAGTTAGGCTCATTAATGCATTTGGTTCAATCCTAATGACAAGTCAACATGTCATTAACTTCATAGTTTCAATTAATCACAAATCATATTCATTTTAAGATTAAGTAGAGATTAATTTAATAATGTTTTTCTAAGTTAAACATTAAGTGTAAGTTGTACTTGGACATGTTACACAATGTGTGTTATTAGACAAGACCAAATAGATTATTGACCATTATTATTTGTGAACCATGTTACACTTAATTCCTTGAAGTAAACTAGTTATTTGAATCCTAGTGTTCTAACTTATAACACATAGCAAGTTTAAGAGCATGTTAACAAGTTGGCAAATTAATAAGTATCAAACTTATTAACAGGTAGCAAGTAATACTCACATATAGCAAGAGATAGTTATTCTAATATCAATCATATAGATATTTGCAAAACAATATGGTTTAAGCTTTAGCAAGCTTACTTGCAATATAACACTTTGCATGATTAATGTGTAAGCACACATTAATGTCCAACACATGTACTAGGGAAGAGCAATCTCTAGTTGGGACTTGGTAACCATCCTAAATGTATCTAGGCGTATTTTAGGATTATAAGTCTTTACTAGTTACACTTTAAAATGTTGTTCTTCATTTAGCCTTAAATTGTCACTAAGTAATCTTTAATTGTAATTAGTGTTCTAGTGACATTTGCTTATGTGTGTTGGTACTTGGTGATCATCCTAAGAATGTCTAGACAAGTTTTAAGATCACAAGTTATCGATTAACACTTATGTGTTATGCTTAATCATGGTTAAATTGTCATTAGCGTGATTAACCAAGATTAGCATTTTTATGACCAAAACTCAATTGAGTATGGAGGAGGCATCTATTCTAAGTGTGTTGAGAAAGGTTTCATGAATTATAGATGTCGAGAAGTGGTCAAACTAAATTTGGTCAAAAATGGTGATAGTGAAATCTACGGTCGCACTGCGGTTGACCGTGGTGACGACCGTGCAACTTGTTTTCACAAAACTACGTTGCAGATTCAGTCTGGGCTTCTACGGTCAGGTATACGGTCGACCGTCCCTTTGACCGTGTAACTTTATTTTCATTCTAAGGTTTGTTTGATTTGGTCATTTGCAAGAACAAGTATGGATTAGTGAACTAGCGTGTTTTATGTTAAGATGTCAATCATCATTTATGCATATGTATGTGTCATCATCAATAAATATTCTTTGGTTAAGCATCATATTTAACTTTGACGGTTAGTCCATTAACCAACATTCAATGTGAAGAATTTCACACCTTCATCAGGTACATGCATGAATTTTCCAAAGTCTTTGAGACACATGAAAAACCCTTTATCAAACAACTGGAATTTGATGTTGTTTGAGGGAGTGAACTCATAGTTCGCATAGAATTCTCGAACTAGAGTTGAGTAAATGGGACCTCTTAAGGTTAAGAATGCGTCTCATTTTATGTAAGCAAAATTCTCGAGAAGGTTCTCGGGAAAGTGCTCCACTGTGACCTCACAACCTTCGGCGATTGGTCGAGTGCTAACCATTTGCCGGTTGTGATTGATCATATCACTTTCATCTTTGGAGTTAGGAAAGTGATTATCAAAGGAGTCAGAAGCAGAAGAAGTCAAATCGATCAAGAAAGGATTGTTAGGGGACTTGTTTGTTTGACTCATTTTGAGTGAAGGAGTTGTAGTGAATCTTGCATCATGATCTTCTCCATTTAAAGGGATGAAGATGAGTCTTCATTTAATCTTTCATTCCCTTTTGGAGTAATTGAATCTTTTGAGGAATTGGATCATATTTAAGTATGATGGTTTGTGCTAAATTGTGAAAGACATTCTGAAATCAGATCCATTTAGGATTGAAGGATTTAATGTGCATTAATTTTTCAAGGAAAGAGAAAAAGAAAATTGTCAGACTGCTGCACGGTTGATCCTATGGTCGACCGCGTAGTTTACCGCACGTGTTCTATGAATATTTGTTTTATTTAATTAACTAGTATTGTGTAGATTAAGTTATTCAAGCAAATATTATTCAAGAAACATTCAAATAGTCATAAAAACAAACATCCAATCACATAATGTATTAAAGCAAGTTAACAAACATTCAAGCAACATGCACATTCATCTTCTTCTACTACTCCCTTCACCTCTACTTCTCATATCGCTGCTTCTTTGGCATGAGAAAGCTCTTTTCGCTTTCTTTAATAGCAGTTGTATCTTGGATTGATACTTCTTGATCTTAGCTTGATTCAGGTAGATTCGTTCCGCTTTTGACTCACGATCTAAACCATAAAAAGGATCATCAGGTTCGTTTGGAAACACTTCTTCATCACTGTCGGATATTTCTTCTAGATTAATTTGTGAGTTGGTCATCGCTTCGTAGACCCTTTCGATTTCTACAGAGTCATCTTCATCTTCATATCCCATCATGGTGAACGTATGACGATTGTATATTTGATTAGTTGGATTGATGTGAATGTCATCCATTACTTTTAGTTTGTCAAACAACCTAGTGAGATGCATTCCATAAGGAAGAGCTCTTGTTAAGTTCTTTGGTACATTGCTCATTCATGTAGCCATAAAATAAGCCATGTCAACCGATTCTTGCATTTCAAGACACCAAAGGAGAGCCATTTGAACAACATGAACATGTGAGTGATTTCCCATTTTACAATAAATAAGGTAATCGATCACTATGTTCTATATACAGAACGTTTTTCGCAAAATGTTTGCCTAGTACACCCCGATTGACGATCTCTTCTCATGGAGCATCATCTTCGCATAGTGTTTGAATTGCCACATCTCTATTAATGAAGCCTGGAAGATAGGTAAGACTATGTCCTATGTTGAAGAACCTTTGTCCACTTGTTGGAACACCCAATAATTTTCCGAATACGTGAAGGGGTATCGTTGTTCTTGTTTCTCTTAATCTAAAAGTGACTAATCCGTCAACATAGATGAAACTCGAGTAGAAGCTTCGAACAAGTGATGGATATATGGGACCATTTAGGTCAAGGAATACACTCCGATTTAAATCTAAAAAAGTTGCATCCATTTCAGGAAAGTCTTCCACATTGACTCTTCTTCTTTCTGCTATTCTTCATTTACTCACTATTTCTCTATTGAGTGTTGATCTGTAAGACCCGAATAATTATTGTACAGAGTGTAAATAGGGTACATAAAGTGTGGGCTGCATTGTGTATTTAAACAGAAGTCAGAACCTGCTCAGACACCATGTGCGCGCCACGCAGGAGTAGGTGTGTGCGTCGCGCACTGCTCCTGTGCACAGATTTCTACTTTTTAAATTAAAGTTAAATGAAGGGCATTTTTGTCTTTTCACTTGAGAATGAGTTTGGGGCTTTAGTGGCCAGTTGGGTGGTGGTTGAAACACATTCAATCTTATCACCAACCACATCATCTCTCCCAAATTAATGTTCTAGAGTGAGAAACCCATTTGAGAGAGAGAAAGCTTAAATCAAGGAAGAAGAAGTTGATTTCGGGCCGAAGTGCATGTATTAAAGTTGTTCATCTATCTACTAGCTACATTTTGATTGTAGTGGTATGTCTTAACTTTGATTTCCTTATTTTTTTAATTTGTCTAAGGGTTAGGGTTTGGGTTAGTGATGAACATAAAACCCATTATTGGCGATTTTGAGGGTTCTTGGGTAAGATTGAGTCATGAAGACTCAATAGTAACTAACCTAGGGTTTCAAAGTGATAATTGAGGTTATTGAGTCTTAATTGGTTAGTTATTTACTAGCACACCTAGATATCAAATGAATGGGTGTTATTTGGGTTAGTGGATAACCCGAAATCAGTATGTTGACCTTAAAGTGGTTAAATGGGTAATTATTAACCTAGTTTGGAAAGATGTGTATGAAATACCCCGATTTTGTATTAGTTGAATTCGGGTAACGGCTACAAGGGAGAAAGAAAAAGAAAAATGTACCCGACCAGGATGGACGTAAACTCGTAAGCTACCGAGGGTAGGGATAATCGTCCAGGTCTTATTGTGAAAGAAAAAAGCCGCCCCGCCACAGCAGGCGGGTTGCTTCCTCTGTCGTCGCCGGGGAGCTCTTGGCGAGGAGACCTTAGGATAAGTTGCTAAAACAAACGGGGGGCGAGGATCGACCCGTTCAGTAGAATTCCGAAGAAAGACTGTTGGCAGCAGGTGGAGACATTTCTTTGGCCCCTTCAAAAAATCAAAGAAATGCGGGCAGGGTGGAGCTCGGCAGAGGGTTCGAGAATAGGGTAGGGTTCTGTTCTTAAGATTCAGATAATAAAAAAGTTCCAAACCCTTTGTGCATGCACCTCCGTATAAGTGCTGCGTACAAGTTCCGGCCAGGATGATTGGGAAAGATCAAACCAATTTGAACCGCTCACATCACAGTAGTAGTAGCGTAAAGGCCATAAGCCGGGGGCGGACATAACATAAAGCTATTATTTTCACACCTCTCTCTCTTTATCTATAGATGTCTAAAAAGAGAGAGATCCGCTGCGTGAGCAACCCTTGTTCGACTACAGCCACTTCTACACCTTCATTTAGCAAATCCGATCTTTATCCGTTCTTCTTCTATTTAATTATTAGATCAGAATTTCATTATTTAACGAGGCTTAAATCCATTTTATATATAAAGTAACTACGACCAGCTACTGCTACCCCAATCTACGATACCTTCTCATCTCCTTCGATTGGTTCCGTGTGGGGCATCCTGCTGAGAGACATTAGCTAATATAGCCTGCCCTTTTTTGCGTAATACCTCTTTCTTGGTCTTCTACTTCTTGTTGTCCTCTTTAACTCGTTGACTCAGTCAGCCTTACTTAGGCCTTAGGTAGAGTCCTGGTAAGGTAGAGAGGGCTAGGATCTCTAGTCCAGTAAGCTTGTAGTGGATGAATTGCAATGGCTCTAGCTGATTGAGATAGGTTGCCTTATTCTGTATGTAGAGTCCCGGTTGCGAGCTCATTCCCATTCACAGGCACCTCAGCCAAAGCAGATATCCTTTGAGAGTGACCTAAACTACCACTCAATTTCACTCTCTTTAATACACTCCCTTTTGATGTTAACGAAGGAAGAAGCAAGTCAAGTGGCATCAAGAGCATCCATCACACAAGTCTTTCCTTAGTATCAATGAAAACGAGCCCCAACTCCAGAGTCTGTAAACTCATTTCCTTCGTCCTTGCCTGTAACTGACAACTAAGCATGATACCCATCCCATTCCACCTATTAGTGTTGTTGGACCTTAATCACTAGCTTTTAGTAGTTATTGATGGCCATGACATTAAATGGATGGTTTTGGCATAAATGGGTCATTTAATGCATTTAAGTCATTAAATGCACAAGAGTGTATTGTTGGTGTTTAGTCCAACTAGTTTGTGTGTTAATTGAGTACTTAATGTATTAGGTACTTTTCTTTGAAGCTTGCGAAAGTATAAAACCATCACCGAAGCGTTAAGGTGAGTGGAATAATTATATATTTATGTATATGATTTATTTGCTTATGGGGTATGGTTTTAAAGTTCAATGTTGACGATGCCATACCACTATTGTTGTTGGATGAGGGTTTAAAGTTCGGTGTTGACGTACCTCATATGTATGGATTTAAAATTCGATGTTGATGAAGCCATACCACTATTGTAGTGACATTCGATGAGGGTTTAAAGTTCGATGTTGACGATACCTCATATATGTGGGTTTTAAGTTCGATGTTGACGATACCAAATTAAATGGGATGGATGGGATTTAAGTTCGATGTTGACGAGACCATTCAATGGGCTAGCCTTGGGAATTGAATACTAATGGATGTTGTGAACATCAATGTTGTGTTTTATGGTGTAGCATAATATATTGCTTGTGTTTTATGCTATTGTTATACTAGCTTGTGTATTGGAGATTTAGCGTTATACGTTATGATGGTATGCTAATTATATTGCTAGTATGTATGCGGAAATGTTGTAGGTGATTGCAAGTAAGTAAGTTATATATGTATATGTATAATTATTGCATTCACTAAGCGTTTTGCTTATCCTCTCATTGTTTACCTTTTTATAGGCTCCGGCGTGGATAAGGGGAAGGGTATACGTTTGGACTAGTGATCCCGCTTCATTGTGTTAGGAGAAGCTTCTGGGACATTTAGCTTTTGGAAGTTCGACCAAGTTATGGGTAGTTTAACCCCAAACACCATGCTCGAAGTGTCGTTTGGAAATTAAACTTTTGTGGTCGAAACTTATATTTTGTACGAAACTCGTATTTCGGCATATGTGGGCCCGGTTTCGTAAAACTTGTTTTATTATTGAAACATGTTAGTTTTAACTATTATAATGTGTTGTGGAAAGCGTTTTGTCTGAAAGTGTCCGGAAGTGGGAGATCATTAAATGAAAATTTGCAAAACCGAACAGAAGCTGAAATTGTATGTGCGCGCCGCGCACTAAAGGGTCTGCGCGCCGCGCACCCTTGCTGTGTAAAAAAAAAAAAATTTGTGGTCTGATTTCGGTTGGTTAACGGGTTGGGTTGTTACAAGTGGTATCAGAGCATGGTCTAAGGGATTTAGGCGACTTGAGATAGGTGCATAGACTTAGACTTTATTGTGTATGCATTTTATGCGGGACTTGTAGGAGACGGGTCGGACCGGGAATTGGTTTGTGCTTAAGTCTATGTGAACTAACCTTGCACTAATTGTTTTGTGTTGTGTTTACAATCATCAAGCGAGATAGACGTTGTACTGGCAAGATTAATGCGACGTGCTCGCCTAACAATGATTAGCTACTATTGTTACGGGTCAAAGTCATGTCAAGCAAGCGATGAACGACGATTGTTGAGCAAGATGGGGTGGTATGGTATGTATGTGTCATGTGTTATCGTTTCCATGTTTAACCTATTTCGTTTTATAGAATGAAGATGAGAAACGTACACGACACCAATGATGGAGGCCCGAGCGAGGACTCCGAATTCACGGCCAAGGTTGAGGCCATCATTAAAAAGCAAAGAGCGGAATTTCTTGAGGATGTCCGAAAGGTTTTCCAAGAACCGGTTGATGGGCAAGTAACCGAGTTAATCAATGAGCGAATGAATGCCACAATCGAAGAGGCATTAGAAGCTAGAAACATTTATCCTCGGGGCGAAGGGGTGATGGTAGTGGTGGACAAGGGAGATGAGACTTACATTACAAAAATTTGAGGGATGCTCAACCCCCTATGTTTAATGGGGTAAGGGATCCGTTGAAGAGTACATGTTGGATCTCCGACATCGAGGGGGCTTTCCGTACCGCCGAATGTCCTCCCGAAAAGAAGACGAGGTACGGTTCTAGCATGTTGCGTGAAGAGGCTAAGTTGTGGTGGGATGATAAAATTCAATTATATGGTGAGGAGAAATGTATGAGCTTGTCGTGGGAAGAGTTTAAAAGGGAATTCTTCAAGGAATACCGAACTCCTGCCGACCTTAATAGAATCCAGGACGAGTTGCACAATTTGCGATAAGGTTCGATGGACTTGGTTACTCTCAAGTCTACCTTCTTAGCAAAGACTCGTTTTCGCCCGGAGTATGTTAGTGATGATCAAAAGTTGATGCAAGATTTATATCGTACCATGAGCGATGAGTTGAAGGGTAAGATTAGTCGGGGAATGGCTAAGTCTTTTGATGAGTTATTTGAATTGGCTCGGGGTTTCGAACCGGAGGTTCCAAAAAGAAGCGATTTCTCTTTCTCTAAGAGGAAATACGAAGGTTTAAGTCATTCGAACTTTTCCAACAAGAAAACAAGAAGGGTTCTGAAAGTGTAAATAGCGTGAAGAAGGGTGGTTTCGGGAGTTTTATCCCTACATGCTACAATTGTGGGGTATGGGGTCATTTGTCTCGAGATTGTACAAAGCCTTCTTCGACAAAAAAGCTCACTTGCTTTAATTGCAACAAAGAAGGACACCGAAAGTCAGAGTGTCCCGATTTGAACACCGATTATGTTAAACGGCTAGAGAAGGCGGCGGGTACGGCTAAAGGTCGAAATTACTTAATGACAAATAATGAGGCCAAGCAATCCAATGAAGTTGTCTCAGGTACTTTCATGGTTAACTCTAATCCGACAAGGATATTATTTGATAGCGGGGCAAGTTTTTCATTTGTGTCACCTCGATTTGTGTCTAAGCTTAGCAAAACGCTAGCTATGTTAAGTCATCCGGTAGAGGTTGAAATAGCGGATGGTAAGACGGTGCTAGGGGTTGATGTGTGTAATGATTGTAATGTTGTGTTTGGTACCGAAGCATTTAAAATCGATCTTAACCCGATGACTTTGGGTGAGTTTGATATTGTTGTGGGTATGGATTGGCTCGATTGTTATAGAGCCGATATTGCATGCCATGAAAAGTATATTCGTGTAAAGACCCCAAGTGGGGTAGAGTTAATTATTCATGGCAAGAAACGAAGAAGACTTGTGCCATTATGCACTTATGCACGGGCACGTCGTTTACTTACTAGTGGTGGCATGGCTTTTCTTGTCCATGTGGTTGATTCTCGTGAAGAGCCACCATCCATTCGTGAAATTTCGGGGGTTAATGAATTTGAATACGTTTTTCCGGATGAATTACCGGGTGTTCCGGCGAAAAGACAAGTTGAATTTCGCATCGAGTTGGTTCCGGGGGCTACTCCCATTGCTAAAACTCCTTATCGTTTAGCACCAACAAAAATGCAAGAGTTGTTAAATTAAACCCAAGAGTTGCTTGAAAAGGGTTTTATTCGACCGAGTGCTTCGCCATGGGGCGCTCCGGTTTTATTCGTGAAGAAGAAGGATGGTAGTATGCGGATGTGCATCGATTATCGGGAGTTGAACAAAGTGACGATCAAGAATCGTTATCCATTACCTCGGATTGACGATTTTTTTGATCAACTCCAAGGCGCGACTTATTTTTCTAAAATTGACTTACGGTCCGGCTATCACCAAATGCGAGTCCGTGAGGAAGATATTGAGAAAACGGCCTTTCGAACGCGTTACGGGCATTTTGAGTTTGTAGTTATGCCTTTTGATCTTACGAATGCACCGGCGGCATTCATGGATCTTATGAACCGAGTGTGCCAACCTATGTTGGATAAGTCGGTAATTGTGTTCATTGAGGACATACTTGTCTATTCGAAGAGTATGAAGGAACATGAACATCATTTGCGTGAAGTGTTGAAGATGTTGCAGAAGGAGAAGTTGTATGCTAAACTCTCCAAGTGTGAATTTTGGCTAAGGGAGGTTCAATTCCTTGGCCATATTGTGAAAAAGAAGGTATTCAAGTAGATCCGGGAAAGATAGAGACGGTAAAAAGTTGGGTACAAACGACTACACCTACGGAAATTCGAAGTTTTCTCGGATTGGACGGTTATTATCATCGGTTTATCCAAGACTTTTCTAAGATCGCTTCTCCGTTAACGAAGTTGACAAGAAAGAACGCGAGATTTAACTGGGAAAACGAGCAAGAAATTGCTTTTCAATTGTTAAAAGAGAAGTTATGTTAAGCTCCGGTTTTAGTGTTGCCGGAAGGTGTAGAAGACATGACGGTTTATTGTGATGCTTCGTTAAATGGGATCGGTTGTGTTCTAATGCAAAGAGGTAAAGTCATCGCTTACGTCTCTCAAGAATTAAAAAAACACGAAAAGAGATATCCGACTCATGATCTTGAATTGGCGACGGTGGTTCATGCGTTGAAAATTTGGCGCCACTACTTGTATGGTGTCAAGTGTACGATTTATTCTGATCATAAAAGTTTGAAACATCTTTTTGACCAACGAGATTTGAATTATCGACAACGTAGGTGGATGGATGTGGTGAAAGATTACGATTGTGAGATAATTTACCATCCGGGTAAGGCGAATGTTGTCGCGGATGCGTTAAGTCGAAAGAGTCAACATCCGGCGATACGAGTAGGATCGTTACGCATGATTATTACTAACGATTTTCTTGAAAAGCTCGGTGAAATTCAAATTGAAGCTTTTGTTAACAATAAGCATGAGGAACGAATCGTGGGGCAAACGGAGTCTATTACTTTAGGAACGAATCAAGGAAGAGTGTGGGTGCCTAGAATGGGGGATTATCGACCAGTGCTACTTGATGAAGCACATAAGTCAATGTATTCCATTCATCCGGGCGCAACGAAGATGTGTCTTGATTTGAAGAAAGAGTATTGGTGGCCGGGCATGAAACGTGATGTTGTAAAGTATGTTGAACAATGTGTCACGTGTTTGAAACTTAAGGCCGAGCACCAAAAGCCGTATGGTAAGTGATAGTGCTCCAAATGAACACATATTTAGGCACAATATCCTTCCAATATGTAAAGCTTTTAGTTGCAATTGTTCTATTTTTATGTAATATTCGTTTAAATAAATAAGTGCGAAGACAAAAGAAGAAAACGACGATTTAAAGACGCAAATGACCAAAAAGCTCAAATGAACAAGATATAATTCAAGTGGTTCCGTTTATTGATGAGAAACGTCTAAAATTTACAAGAGTACAAGCCGCGGAACGCAAAGTACAAGATATCTAAGCATACTAAAAGACGTTCGAAAATCCGAAACCGAGACAAGAACCGAGCATCAACGCGCGAGTCAACGGAGCTAAAATTACAAGTCAAGTATGCACAAGAATATAATACAATATATATATATATATATATATATATATATATATATATATATATATATATATATATATATATATATAATTATATAAAATTATATATATTATATTATATATTAAATAAATCTCAGCAGCCCACGTTTTAATCAAGATATGAGCTGGCCAGGGCGGCCATGCGAGTGCATGGGAAATGCACTGAAATCTCATGCGAGTGCATGAGCTACAGGATTCAGAAAAGTATATAAAAGGCCACGAATTCTGCTCGACTGATTACACCTTTTCTCTTCTTTCTTTCCTTATGTAAGAATTATATATTTATAATTTTAATTTTAATTTTAATTTTAATTTAAGTTAATTTTAATAATAAAGTTATGGTTTAGTTGGGTTATTGTAAGAAATATTTTACGAGTTTTAAAGTCGGAACTCTGTCTGTGTAACGCTACACGATAAATAATCACTGTAAGCTATGTTCTTCCTTTTCAAATTAATGTTTCGTAACTAAGTTATTATTATGCTTATTTGAGCCGAAGTAATCGTGATGTTGGGCTAAATATTAAGATGGGGTTATTGGATTTTGTACCATAATTAGGGTTTGGACAAAAGACCGACACTTGTGGACGTTGGACTATTGACTATTAATAGATAGGGGTATTGTCTAATCGAATGACAACTCATTAGAATCTGTCAAACCTATCTTCAAATTAGTTAATCTAATAATTATTAAAATGATTATGTATGTCCTATTTAGTGACGTTTATACGAAATCTTTTACGATCATTTAATTAATTAGACGGGTTGGGTAATTGATTATTCATTCTGATCAAGTGGGTAAATTAATATTCATATCTCATTAAAACAGGGGTGGATTACATACAAGGATAATTGGTGTAATTGTTAACAAAGTACTAAAACCTTGTTACAGTTCGAATCCCTAATTAGTTGGAATATTTGACTTCGGGAATAAGGTTAATTTGACGAGCATTTTATAATTATGACCGATGGACTATTATGGACAAAAACCAGATATGTATCAAATAAACCAGGACAAAGGACAATTAACCCGGGCAACAATTAATTAAAATCAAAACGTCAAACATCATGATTACGGAAGTTTAAATAAGCATAATACTTTTATTTCATATTTCATCGTACCTTTATTTACTGTCATTTTAATTACTGCAATTTACTTTATCGTAATTTAAATTTTGTCATTTATATTATCGTCATTTATCTTTACGCTTTATTTAAAATCGACAAACCGGTCATTAAACGGTAAAACCCCCCTTTTATAATAATAATAATAATACTACTATATTACTAATATATATATATATATATATATATATATATATATATATATATATATATATATATATATATATATATATATATATACAAATATAATTGTTTAAAAATATAGTGTACGCAATAAGCCGTCTCCCTGTGGAACGAACCGGACATACTAAAAACTACACTACTCTACGATTAGGTACACTGCCTATAGTGTTGTAGCAAGGTTTAGATATATCCGATTCTATAAATAAATAATAAAACTTGTGTAATTTCGTCGTATTTTGTAATAAACAATAATAGTATTTCGTACTACCTCTCACATAACATCAGTAAGTTACAACCGTTGGAAGTCCTGAAATAGAAATGGGAGCACATTACCATGGATTTCATTAACAAGTTACCAAAGACGGCGAGAACCCAATTTGATACGATTTGGGTGATAGTTGATCGATTGACGAAAAGTGCTTTTTTTCTTCCCATTCGGGAAACGATATCGTCGGAGACTTTGCCGAAGTTGTTTATCAAGGAGGTGATATCGAGACATGGGGTTCCTATATCTATTATTTCGGATCGAGATACTCGTTTCACTTATCGGTTTTGGAATAAGTTTCATGAAGATATGGGTAAACAATTGAGAATGATCACGGCGTACCATCCTCAAACAGACGGTCAAACCAAACGTACGAATCAAACATTAGAGGATATGTTACGGGCATGTATTATTGATTTCGGTGGTAGTTGGGATGAGCACTTGCCTTTGGTGGAATTCTCGTACAACAATAGTTATCATACTAGTTTTGGAATGCCACCTTATAAGATGCTTTATGGGTGAAGGTGTCGAACTTTGATTTGTTGGGGTGAAGTGGTACAAAGGGAAATCGGGAGTACCGATTTGGTATTAGAGACGAATAGTAAGATTGAGATGATTCGGACTCATTTGAAAGCGGCTCAAGATAGACAAAAGTCGTATGCCGATAAACGTAGGCGACTGATTGAGTTCCAAGAAGGTGATATGGTGATGCTTAAGGTTTTGCCATGGAAGGGTATTATTCGTTTTCAAAAATGGGGAAAGTTAGCTCCTCGGTTTATTGGGCCATTTAAGATTTTAGCTCGTGTTGGTAAAGTTGCGTATCGTTTGGAATTACCCGAAGAGCTTGCAGGGATCCATAATACATTTCATGTTTTCCATCTCCGCGAGTGTCTTGCGGATGATTCTTCATGGATGCCATTAGATGAAATCGAGCTAAACAACAAGTTAGAGTATGTTGAGGAGCCGATTGCTATACTCGATGAAAAGGTGAAAAGGTTGAGGAATAAAGAGGTGACAACTTATAAAGTTCAATGGCGTTGTAGTAAAGGTTCCGAGTTTACGTGGGAGCCTGAAGAGTTTGTGTTAGTGTATCTTCCCTCTTGTCATGCGGCTTGGATCACAAGGACGCGCTCCGATTCAAGTGGGGGAGAGTTGTAAGACCTGAATAATTATTCTACAGAGTGTAAATAGGGTACATAAAGTGTGGGCTGCATTGTGTATTTAAACAGAAGTCAGAACCTGCTTAGACACCATGTGCGCGCCACGCAGGAGTAGGTGTGCGTGCGGCGCACTGCTCCTGTGCACAGATTTCTGCTTTTTAAATTAAAGTTAAATGAAGGGCATTGTTGTCTTTTCACTTGAGAACGAGTTTGGGGCTTTAGTGGCCAGTTGGGTGGTGATTGAAACACATTCAATCTTATCACCAACCACATCATCTCTCCCAAATTAATGTTCTAGAGTGAGAAACCCATTTAAGAGAGAGAAAGCTTAAATCAAGGAAGAAGAAGTTGATTTCGGGCCAAAGTGCGTGTATTAAAGTTGTTCATCTATCCACTAGCTACGTTTTGGTTGTAGTGGTATGTCTTAACTTTGATTTGCTTATTTTTTAATTTATCTAAGGGTTAGGGTTTGGATTAGTGATGAACATAAAACCCATTATTGGCGATTTTGAGGGTTCTTGGGTAAGATTGAGTCATGAAGACTCAATAGTAACTAACCTAGGGTTTCAAAGTGATAATTGAGGTTATTGAGTCTTAAGTGGTTAGTTATTTACTAGCACACCTAGATATCAAATGAATGGGTGTTATTTGAGTTAGTGGATAACCCGAAATGAGTGTGTTGACCATAAAGTGGTTAAATGGGTAATGATTAACCTAGTTTGGAAAGATGGGTATGAAATATCCCGATTTTGTGTTAGTTAGTGTTGTTGGACCTTAATCGCTAGCTTTAGTCTTTATTGATGGCCATGACATTAAATGGACGGTTTTGGCATAAATGGGTCATTTAATGCATTTAAGTCATTAAATGCACAAGAGTGTATTGTTGGTGTTTAGTCCAACTAGTTTTTGTGTTGATTGAGTACTTAATGTATTAGGTACTTTGCTTTGAAGCTTGCGGAAGTATAAAACCGTCACCTAAGCGTTAAGGTGAGTGGAATAATTATATATGTATGTATATGATTTATTTGCTTATGGTGTATGGATTTAAAGTTCGATGTTGACGAAGTCATACCACTATTATAGTGACATTCGATGAGGGTTTAAAGTTCGATGTTGACGATACCTCATATATGTGGGTTTTAAGTTCGATGTTGACGATACCAAATTAAATGGGACGGATGGGATTTAAGTTCGATGTTGACGAGACCATTCAATGGGCTAGCCTTGGGAATTGAATACTAATGGATGTTGTGAACATCAATGTTGTGTTTTATGGTGTAGCATAATATATTGCTTGTGTTTTATGCTATTGTTATACTAGCTTGTGTATTGGAGATTTAGCGTTATACGTTATGATGGTATGCTAATTATATTGCTAGTATGTATGCGGAAATGTTGTAGGTGATTGCAAGTAAGTAAGTTATATATGTATATGTATAATTATTGCATTCACTAAGCGTTTTGCTTATCCTCTCATTGTTTACCTTTTTATAGGCTTCGGCGTGGATAAGGGGAAGGGTATACGTTTGGACTAGTGATCCCGCTTCATTGTGTTAGGAGAATCTTTTGGAATGTTTAGCTTTTGGAAGTTCGACCAAGTTATGGGTAGTTTAACCCCAAACACCATGCTCGAAGTGTCGTTAGGAAATTAAACTTTTGTGGTCGAAACTTATATTTTGTACGAAACTCGTATTTCGGCATATGTGGGCCCAGTTTTGTAAAACTTGTTTTATTATTGAAACGTGTTAGTTTTAACTATTATAATGTGTTGTGGAAAGCGTTTCGTCTGAAAGTGTCGGGAAGTGGGAGATCATTCAATGAAAATTTGCAAAATCGGACAGAAGCTGAAACTGTATGTGCGTGCCGCGCACCAAAGGGTCTGCGCGCCGCACACCCTTGCTGTGTAAAAAAAAAATAATTGTGGTCTGATTTTGGTTGGTTAACGAGTTGGGTTGTTACATGATCGATCTGGAGGGATATTAGATAAGCTTTCTCTTTGGTTAGCCATTTTCTTCACAATGACACTTTCAATTAATTCAAAGTGTACATGTAATTCAATTGTAGCCTACGTGTTTTGCAAACTTAATTATCATCAACACTTAAGTGTTTTGATGTTAATGTTCTTCACTTTTTTACTCTCAATTAGTGTCAATGAGTTTGCAACTAGATTATGATTTTCACAAAGTTCGTACGTGTTCTAGATTCTTAAGATCATTATTAACACAAACAAAATTTGATATCTAACATTATCACACTCAATTTGCAACAATGTAGTTTATATAACATGAACAATGATTCGATAAAAATCTAACCTAGATGTATAATGAACCCTAAATTATCCAAAGTTAAATCAATGCATAGGTAGGTATCATTATAATCGTTTCTAAGTTATTTTCAAGAACAATTTTGATGTTTGCATCAATTTAGGTTTAGAGACATTCTAGTTAGGGTTTCTTCACAAGATTAGTGAAGAGTTCATCATACAAACACAATTGAATGATAGGAAATCAACGATTAATCATACCGAAAGTAGGAATTTAAGTGGAGGGAATGCGTGTTCTTCAATGTGCGGTCGATCTTCTCAGCAGTGCAGAGAGTTTTTGTTTTGAATTGATTTTGAATGGATCAAAAAGTGAAAGTTTTATTCAATTAAAACAGTGTCAGGCCGCGTACGGTCGAAGTACGGTCGACCGTGTCATTGGCCGTGGAGGAAAATCTTCTAGAAGGTTGGAACAGGTGTCTATGGTCAGCCGTGATTCAGCCGTGGATCTCCTGATGCAGAATATCTTCACTTCTTCTTCTTTTGAGCGCGTTTTGATGATTCTTAGGTTCTATAGAATACTTGAGGATAAGTTTTCTTTTCCTAACATTGAATGATCACATACACCCGATGTTTCTGTGACGACTCAGAAATTTCCGACCAAATTTAAACTTTATCTTTAAATGATTTCGACACGATAAGCAAAGTCGGTAATGTTGAGCCTCAAAAGTTTGGAACTATATTCATGTATTCATTTAACTTTTGACTATTCCCGACGATTCACGAACAACTGTGTATATATATATATATATAAATATATTTTTGAAAAAATAAAAATATACTTTAAATCAATTGGAATTAAAAATGTAACATAAATAACAGAATAATTAAGTATTGTAAATATATATGATTCTTAATTATTATTATTATATGGTAATATATATAAAATGTATAAATAATAAATATTCAACATATGTTAATAGCACTAAATGTAATTACAAGTTAAAATATATATTTTGTTATAATATTATTATTATTACTAACATTATTATCAATACTAATATAACTAGTATTATTATTATAATTATCATTAATAATATTATTACTGTCAATTTCACAAAAATTATTATTATGACTTATTATTATTATTATTACTCTTATCATTATTATTATTATACTTATTATTATTAGGTAACATTTTGATATTATTATTATTATTAATATATTATTATTAATACTATTATTAGTATCTTTATAACATCATTAATATTATTATTAGTATTAGTATTAGTTCTATTATCATTATTATTATTATTATTATTATTATTATTATTATTATTATTATTATTATCATTATTATTATTATTATTATTTATTATTATCAATATTATAATTAATATACTTATTAAATTAATAATTATTATTAATATTAATTAATATGTCAAAATTGTGCAAAATCTGTTAGGAGACTTTATCTACCTTTTTCAAATTTTCTTCTCCTGATTCTAATCAGTTGTTCCATTCAAGAAACAAAACAAAATTTATGTCAGATAATTGGTACGAATCAGTTGTGTGTCTTAGTCTACTTTATATTTTTTTTTGTTTTTACTGCTTGTTTCGTATTCTGCTAAATGCTTCCTGTCGACACCCTTTAGCCATAAAATCACTCGAATGATACCTGTATCTTCATAATCATTCATGTCACAGCTCCAATCAACCCCTTGCACTCCAAATAATTCGTCTACTGCAAACAAAAAATGAAAAAAAAAACAGAATTTTTTTTAAAAATAAAAGAACACCCGTCGGTTCCCTGTAACTCAACTTTTTGGTCAAAATTTGAATTCGAAAATATTTTACAAATCTAAAATTGCAGTTATGTTGTAAATATTCTACTTAAACTTTCTGCAATTATCAAGTTCCAATTCTTCTTATTGAGTTTTAATTTTCAAGTCAAAGTTTTTGTCAAAAAAAGTCGAAGTGTGTGTTCATCGCAAAATTCGTAAGTGTTTCGATGTTTTTAGTTAAATTAACGATTGATAGAGTTTCCAGGAGTAATTTCAAACACAATTCGTGTTATAACCTTCGACTATAGCAATCTAAATAGCAATATTAAAATTTTTTTTTATTGAATACAGCGACGAGCTGTAGCTTCATTTGTTTTATATTTTTATTTTTTCTTTCAATCCAATTACTCACAAACACTAGTCTCTATGTTGAATATTAAACCTTAAAGTCGAGCGTGTAATTGTTACTAAGCTTAAAATGGTGATTGGATCGAATAATTGTTTGTGAAGAAGAAGATGAACACACATGTAATACGAGTTAAATATAAAACATTTCAGTAATATTTCTGATAAATGGGCAACAGCCCAATGGTTAAGAGTGTTGCGGTGAGTGGGAGGTCTTGGGTTCGAGCCCGGTCGCGTGCAAATCTTTTTACAGAATATTTTAAAGGGTATACATTTTTATTTATTTATTCATTATTATTATTATCAATTTTATTATTATTATGATTACTATTGTTATGTTACTATTATTATTAATAATTGTTATTATTACAAGTATTATTAATATTAATATTATTATTATTATTATTATTATTATTATTATTATTATTATTATTATTATTATTATTATTATTATTATTATTATTATTATAAGTATTATTATTAATCTTATCATTATTATTATTAATATGATTATTAGTACTGCTATTATTAAACTTATTATCAAGATTACCATTCTTACTAAAAATTATTATACTGTTATCCCTAAAACTAGTAACGTCATTACAAATAGATATTTTTATATAAAAAATACATTACACCATATTTTATTATTAAAAAGATATTAATTAAACTATATGTAAAAGATATCAATTAACATATAAATATATAATAAACTTCAATACACAGTTTTATCATTTATAATAAATAATAGTTATATAAAACATATTAACTAAATATATTAAATTCATCAAAATGACATATAGTATAACAAGTATATTATTAACAACAACATATATATACATATATAATTTCTCGATTATGATCATGTGTATTAATAAATATACAAATAATATAGGTTTGTGAATCCGAGGCCAACCCTGCATTGTTCAATGTCGTTATATGTATTTTTACTACAAAATACAATATGTGAGTTTCATTTGCCTTTTTACCCTTTATATTTTTGGGCTGAGAATACATGCGCAATTTTTTTATAAATGTTTTACGAAATAGACACAAGTAATTGAAACTACATTATATGGGTGAATGATCGAAGTCGAATATGCCCCTTTTACTTGGTAACCTAAGAATTAGTAAACCGATCTACTAATTGACGCGAATCCTAAAGATAGATCTATTGGGCCTAACGAACTCCATCCAAAGTACCGGATGCTTTAGTACTTCGATGTTGTTTTTATCATGTCCAAAGGATTTTCTGAAATGATAGGGGATATTCTTATATGCATCTTGTTAATGTCGGTTACCAGGTGTTCACCATATGAATGATTTTTTGTCTCTATGCATGGGACGTATATTTATGAGAACTGGAAATGAAATTCTTGTGGTCTATTAAAATGATGAAAATGATCAATTATGATAAACTAATGAACTCACTAACCCTTTTGGTTGACACTTGAAAGCATGTTTATTCTCAGGTATGAAAGAAATCTTCCACTGTGCATTTCCTCATTTTAGAGATATTACTTGGAGTCATTCATGAAATATTTCAAAAGACGTTGCATTCGAGTCGTTGAGTTCATCAAGATTATTATTAAGTCAATTATAGTTGGATATATTATGAAATGGTATGCATGCCGTCAACTTTCGATGAATGAAGTTTGTGTTTTAAAAAAAACGAATGCAATGTTTGTAAAATGTATCATATAGAGGTCAAGTACCTCGCGATGTTACTAAATGTAATGTATTCCTCCAGATGGATTAGGACGGGTCATCTCATGTGGTATCAGAGCGGTGGTCTTAGCGAACCAGGTCTTGCATTAGTGTGTCTAACTGATAGTTGTTTTGATGCATTAGTGAGTCTGGACTTCGACCGTGTCTGCATGTCAAAAGTTTTGCTTATCATTTCGTGTCAAAAATTACTTGCTTATCATACTTTAAGTCTAGACACATCTTACTACCTCCATTGCATCGATAGTGTATAGACAAAATTCATATCTTAGCGTATCTGTTACTATAGACTTTACCTAACAGCTTCCGTAGATTCATTCGTCACTTATGGGATTTTAGTATTATATATTCATATGTAAATTATGTATTGCAGGGTACTAATCTACATCCTATAATCTATTTCTTATCGAAAAATCCCTCAACCAGTTCGAATTTCTCGGATTCCGACAGCTATTCCGATATGGAGTTTCACCTAAGCTCCGAAAGCAGTGTCGCCAGAATGAATCAACCAATCATCCATCCCCAATTCATCTGATGAGTTCGTAGTCGACTTAATCAATGGAGACGCGAAGAAGGCGATCCTTTTCACCAACCGAATTTACCTCTTGGCGATGAACTTGAAGCACTTATCAGCGAACCAGTCCGAAACATAATTTTCACCCTCATATCCCAAATATCTCACCACGATTATATTCTATATAAAATTGTAAACCTTATTCATCCGCTCGTCCCGACCGACAATCATCCCGGAGTAATAAAGTCAACGAGCTTCGAGCCCGAGTTGTAGCCTTGGAAAATATGTTGCAAAACATATCAGCTTCGGCAAAATCACCGGCACCAACAATACCATCAGTGTAAGACCCAAATATTTATTGTACATAATGTATTTATGGTGTACGATGCGTGTATGAAGTGTACGTGTTGCTTGCTCGAACGCCGAAAGAAACTGGACGTTGTCTGAAGTGACAAGGTGTGTACGTATCTTTTCAACCCCAAATAAAGTTTGTGTTGATGTTTCAAAACCATACCATTGGAAAGGAAATCTTATTACGTTTCTAACGATATTTAATTCATCAAAAACGAAGCTACGGTCAAACAGTTATGGCCAAAACAAGTTTCTGAAAACTGACCTGCAGGTTGGAGCGGCGCTCCACCATTTGGCACGGCGCTCCGATTGCTGCTGATGCAATTTTTAGCCTTTTTAAAAGGTTTAAATGAGGGGTACTTTGGTCTTTTCATTTAGGGTCGGTTTAGGGTCACCAAAACTGATCTAGAACTCCATTGGAGCTCATTTCTCACCCACACAAACACTCTCATCCATATCTAGAGAGAGAGGAAGGGTTCTAGAGTGAGAGAGCATGAATTGGAGAAGAAGGAGTTCGATTCTCACCAAAGCTCGGGTTTTAAAGTTGTTCTACTCGTCAACGGCATCATTTTAGTGGTATTGGTAAGTTCAAACTCCGAATTTCATTTGTTAGATTTGATATTCAAGTTAGGGTTTGAGATTGTTAGTTGTAAAACCCATTTGGTTGATGAAGAGGGTTTATGGAAACTTGCTATTTTGATATTTGGCGGGTTTTGGGTTGGTTAATGATTTAACCATGTTTAAGACTTGTAAATGGTGTATAATCACTAGTGTTAGTGATTATTGGTGTTTTGGAAACCATTAGGGTTCTTATGGTTGACTAATTTTGACTAGAGTCAAAATTAGGGTTTGTTGATGATTATGACTCAATTGCCGATTTAATAAGGTTTATAAACTTAAAATGGATTAAGTTTAAGCATAGAACCGAGTTAAATATGTTTTGGTGTCAAAACTTGCTAATGGCGTGATATTGACTTCTTATGGGTCAAATTAGGGTTTAAGTGTCATTTTGGGCAAGATAGGTGTTTAACACCTATGATTGGGTTTGATTGGCATATTAGGACCATTCTCACTGGTGTTAGTGATTATTGGTTAGTTTGGGCGCGGTTTGTGCTTGGAAGTGCATTTGGGTCGAAATTGCACTAGTTGTCAATTTGGGTTGATTTGTATATCCACCCTAATTGTATTACTTGTTATGTGATAAATGGATTAGGTACATTCCATCGACGATTGCGGATTTTGGTAGCATTCTTCAAGACGACAAGGTGAGTGTTAATATCCTATATGCATATGTATGTGTAGGATGGGTGCGGGTCGGGTGAAGGGGTTCTCGCTTATAGAGCCGTCTTCTCGTATAGGTAGAATTGTTGGACTTGTGTATAGGTCCAATTGGCACGGTTGTGCATTTTGGTTGACCACTTTGGTGAGGTGCACACTTTGTGTGTACGTTATCACATGGGCGTGTGATGTAGACTTATATAACCCCAATGACGAAGGGTTGATATAGTGAGTGGAATAATTATATGCGTAGGTATATAATATATTTATTTGTTGTAGCGTGAGATGTGAAGTGTCGATGTGCTAAGACACCACATTTCACGTGACGAGTGAAGTGTCGATGTGTTAAGACACCACTAAAAGTAATGTAACGGGTGAAGTGTCGATGTGTTAAGACGCCACCCGGGGTGAAGTGTCGATGTGTTAAGACACCACCCGGAGTGAAGTATCGATGTGCTAAGATGCCACTCCAAGTAAGTTGAAGGGTGAAGTGCCGATGTGTTAAGGCGCTACTCGAGGTGAAGTATCGACGTGTTAAGATGCCACCTCAAGTAAAATGAAGAGTGAAGTGTCGATGTGTTAAGACACCACTCGGAGTGAAGTATCGACGTGTTAAGATGCCACTCCAAGAAATGACGAGTGAAGTGTCGACGTGTTAAGACACCACTCAGGGTGAAGTGTCGACGTGTTAAGACGCCACCCGGGGTGAAGTATCGACGTGTTAAGGTGCCACCCGTGGGGTTAGTGTACGAAGTGTTAAGTGCACTAATGGTTGTTATGAACATCGATGACTTGTTTCGCGAAGTCATTCCCTTGCGAAGATTTGGTTAACCATGGTTATTGTGTTGTAAGCGTAAGTAAATTATGTTATTCGATATATATATATATATATATATATATATATATATATATATATATATATATATATATATATATATATAATGTTGTATTGTCGTGATGTAGCTAACCCTCCGGGTGTAGCTTATTGGCATTGTTTCACATCGTTGTTGGTGAACTTATATTTTGTTGATGTATCTTTCACTCGTTGCTTAGTGATCTTACGGTATGCTTAGACTAGCTTGCCTTTATGCTTGGATGCTCCGGTATGCGGTATTTGGTTTTGTGTGGCGTGTCCATTTTATGCATATATATGTATGTAGTATATTCTCACTCACTAAGTGTTAGCTTACCCTCTCGTTGTTTACCTTTTTATAGATTTTCATGGATGCGGTGGCTCGGGTAAGCGTGGGACTAGTGGACTCGCGTAGTTGCTTTAGAGGGCTTGCTTTTGGATTGATTAGGATTGGGTAGCGTATCCCCAATCGCCATGCTCGGCTTTATTTGTTGTTACAAATCATGTGATTGAAAACTTGTATTTCCGTATGAAAGTCGTAAAACGGCCGATGTGGGCCCGGCCTCGTAAAACTTATTTTATGAATGGAACGTGTTAGTTTTTCATTAATGAATAGGTTGTGAAAAGCGTTTTGTCTAAATACGTCGGGAAGTGGTCAAACATTTTCGCATTTCATGACTTTTTGGACAGGCCAGTTTGGCGCGCCGCGCCATATGCTGTTCCAGCAAAGAAAAATATTGATATTTCCGCGTGATCGTTTGTATTACGGATTGGGTTGTTACAATCAGTAACAGCACCCGTACCATCAACAATCCATGCCTCAACATCTCATTCTGTACCTCGAGTATAATCATCGTTCTACGTATCGTTCTACATCGATTATCTTCGTTCTTCATGGCGATTATGTAATCTCTAATATTTTAGAGATTATATATTCTTGTTCTAACGGTAAATCAAATGAGTTTAATATCAGATTAACTCATTAAATCCATGATTACATCTGAAGAGAATATATATGTAAGTATATTTTCATAAAGATTGTTGGCTCTATTTATTGAGGCAACACCAAGCGTCGATTAAGTGACGTCTTGACTGCCGCTTATAGCCTAAATTGATTTTCAGGCAGACTTTTAAACCCATGAAAATTTGATTCTACCATTTTCATGGCGTCTTTATTTTATTTTCATTTTTATTTTTATTTTCTTTTTATTTTTATTATTATTTTTATTTTATTTTTATTTTTATTTTTATTTTTATCCTTTTTTTCCTACTATTTCTTAGTTTTTATTAAAAAAAAAAACAAATTTACTACTTTTTGGCCGGATGTCCACTCGGAAGCAATCTCTTTATCCGTCGAAGAAAGACAGGGATGACTTTCTCTACTTTTATGGGTGGTGAAATGACCTGTTTTTATTCTCGGGTAGGGGAAGGATTGTCTACATCTCACCTCCCCCATACACCACTCAGGTGGTATTGGGTTTTGTTGTTGTTTGTTGTTGTATTTTCATAAAGATTGTAATTAAAAATTCTTTTGTACAAACGATTAATGGTGAAAATATTTTAACGGGTAGGTAATACCCGAGAAATATTTAGATTTCACATTAATAAGTTACACTGTACATTTTTCGAATCTGATTCAACGGTCATTTACTATCCTACTTACACCCACAGATATACGTATCCGTTCACCGCAGAATAACCATTTTCATTCACTTTCATATTTGGATTTTGACCTATCAGAATCCAACAAGTGGCATAATGAAGAAAACATTGGACAAAATAAAATTTGTTAGAAACAAACAAATTAATTATGAGAAATTTTGTTAAGAATCCACGCTAACTATTCCTAGCTAACTGTTCCTAGCTAACTGTTAATTCTGTATCACATTTTATTTATCGCAATTTATTTATCGCAATTTAATTATCGCAATTTAAATTCTCGCAATTTTAATTATCGTCATTTAATTTCTGTTATTTATTTTACGCACTTTAAATATCGGGACACGTATACAAGGTTTTGACATATCATATCGACGCATCTATATATATTATTTGGAATAACCATAGACACTCTATAAGCAGTAATGACCGAGTTAGCTATACAGAGTTGAGGTTGATTCTACAATAATATATATACTTTGAGTTGTGATCGAGTCTGAGACATGTAAACGGGTTACGATACGTATTAATTAATTCAAATATTATATATTAAACTATATATGAATTATTGGACTGTTACTGTAGACTATCGACTGTGGACTAACAACATTGGACAAATAAAATGAATTAAAATATTGATTATAATATATGAAACTAAACATTTCTTCAAGTTTGCCACTTGATCTCATCTTAAACCTCATTTGTATCTTGACGATTACAATCTGCAATTCAAACCTTTCATGATTCTTGAAAACACCTTAATCGGGAGGATGAATCAACCGCACTTCATCTACGGAAGGAAAGATTTATGCATACAGTTATGCACCTGAAAACACTCGGAAACTGAGTAAACGTTTAACACAAAGCTGTGTTAATTCCTTTAGCATTATTATTACCGAAAATAACTTTGCAATTCCTGTTCGAGATAGCCAGTTTTGTCACAGCTCCAATAAGTTAACTTCGACTTTTCGTTCTAAACAACCTTATTATAACCTTGATATATATGCGTGCTCTTTTATTGTTACCGGGGAACCTTTTATATTCCATCATACTACCAGCAGACGTACCAGCAACCTCGTTACTCCTTGGCTTAAATCTCTCCGACAAATCACTATATTTATCTATTGAAGTCTCATCATGTACTCATCCGCATCTTGTAACAAAAATTGCCATACCAATTACCGGGAATCAGCAAATCTATATTGTGAGTCTCGCAACGTTTTCACATCAACAGTTATATGTATCCATATAACATTTATCTCTTAGAACTATGATCTTCCATTCTGAAATTCTGAAAAGCACCCAGTCTGCGAATTAATGCTCTGAATTTTGAAAAGTTGAATGAAGCAACAAAAAAAAATTGTAAACGACCTCAACAGCCAAAAGTTGATGATAAAGAATTGTATGTTGGCAAAGCTCAGAAAAAGTTTGAAACTGAAAAACTGATTGAGCAAACTACGAAGGAGTCTCTGAACAAATCAAAAGGACTAAACTTGTACATTAAGAATCCAGATGATTCTGTTTCTGATGAAATCTTTAGCGAATACCTTGCTTCTGACTCCTAACTCTTGCGACAAATTTTCTTCACCATCCTTCGATATTAGAAATTCCAAGATATCATCGTATCTTTCATTATAAATATCCTCCATATTTCTGAAGATATTTTCATAACTATTCTTATCTGAAATCATTAATCTCTTCGTGCTATCAGTGTTACATCATATAGAAACTGTTAGTTTCTATATTCTGTAAAATTTCGAGCTTAAAATATGAATGTTATTGAAGTAATGTTGGGAACTGATGCATGAGTTAGTATAATATAATGACACTTGATCAACGTGATTATATTACAGTAAGTCATGCTAAGTTTCTAATGGAACGTTATGATTCAAAGATCATAACGTCATCATGTGCCATGTTACATAACTCTTTCCTTCTGCTTAACTTCTGAACATATCAAGAAAGTATATCCTTGATAGTTCTATTCTCAGTGATTCAGGTAATTCAACAAATTAAATCGTGCGATTACGTTCTTTCTTATTTGGAACATTAAGTTCATTCGAAACTCCACACTTACGAATTCTGGACCATTATTGGCTTGACTTGGAGTCGAGAAGAGAATAAAAAGGCAAAGAGCTCCGAAATATTAGGGAGAATATAAGGCCCGATAACAACACATAAATTACAAACCGTGTATATCAATGTTTATCGCAACATAAAGACACGGGAGAATTAAGAACACTATAACCCCAAAGGCGAAGTAGAAGAAAACAGATTCCTCCAGTGGAAGTTGGAAAAGGAAAATGAGTGTTGCGATAGTAAGGATAAGGACAAGGATTAGAACTGGATTAAGCATTTTCACAATCTTTTGAAATTGGGAATTGAGTATAGGAGTGATAAAAGTAATGGAACAGAATAAGTTAATTTATAGTGAAATATCTGATAAAGAAATCGAGGCAGATCATCGTATTTAATTATAGAGATCTTAACTTTCTTATTCACCGAAGAATCAAATCTTTTAGATTTTGAGGATTTTCTTTAAATCCCTTGAATTCCAGAATTCAACCCTGTTTACGTCAAAAGCTAAGGAAAATCTTATTTTCTTCAATTCACTCTTTTGCGATAGCTTCATTCGTATTCTTAGAATAATCGAATTATTTTATCAATATTATTCAATGATGATAAACCTCTAATTATCAACTCATATTCGTCATGAAAAACATTTTTATTGTTAGCCATGACATCCTCGATCAAATTTCGGGACGAAATTTCTTTAACGGGTAGGTACTGTGACGACTCGGAAATTTCCGACCAAATTTAAACTTTATCTTTAAATGATTTCGACACGATAAGCAAAGTCGGTAATGTTGAGCCTCAAAAGTTTGGAACTATATTCATGTATTCATTTAACCTTTGACTATTCCCGACGATTCACGAACAACTGTGTATATATATATATATAAATATATTTTTGAATAAATAAAAATATACTTTAAATTAATTGGAATTAAAAATGTAACATAAATAACAGAATAATTAAGTATTATTAAAATGAGTAAATATATATGATTCTTAATTATTATTATTATATGGTAATATATATATATATATATATATATATATATATATATATATATATATATATATATATATATATATATATATATATATAATGTTTAAATAATAAATATTCAACATATGTTAATAGCACTAAATGTAATTACAAGTTAAAAATATATTTTGTTATAATATTATTATTATTACTAACATTATTATCAATACAAATATAACTAGTATTATTATTATAATTATCATTAATAATATTATTACTGTCAATTTCACAAAAATTATTATTATGACTTATTATTATTATTATTATTACTCTTATCATTATTATTATACTTATTATTATTAGGTAATATTTTGATATTATTATTATTAATATATTATTATTAATACTATTATTAGTATCTTTATAACATCATTAATATTATTATTAGTATTAGTATTAGTTCTATTATCATTATTATTATTATTATTATTATTATTATTATTATTATTATTATTATTATTATTATTATTATTATTATTATTATTATTATTATCAATATTATTATTAATATACTTATTAAATTAATAATTATTATTAATATTAATTAATATGTCAAAATTGTGCAAAATCTGTTAGGAGACTTTATCTACCTTTTTCAAATTTTCTTCTCCTGATTCTAATCAGTTGTTCCATTTAAGAAACAAAACAAAATTTATGTCAGATAATTGGTACGAATCAGTTGTGTGTCTTAGTCTACTTTATATTTTTTTGTTTTTACTGCTTGTTTCTTATTCTGCTAAATGCTTCCTGTCGACACCCTTTAGCCATAAAATCACTCGAATGATACCTGTATCTTCATAATCATTCATGTCACAGCTCTAATCAACCCCTTGCACTCTAAATAATTCATCTACTGCAAACAAAAAAATGGAAAAAAAACAGAATTTTTTAAAAAAAATAAAAGAACACCCGTCGGTTCCCTGTAACTCAACTTTTTGGTCAAAATTCGAATTCGAAAATATTTTACAAATCTAAAATTGCAGTTATGTTGTAAATATTCTACTTAAACTTTCTGCAAATTATCAAGTTCCAATTCTTCTAATTGAGTTTTAATTTTCGAGTCAAAGTTTTTGTCAAAAAAAGTCAAAGTGTGTGTTCATCGCGAAATTCGTAAGTGTTTCGATGTTTTTAGTTAAATTAACGATTGATAGAGTTTCCAGGAGTAATTTCAAACACAATTCATGTTATAACCTTCGACTATAGCAATCTAAATAGCAAAATCAAATTTTTTTTTTATTGAATACAACGACGAGCTGTAGCTTCATTTGTTTTTTTTGTTTTTTGTTTTTTTCTTTCAATCCAATTACTCACAAACACTAGTCTCTATGTTGAATATTAAACCTTAAAGTCGAGCGTGTAATTGTTACTAAGCTTAAAATGGTGATTGGATCGAATAATTGTTTGTGAAGAAGAAGATGAACACACATGTAATACGGGTTAAATATAAAACATTTCAGTAATATTTTGGATAAATGGGCAACAGGCCAATGGTTAAGAGTGTTGCGATGAGCGGGAGGTCTTGGGTTCGAGCCCAGTCGCGTGCAAATCTTTTTACATAATCTTTTAAAGGGTATACATTTTTATTTATTTATTCATTATTATTATTATCAATTTTATTATTATTATGATTACTATTGTTATGTTACTATTATTACTAATAATTGTTATTATTACAAGTATTATTAATATTATTATTATTATTATTATTATTATTATTATTATTATTATTATTATTATTATTATTATTATTATTATTATTATTATTATAAGTATTATTATTAATCGTATCATTATTATTGTTAATATGATTATTAGTACTGCTATTATTAAACTTATTATCAAGATTATCATTCTTACTAAAAATTATTATACTGTTATCCCTAAAACTAGTAACGTTATTACAAATAGATATTTTTATATAAAAAATACATTACACCATATTTTATTATTAAAAAGATGTTAATTAAACTATATGTAAAAGATATCAATTAACATATAAATATATAATAAAATTTAATATACAGTTTTATCATTTATAATAAATAATAGTTATATAAAACATATGAACTAAATATATTAAATTCATCAAAATGACATATAGTATAACAAGTATATTATTAACAACAACATATATATATATATACATATATAATTTCTCGATTATGATCATGTGTATTAATAAATATACAAATGATATAGGTTCGTGAATCCGAGGCCAACCTGCATTGTTCAATGTCGTTATATGTATTTTTACTACAAAATACAATATGTGAGTTTCATTTGCCTTTTTACCCTTTATATTTTTGGGCTGAGAATACATGCGCAATTTTTTTATAAATGTTTTACGAAATAGACACAAGTAATTGAAACTACATTATATGGGTGAATGATCGAAGCCGAATATGCCCCTTTTGCTTGGTAACCTAAGAATTAGTAAACCGATCTACTAATTGACGCGAATCCTAAAGATAGATCTATTGGGCCTAACGAACCCCATCCAAAGTACTGGATGCTTTAGTACTTCGATGTTGTTTTTACCATGTCCGAAGGATTTCCCGGAATGATAAGGGATATTCTTATATGCATCTTGTTAATGTCGGTTACAAGGTGTTCACCATATGAATGATTTTTTGTCTCTATGCATGGGACGTATATTTATGAGAACTGGAAATGAAATTCTTGTGGTCTATTAAAATGATGAAAATGATCGATTATGATAAACTAATGAACTCACCAACCCTTTTGGTTGACACTTGAAAGCATGTTTATTCACAGGTATGAAAGAAATCTTTCGCTGTGCATTTGCTCATTTTAGAGATATTACTTGGAGTCATTCATGACATATTTCAAAAGACGTTGTATTCGAGTCGTTGAGTTCATTAAGATTATTATTAAGTCAATTATAGTTGGATATATTATGAAATGGTATGCATGCCGTCAACTTTCGATGAATGAAAGTTTGTCTTTTAAAAAAAAAGAATGCAATGTTTGTAAAATGTATCATATAGAGGTCAAGTACCTCGCAATGTAACCAAATGTAATGTATTCGTCCAGATGGATTAGGACAGGTCTTCTCTGTTTCATCATCAATGATACGTAATATACTATATTTATATATATCTATATATAATTACACATATAGTATACACAAAACACATTTACTCGTATGTAGCATGCAATTTAGTTTCATTTAAACATACAATCCTAATACAAGTAGACTTCCTTCAACATTCCTTTTGAAATCATTTGCAAAAACAATTTTGCATTTGTATGAAAACTTTTTATCATTTTAACGTCTTTTGAAAAGGTTATTCTAATTAGAATTTTGATCATTGGTTTTGATTGATTTTAAGGTTACCCAATCCTTGACTTATCCCTTCCATTGAATTGCTAGTTTGGCTCATTCTTCCCATGTTTTCAATTCTCTTAATAATAGACAATGGACTTTGATTGTGTGATTTGTATTTGCTAGAGCCGTGACACAAATTCATTTTATATTTATATTTTGATGAATTATAAATAGTTGTCTCTTCAAGTTTTATTTTCAAAGAATTGTTTTCATCAATTAGAACTTTGTTAAGTTGATTAGCTTTGTGTAATTCTTTTCTAAAAGTTTTACTTTGTCACGACTACTATCATGTACAAATTTGATAGTTTTGTAATCATTTAACAATTCTTCATAATTGGATGGATAGAATACATGTACCTCATTGCATTCCATGCTTGAGGTATCATCTTCTTTGTAGGGAGATTCAACCTGTTCTTCACTTTGACCGTCTTGATTGAGATGATTCCAAGAACCCATGAGGCAAAAATCTTCATCTTCATCCAAACCCTTTTCTTGAGCATCTTCCCAATCTCTATCAAGATCCCCAAGCTTCTTCAATTTCTCTCTTACCCTTTTACCCTTTAAATCCTTAGAGTTTTCTTCTTCTTCTCGAGAGCATAGTGAATCCCAACATTCATTTGCACTTTCACATGAACTTATCTTCATTCTTTCTTCATTAGGAAGAACTCCATGAAGTAGTGAAATAACATCAAATTGTTTTAAAACTTCATTGTTTTGAAATGTTGACTTCACTAGTCTTGAACTAGCATATGGAACAAAGTCTCCTACTTTGATGATTCTCCACAAGTAGTAATCCTTAGATTTGAGATAATCTTCAAATCTTATTTTCCACACATCAATATCTTCTTTATGAAAGATTGGTGCTTTTTTCACCAATTCTTCTAAGTATCTCATAGTTTGAGTTGATCCGAGAATCGTTGACTCAAGTTTTTGCACAAAATGAATTTTGACGTAACCAAAAATGTTTATAGAGAAATGATTTGAGCAACCGCTCTGATACCAATTTTAAGTAACTAGGGGGGTGAATAGTTACTTAATACATTTTTAAAACTTTTTCGATTGATCACTAAATTTGATTAACTATGATCAACCAATTCAACTCAATCTTGATGTGTGTGGTGTATATGTTCAAAATGATAAATAAAGTAATGTAAAGAACATAGACACAAGGATTTATAGTGGTTCAGGTGGATGTTAACTAATCAACCTTAATCCACTCCCCGATTACACTAATCAGGATTTCTTGCTTCACTAAGCACTTTTCTCCAAACCCGGTGGAGATCCGATTTACAAGTCTTCAACTTCTTTGGTAGACAACAAACCTAATCTTTCTAACCCTTTTATAGACCAACTCCAACCTAGCTCAACTTGTCTTCAACTTGGACAAGTATTAATCTCGAACTAAGATTAATCAACTTCCTAAGTCCCTTTAAGGAAGTAGATAACTAAGCTAGCCTATGCTTCTACTAATTGAAGTTACAAGACTCACACAATTAGTGACGATAATTTTAAGATAATTCTAGGACATACATCACTCTAAGTAATCTCACAAGATAAACAAATTTGATTAGTAAGTTTACAACAATCAAATTCTATGTCTATAAGATCATAGAATCTTCTCTTGCTTGATCACATTTGAGTAGTAATTAAAGCCCTTGTGATCTCTGGAAATATGCCTTTGAAATGTGCAAGAGGGTCAGCTTGAAATGCTCTCCAATGCTTGCTATTTATGGTGGAATTCAAAAACTAGCCGTTGCCAGACGATCACTGTCACGGTCGATCGTGGTTCGACTGTGCGCGCCTGTGTCCAAAATTTGTATCCATTATATAGCCGTTTGACTCAGATTTGAACATCATATTTTGGAATATTTACTTCATTTAGCACCTGCAAAAGAAACGCAATATTCTATACAAGTACTACATGCATTAAGTGTGAGGGATTTGGTCTTATTGTGTGAAAATGACATAACACTCTAAATGTGGTAAACCCAACATTCTTGGAGAAGTGTCTTGATTGTCATTTGAGGTAATCTCAGTTTGGTCAAGACTTAGTTAGGTTCATTAATGCATTTGGTTCAATCCTAAAGACTAGTCAACATATCATTAACTTCATAGTTTCAATTAATCACAAATCATATTCATTTTAAGATTAAGTAGAGATTATTTTAATAATGTTTTTCTAAGTTAAACATTATGTGTAAGTTGTACTTGGACATGTTACACAATGTGTGTTACTAGACAAGACCAAATAGATTATTGACCATTATTATTTGTGAACCATGTTACACTTAATTCCTTGAAGTAAACTAGTTATTTGAATCCTAGTGTTCTAACTTATAACACATAGCAAGTTTAAGAGCATGTTAACAAGTTGGCAAATTAATGAGTATCAAACATATTAACAAGTAGCAAGTAATACTCACATATAGCAAGAGATAGTTATTCTAATATCAATCATATAGATATTTGCACAACAATATGGTTTAAGCTTTAGCAAGCTTACTTGCAATATAACACATTGTATGATTAATGTGTAAGCACACATTAATGTCCAACACATGTACTAGGGAAGAGCAATCTCTAGTTGGGACTTGGTGACCATCCTAAATGTATGTAGGCGTATTTTAGGATTATAAGTCTTTACTAGTTACACTTTAAAATGTTGTTCTTCATTTAGCCTTAATTTGTCACTAAGTAATCTTTAATTGTAATTAGTGTTCTAGTGACATTAGCTTATGTTTGTTGGTATTTGGTGATCATCCTAAGAATGTCTAGACAAGTTTTAAGATCACAAGTTATTGATTAACACTTATGTGTTATGCTTAATCATGGTTAAATTGTCATTAAGGTGTAATTAAGCGTGATTAATCAAGATTAGCATTTTTATGACCAAAACTCAATTGAGTATGGAGGAGGCATCTATTCTAAGTGTGTTGAGAAAGGTTTCATGAATTATAGATGTCAGGAAGTGGTCAAACTAAATTTGGTCAAAAATGGTGACAGTGAAATCTACGGTCGCACTGCGGTTGACCGTGGTGACGACCGTGCAACTTGTTTTCACAAAACTACGTTGCAGATTTAGTCTGGGCTTCTACGGTCAGGTATACGGTCGACTGTCCCTTTGACCGTGTAACTTTATTTTCATTATAAGGTTTGTTTGATTTGGTCATTTGCAAGATCAAATATGGATTAGTGAACTTGCGAGTTTTATGTTAAGATGTCGATCATCACTTATGCATATGTATGTGTCATCATCAAAACATATTTTTTGGTTAAGCATCATACTTAACTTTTTCGGTTAGTCCATTAACCAATATTCAACCAACAAAGATGATATCGCCTTAAATTAATATTTCAAATACGTATAATTTAGGCGATATCAAATCCCTCACACTTAAGTTTTGCTTGTCCTCAATCTAATACAAGCTTTAGGAATATTTTAAGCTAAATCAAATTTCTAAAATCTTGAAAAATCCTCTAACTTTAAATCTCATAAAAGCTTGTTGAATTTTCACATGACTTATCTCACTAACTTTTTATATGTGTTTTTCATTTTCTCAGTTAGTCAAAAGATATCATTTTCATCATATACTTGTGATAGTGAAAAATCCTTAACTAACTACACAATAATAAATATGTATTAGAGAAAAACTGACTCTGGGTTATACAGTTAATCAATGGTTATTAGGTTAGCTCAGACTCATGATACGATAATGGTACATTTGATAAAAGCAAAATTCATAAGTCAAATGGATATCTAATCATTGATAATTAGTTATTGTGATAAGAATTAGTCTGAACCAGATCAAGGAATACAAATAGTCCTGATGTAGAAATTAGTCAGATGTATACAGTTTGATTATAATTGGACTATTTTGTTTTCTATTGAGTATTTATAATGTATGGTCTCATTGGATTCTTTTCTCACTCCCTTACTCATTTGTTCTAAATGGGCTCTTTTACTCTCATTCCTTTTGCTTTCATGCTTTTTATATAGCAATTTATTAAGTTGGCCCTCATTAGATACTTTTTTTGCTGCCTCAGTAGTCCATGCTTATTATGCCATATGATAGTGGTTATAAGTTTGCACTCGTTTCAAAATATTTGGCCTTTATATTTTTAATTTAAACAAGTCTCCAATCTTGTAGTTGAGAATAGTTCTATTAGCGGTAAGATTAAATCAATGAAAATATATAAAGTTGACTAAATTTAATCAAAACTTAGAAATAGGAATTGGGTAAATTGGTTAATTCTAAAATGGTATAGGTTTCTATGGTAACTAAATGATTCTAGCACACAAACTCGGTGCTAATGATCTGGGTAACTGACTGACAGAGGTGTAAAAAAATAAAAATTACAATCCTAAAATTGATATCAAACTAGTTAAACATCAACAAGTTTTGTCAAGAGTTCAACGACATCTAAAATGATGTATAATGCAAGTGGCCTATAAATCGAAAGATATCAACATTTTGCGAAAAGATCATATAAGGCAAAGAAAAAATTACGTGAAAGTGCTTAAGATGATGGATTGTTGGTTAATCTTTAAGGACAAATCAGAGTGGTATGCTCCGCCCCCAGTTGGTGGAGACGACATTAAAGATTTTGATGCTAAGTTTTTTTGTTCGCTATCTAAAGATTTTTCCCCGGTCGACAGCGAGTTGTTTGGACCCGACCCACAACAAAGTCATATGGACGAGACTAATCAAATAAACCGGACCGAAAGTCATAATCTTCCGACGTAACAACTTCATCTCGTGCTACTAAATCTTCAAATGTGGAAGAGTTTATAAGCTTTAGATAGAAGTTTTGTTTGGTATATAAAATCATAAAAGGTTATTAACAACATAAGCTCTACAAATACAAAATATAAATTACTAAACTGTCTTTATTATATTACAACAACAACAACAATCCAATTCCATAAAAGTGGGGTATGAGTGAGGTAAAATGTAGACAATCATACCCCTATCCTAGAATGAAGAAGAGTCATTTTTTCACTCATAGTGAAACACCTCAAGATTAGAGAAAGTCCACCTTCTCAATGTTCTATGGATAGAGAGATTGTTTCGGAATGGACCTCCGGCCAATAAGTAGCTTAAAAAAGTGTGAGATATCATGAAAATAGTAGAATTAAATTTTCATATGTTGTTTACATGCCTCAAGTTAATTTAGGCACTAAACTATAGTCAAATTTCAAATAAATAGATGATTTTTGTTGATTCGATTGATAGATCCATTGAGAGAATGCATATTCATCAATGAAAAGCTAATGTGAAAGAAATATATATCACAAGTACCTATATCCCATTGCCTGATGTTCTTTACGAACATACATAGTTTACGAAATGACGATCGTCCCCAAATGCTTTTGTAAGATCTTCCTCATTATTAGCTCGCACCCTTATCTGACGTGGCAATTTATTACTACTATATGATTCTATAAAATTTATATTTCTTGTCCTTATCAGTCGATTTTCAACATAAGCATGAAGCTTTATCTACTTTACAAAACATTTGAAAAAAATAAGATTCAGCTATATGTTTCACCTACAACTAACAACTAGCTTATCTAAACACACCCATAAGATTAATCTATATGTTTCAATTTTAATGTTATTAGACATGAATACAAAGTTCAAAAAATATCTTTATTATATTTTTATATATATTTTAAGAGTTTTTTTTAAAGATTTGCATACTTTAAAGGTATAAACGAACTTTATATATTATTTTGCAAGGATATTTGTGTGCATCTTGCTCGGTTTGCAAGCCGATTAATTGTAGGGCGACCACTCCTTTGCAACAGCTTGGAGTCAACGCAGGTAAACGTTCGTGGCTATAAGGGGAATTAATTTCTTCAGATTTGTATATACCGAAGGTTAAATACATATAGAATTAGAACAAGTGTAGTATTATCTTAGAGGAAAATAAAGTTCTACTGTATATTTTTGATATTGTTGTGTGTAATTTTTCAAAAAGTATACATAGATACATTACACGTGATACGATGAAAGTAAAAATCAAAATGACCGATCTTACAAGTATGTTCAATTTGTCAAATTTGTCTTTACTCTTGAGTATAAATATAGGAGTATTGGACACGTGTTTTGTCGTATATGAGTAAGAGCGTGACGGTATGTTTTTTGTCCGTCAATCTTGTCGTTTTCCCTTTACGCGGGTTAGGGGATGGGATATTGATATTGACGTTCCATTTAGGTTTGTAGATCACGCAAAATATTAATCTAACACGTGTCATTTATTTATAGTCCGATCTTTAAGTTGGACCCACTATTCCGCTGGTCCACCTTAACACCTGTAGGTCTCATTCCTACTTTACAACAACCCAGTAGTTGATACCATGATCAATCCGGTAGGACCAATGGGCTAATTTTGAATGACCGACAAATGTCATCATTTTAACACAGGATCGACGTTATTTGATGGGATTTTATTTCTCATTTTATTTATAGAAAATAATAAATATAGTCTAACGGCTAAGACTATCTTTATCCCTGAAGAGGCGTTGGCGTATTGCTTGATGGGAGTGGAATGCTTGATGAGCGTGCTGCCAGACTGTTGGGTAATGGGTGACGTGTTGAGTGGCGTGTTGCTGGGCAGGGGTGAGGTATTTTTTAAATAGATATGGTATATAATAAGTCGGATAGCCAAATCAATGGTATATATTACCCACGTCACCAAATTGTTGAAAACGCACCAAATTGAGCCGGTGTTGGGTTAAAGCACGCCTCGAGCACTTGGTGGAGCACCCCATGGTTACCAGGCATGTTGGCCAACACATGACCCAACACGCTTGCGTTAAATGTGGTCTAAGCTTAAGCATATCTATACTTTCTTTGTCTCAATTTAAAGACAAAATGACACACAATGTAATAAATGTTATTATCACACTATACTTTTTATTCTTTTTATAGTTTTACACTTTACATTTTAAATATCCTTTTCTCTTACATGCATAAAGTAAAAGTATGAAAGAACTTAACTCATTATTTTTATCTATTTATGGAAGTAGAATATTAATTTGGAACATCTCAAATGAAAAAAGATGACTATTAAATTGGAACGGAGGATGGTGTACAATTTAATTTCATATTTATAATTTAAACCTGTCATTATATAAAGAACGTTGATACTAAAAATGATATATAATTTAATTTCATAACTTAAACATGTCACTATATAAGAAAACTTGATATTAAAAATGAATATCTTATCTATATTATGTCAAGAATTAAACAAAGTTTATAGACTTAAATATTGATTAGACTATTCACAACCATACAAATTTAAAAACTGTCACAATAGCGCTACCTCATTATTCTTTTCTCATTCTCATTGGACCTATTGTAATTGTAATGCTGAATGCTGATGGAGTTTTATTATGTGTTGGTGAGTGTAGTGGGATAGTTGGCGCTAACGTGACAGACATGTTGATAAAATGGCGAGTAGTAGGAGCTTTATTAAATAGCGTGTTAGGTGACGTATTAAAATATAATTAAAAGTTGAATGAGAAAATGAATAAAAAATATAAATATATTAAATTGATATAAAAATCCCTTGTGATGCAAGCCAATTTTTTTTTCATGTGCTAGACCAAGCACACCACACAAAAATGGGACAAGCACGTCGCGTTACCTAGTGATTTTTGAGCTTCGACACACGCATTACAATAGAACTTAGAGCACAGAGTTTCGTTCGGTGTTCATTTTCAGTGTTCTTTGGCGGCACATTGGCGGTTTGCTGCCAATGGCACCAACATTGACAAGTGGATTAGGGACACATTCAAGATCTCCGTTGGGAGTGCTCTCATATTTTTTCGTTTGAATTGCAATGGTAGTACTAGAGCACCTTAAGCGGGATGCATTTTTCTCTCTTAGCATTCTCTCACCTTGGGCGGTTTGCTATTAATAACTGAAGTCGATGACACCGTCGACTTCTAATGATGTTTATCTTTTTCTAAATGCTTTTCTTTACTCAACAGTTCATTAATTAATTATTCATTCTCCCGTTCTATTCTAAGTGCTTAATATGTATCGCTTTTAAAATTGTTTTTTTTTTACTTTTGCTTTATTTTTATTTGTGTTATATAATAGTTTCGAACTACTTTGTTAGTATATACTCACTCCGTCCCAAAATAAGTGTCATGTTTAACCTTTTCAGGTCAATCTTTTGATATTTTGACTTTAAATATTTTTATTTGTATTATATAATATTTGATGAAAAATATATGAATAGATTCGATTTTAAAATGTGTTTTCATTGATATTACTTTTATTAAATATTATATAACACAAATAACAATATTTGAAGTCAAAGTTTCAAAAGAAAAATCACGAAAAGTTAAACAGGACATTTATTTTGGTACGGAGGGAGTACTATAGTTAACGAAAGTTATCCCATTTAACTAAATTCATATATTTCCCATGAAGTATTATTTTGTAATACAAAGAAAAACATTTGAATACAATGTTAAAAAAATCTTAAACCCTATAACATGACACTTAAAGTTGGAAAAAAATAAAAAAAACTTATATCGATGTTTCTGTTAGCATTTCAACTCATCATCAACCTAGAAATGCTTAAATGTAATTTTTTAATGCTTTTCTAAATTGGTTGAAAACTATATTTTTGAGTCAATTTAAAACATGAACGTTGACATGAAAACATAATAGTCACGCATCCACTTCTTCACTTAGAAATACTTGGAGAAAATTCACCCTGAACATTAAACTTAGTCTATCTGTACTCTTCATGTTTGTAATGCATACAACTTAATTATGTATTGCTAAATACATAATTAAGTTAAACTATTAAAAAAACTAAAATAAAAGGAAAACAAAACTATAAATTGAATATAAATTTATAGTCTTATACATGCAATATATCAATAATAAACGATAAACGTACTCCTAATAACTACACTTAAATTATCATATATAATCATATTTATAACTAAAATTACCCTTAATAATATTAATATCAAAGTTATATAAGGAAAGTAGATACTAAAAAATATTTATATTTAATAGTTAATTAGACAAAGTTTTTAAACAAATATATGGTATATTTAAACTTAGCTATAAGTACTACATTTAGTATTATTCATTAATTATATTTATTAATAATGACTGATAGCAACGATTAATTTCAATGACTATCAATCCGAAATTGTCTCTACGACAGTGGTTTGAATATGAAAAAACAATTGATTCATTCTTCAAGTTTAATTCTCATTAACTCTTTTCATACATACAATAGAAGACATTTTCAAATAATGATATTATAGAGAAACTAAATTAAATAGAGATGATAATGTATAAGATATTAATAAGGTATTATCAAATTCACATTCATATTTATTTAATTTTTTTTATCCTAAGAAAAAATGAAGCAAGAAGTGATAAATATCTAATCTAATAAGCGAAAAAACAGAAATACCCTTTAGTAATTTAAAAAATTCCGTGAACAGTAAATCATCGATTTAAATGATATATTTATATCAATTTAATTCAGTTCATCAATACATATTGATGTTCATTGAATTACCTGGGTTAATGAATATATGCATTAATATTATATTATACATATGTCTAATAGACAAAAGTAATAGACAAAAGTTATAAACAGTAACTAGGGGTATTTTTGACTTTTCATCTTTTTTATTTTTATTTTTAACTAAATTTCATTTCACAAACAAAGCCCCCCATACTTTTTTTAAAAATTCAAATCGACCCCTCAAACATGTGGGTAAATTGTCAAATAACCATTTTCATAAAAAATCTTAAATAAACTTCACCCAAATATTCAACGGGTCATATCTTCTCGCTCGCAACGAGTTAAATTTTTCCGACACCATCGTTAAACTCGAAATAATTTTAGGAACACAATGTCACTAACTATACGCAAAACAGACGCTTTATAAAAAAGGCTAATATTTGGGGTACTTTTCATACACGTTGATTTTGAGTTAAATTTTAAAAGTCGACAATTTCATGGCGAAACGCGGAGATGCACATATATTGTTAATTTAAAATAACGCTTCAACGACATCGTCGTTAGCCACGAAATAATTTTACAAACTAACCGCAATAAAATACATTGAAAACCGAACCCCCGACGCGAAGCGAGGGTTCGAAAACTAGTTCATATCAATTTAATCTAATTCGTATAATCAAAAATAATGTTCTCCTTTCTACCATAAAAATTCCTAGTTCTTAATACTTAGTTATTCTTTGTTTTGCAGTCAGCAGATCTTATTATGTCTTATATCTGTGTACGCAGACATTTTTACTGCATACTGTTTGTTTTTTTGAAAATATAAGTTATAAGAATGTCTTATTCTGATGAAATCGGATGCTAATTTACATCCATACATATAACCTATTTTGGTTAATACTATCTTCCTAAGTTTCTAAGTCATAAGCTTTAAATGAACCGAGTTACTCGTGAGCTACTCAACTCGTAACAAGCTCAATTCGAGTTGAGCTCAATAGGAGCAACTCTGTTTGTAACATCCCATAATCGGACTTAGGTGAAATGACCATTTTACCCTTATGTATGGTGTAATTAGTGATTTTAATAATTATATATTTATAATTATTTGGTGTTTTAGTTGAGACCAGTTTGTGACAAGGGTCATATAACAGGTTTGTTTATTTAATTTGGACTCCCTTAGGGCCGCCTAACGAGGTACGTAAGATTTCAGATAACTGATAAATACCCGTGTGTCAAAGGGTATTGTGTTTAACTCATAAAGAGTTAGGTACCAGCTGAGTTTCATCTCATTTCTTTCATTCTTCTTTCTCACTCTCGTATCTAACTTCTTCCCACTTGAAAACCCTAATCCTCTAAATCTCGATTTGGAGTCTGATTTGTGTTAGAAATCAATTCCTTATGTTTTAGTGATTCAAACAAGGTAAGAATTATTCATTTTCATTACCTATATTTGTGTCAATTTGGGTTTGAAGTTAGGTTTTGGTCAAAGTGGATTTTGATGTCAAATTGGTTGAATTTGTTGTTGTTTTGATGTAATACTTTTGGGTTTTTGTCCCAAAATGTTTTATGATTAAGATGTAGTTGGTTTTGAGGTAAAAAACGAGTCCAAGATCAAGATTTGGTATTTTTGGCTCAAACCCGTCACTTTTCAATTTCAGCAGCTCAAGAACACACTCCGTAGTATGTCTTTTGGAAGTGGGACGTGTGTCTACACACTCGGTTGTGTGTCTTTTGAATTTGGGCCGTGTGTCTACACACTCGGTAGTGTGTCTTTTGAAAAGACATTCGGTCGAGTGTCTCTACTTATTCGGTCGTGTATCTATACACTCGACCTAGTGTCTATGACACACACTACCGAGTTGGGTAGTGTGTCTTTTTAGCATTTTGAGAAATTTGTTTTGGTCATAACTTTCAAACCGTAACTTCGTTTTTGATGAATCAAATATAGTTGGAATCGTATTGATGAGTACTTTTCAATGGTAAACTTTTAAGAAGAAAAATCAATCTGTATATTGGTCAGAAAAAGAGGTTTTAGCGTGTATGTTCTGTTTTGCACACGCTTGTTTGATGATATTGATTAGATACATGACGTGGACTTATGAAATGATGAATATATGATGATATGACCTAGTTTATAGTATGATTTGACTATAATATTGATTTAGATATGTATATTGACTTCGTTTGTGTTGTTCTCATGTGATAAGAACACAGAAGAAGCTCAGAGTTTTTTTTTTTTTTTTGAAAGATCAAGCAATTTTATTAAGATAAAGGAAATACAAGTGCGCTAATACAACAGAAAGGTAAAAACTAATTACAAATATCAGCCTAATAACAATGCGTGTAAGCAACTAGCAAATGTACAAAACTAAAGGACACGATTGGCAGGGAAGTAAAGGGGGACGCTTAAGAATATCAGGAAAAACCCTTTGGCCTATTTCTAAATCAAAGAAGTGATGGTCACTTGAAAAAACAAGCTGAGAAGAAAACGGGTCACAGTGCTGGAAACTTCAGCGACAAAGCAACTCGAGTCAACTCATTTGATCACAACTAAGATTTAGAGCAAGGCAAAGGATGAAAAAACCTGAATTATCCAATCCCCGCTTTTGGTGCCGGATTTGCATCAAAAATTTTTGGGTTGGTAATCCATTGTAACCAGTTTAGATTGAGCTTATTACCACAGCAGTGAATCCACTCGAAACTATTAGCTTGAATGTTCGAAACAATTTTAGGGGAGCTCAAAACGGGTTTACCAAAGACAGTGTCGTTTCGGTTTTTCCAAATGTGGAATCCGGTAATCCAAATAATAGCTTGCCAAATAGAACTTCCTGTTGATGTTTTAATATTTTGATTTTTTGCCGCCGCTAACTCTGAAAGATTCGACACGTTTAGATCATTAATATCCCACCAATTACTAATGCGGTTCCAAATGTCTTTTGCTTTGTTACAATGAAACATAAGGTGGTCGAGTGTCTCGATAGAATCATCACATACAGGGCATCTAGTAGAGTGTAGGTCAATGCCACGAAGGTCAAGTTCGGATCTAACAGGGAGACGATTTTGCTTAGCGCGCCATATGAAAATCCCTATTTTTTGTGGAATCAATTTATTTACCTGAGTAGGAATCGGGTTCGGGAGATTCGATGTTTCAAGCTCAGATAAGAGGTTTACTAGGGAAGTAACAGAATATGAGCTGTTCGGGCTGAATTTCCAAGTCCATTTATCCTCTTTATCCCCTGAAAAAGCAAAACGTTTAAGTTGGTCTTTGAGGTGAAACAGTTCGGTCTCGACCCTCCATTTAGGTGGGCTGATCCAGGCCCAATTAAAAGACATATCAGCATCTAGCCTCGAGATTCTGGAGTTGACAGTTGCATCTTTTTCCTTTTCTAAACGAAAGAGCTTCGGGTACTTTGCTTTAAGCGTCACCGAATCGCACCATTTATCATCCCAAAAGGAAGTTGCAGCACCATTTCCTAAAACTTTAACAAAAGCGTTAGAAATATCACAGCCTAAATTGCTTAGGGTGTGTTCAACATTTAAGATATTGAACCAAGTTCTACCGAAAAGCTTTTTAAGTTTTGACTCGGGAAGGGGTGTAATACAACCCAACCCACCATTATTCCCGTATAAGCTTTTAATGACCCGAACCCAAAGTGAATTGGTGTTATTATTGAGAAATTTCCACCACCATTTAACTAAAAGACCAAGGTTTTTATATTTTAAAGATCCGACATTTAGGCCACCCGAGTCGTACAGTAATAAAATTTGTTGCCATTTGACCCATGCCATTTTTTGATCATCCGAAGACCCGCCCCAAAAAAAATCACGTCGCATACCTTCGAGTTCCCTGAGAACGCAAGGAGGGGCCTTGAAGAGTGAGAAATAATAGAGGGGTAGACTACTAAGTACGGATTTGATTAACGTAAGTCTACCTCCAAAGGAAATTGTTTTTGCTTTCCAAGTGGCTAATCTTTTTTTGAATTTATCGAAAATAGGTTGCCAATATTGAATTTGCTTAAGGTTAGCCCCAATTGGAAGTCCAAGATAAGAAAGTGGGAAGCTACCTTCTTTGCAACCGAAACATTTTGAGAGATAATTCAATTCCGATTTTGAGGTACAAATACCATAAACACAACTTTTGCTTAGATTTATTTTTAAACCCGAGAGCTCTTCAAAACATTTGAGTATCTTTAGAGTGTTTCTAACTTCTAATTTGTTCCACTTACCGAAAATGATTGTGTCATCCGCATATTGCAAGTGAGATACAATAACTTTGTCGGTACCAATTTCAACACCTTTTATCACATTTTCTTTGATGGCAAGATTTAAAAGATAATTTAAGCCCTCACTTGCAAGAATGAAAAGAAACGGTGAAAGAGGATCCCCTTGTCTAACACCCCTTTTTTGGAAAGAATTGTTCACAAGGTGAACCATTTAGTAGAACGGAAATAGAGGTGGATGTTAGACAAGATAGGATCCATTTAATCCATTTAGGACCAAACCCCATAAGACCCATTATATCCGAAAGGAATTCCCAATCTAAACAGTCAAAGGCCTTTTCAAAATCGACTTTAAAAATAAAACTTTTTTCTTTTTTGGCTTTGAGTTCATCAACGGTTTCAAGTGCGATAAGAATACCATCAAGAATATTCCTATCTTTGATAAAGGCGCTTTGTTCGTTGCCAATTAAAAGTGGGATGATTTTCCTGATCCTGTTTGCTAAGATTTTAGAAAGAATTTTATAGTAGCTCCCGATTAGACTAATGGGTCGGTAGTTGGCGAAATTAAGGGGTTCGTTGACTTTAGGGATTAAAGTAATAAAAGAAGCATTACATCCGTTAGAAATGATACCTGACTCCCAGAACCAGTTTAGAGCACTCAAGAGATCCTCTTTGATGATTTCCCAAAATTTGGTGTAGAAGAGCATGTTGAAGCCGTCGGGACCTAGTGCTTTGTTTGGCCCGCAAGATTTAATCGCCTCTAATGTTTCTGCTTCGGAGAACCTGACTTCTAACAGTTCAGCCTTCGATCTGTCGAGACAAGGGCCTGACCAATTCTTCAATTTGTACTTTTTGCCTCTTGGTATTTCGAATAAAGACTTGAAGTGGTTATGTGCTCCTTTTTTGATCTCAGATGGGTTAGTGGACCAAATTCTGGCTATGTTGATGCCGTGAATATTATTTTTATGTTGTCTACGTCGAATCACCGAATGAAAAAATTTGCTGTTTTCATCACCTTCAAGTGCCCATTTGTAGCGTGATTTTTGTTTCAACATTTCCATTTGAGTTTTTTCCTTCTGAATCAAGCTTTCACGATCCTCCATCCATTGTAACCTTTGAGATTCATCGAGGTTACAGCTTTCTGCCTTAAGTTCCCATTCGGTAACAATTTTTGAAAGTTCATCAATCTCAAGCTGAAGCTTACAATGGGAAGTGGAGTACCATTTCCGAAATTCTAACTTTACGTTTTTCATTTTATCACGGAAGATGCAATCCGGTTTCGTGCTTTTGACATTAGAATCCCAGGTCTTTTTAACGATGTCGAATGCGTCTTTATGCTTTATCCATTCATCAAACGCTTTAATGGGTTTTGGCCCGAAATCTGTCAACCCATCTTTTAGAATTAACGGGCAATGATCCGAATGTTTTTTGTCAAGAATGGTGGCGGACAAATTTGGCCATTGTTGTAGAACATTTCCAGAAATTAAGATTCGGTCGATCTTGCTAAATTTGCGTCCGTTGTCACTGATTCTGGTATAAAGTCGACCACCCAAAGGCACCTCTAGAAGTTCATTATCTTTAATGAAGTTATTAAACATTGCCGCTCTTTTTTCCACGAAAATTGTATTTTTCCTTTCACTTGCGAATCTGACTTCATTAAATTCACCAAGAATGACCCACATAGCCTCATCATAATTCATTACTTCGGAAAGATCACTCCACATTTTTCTTTTACCTTCATCAGATTGAGGCCCGTAGACATTTATGATGATGAGTTCAGTACCTGCAGCTAGCCAATTTCCTTTTATCGCAATAAAGCATTCATGCTCGATCACATGATTAGTACAAAAAAAACGAGTATCCCAAACCAGTAGTATACCCCCCGAATTACCTTTTGAGTTTTTAACTGCAAAGTTAAAGTAAGTATTTCCCCAAATTTTATGAAACCATGATTCAGGGAATTTTCTACTTTTGGTCTCCTGTAACGCTATTATGTTAGTGTTTTCATGAAAGCAGAGTTTTTTAAACCAGTTTGTTTTGATTTTGTCCTCAACACCTAGACCTCTAATATTTAGAGACATTATCTTCATTAGAAACAATACAAAGAAACTCGAAAATAGAGGAAACACTTACAGGGTTTCAACTCTCGAAAGTCCCAGCTTCGCACCAACGTCATCACAATTAAGGGATTTGCTTGACACGGTTTGTGACCCAATGCTGCTGCTATTGCCTGAATTGGACTTACATTTTGAGAATTTCTTTATCTTTTTGACCGGTTTCGAACGAGCCTGTGCTTTAGCGTTCTGAATTTTTGAAGAAGAATTCCAATTTTGAATGTTTGCCCAAAGTATATCCACAGAGCTTTGCGATCCGTGCGAGTGTTTCCTTTTTTTATTCGGAATTTCACTTGTTAGATTTTATTGATCCAGGGAGACTTTAGAACCGTTTTGCTTCTGATTCTTCCTATCCCACTTGTTTTTTGCTTTGAATCTGAATGAGGAGGGTTTAGGATTAGGTTTAGGCGAATTGGTTGAAGCAGAAGTAGGAAGTATAATGGGATCGATTAATTTGTTGAAGCAAGGGTTTGACAGACCCAGATGTGATACATCGTTATCAGATAAGGAAGGTTCGGTGGGTATGTCTCTCAATTCATCTGCTTTGGTCAAGTTAGCGGTGTGTTTTGACTTGCTAAGGTCTATATTGGTTGGGTTAATGTTGAAGGTGGGCTCCTTGTAGGTTGGGCTTAATGGATCACAGGTATCCTTAGGTTTGGCTGGAGAGTCTTGGACTATAGAGTTAATTGGGCTGGGTGGGGCTTCTACGTTTAATGGGCTTAAGGGTTGGGATGGATCTGGTATGGAATTAAAAACAGCTGGGTTATCCGAAGAAGGTGGGTCGGGTAGGGAATTAATTTGGTTTGGTGTGGAATTAGAAGAGACGGGAGAAGAGTCGCTGGATAACGAATCAGTAGGACCGTTAGGGTTCTCGAAATTGCAGTCTTTTTGTGTGTTCCCAACGGTTTCGCCATCATTACATGCGTTATCCAAATTAATGCTTTGTTTGCCGAGATCCGTATTCCCTATGTCATCATTAATGCTGGGATCACTTGCTGACGTGTCCGATTTATGATGGACATTGAATTTTCTGGTGAGATCAAACACAGGTGATGCTAGATCTTCATCTTTTCCAGGTTCTGATTGATCAAATTCCGATTGACTATCAGAGTTGCTATTGTTATCAGACTGGTCAGAGGACATCTTATCAGCATCTTCTTCCATTTCAATTTCCACAAAGCTATTCACATATTCTATGATTTGGAGGTAAAAAACTCTTTCACCTGCTTTAGCTTCAACAATGGTGTTAATGAGTTTATGGCCCCAGAGCTTGATTAGAACTTTACCAGAAATAAGGCTTTGGTTACCATCAATCTTGCAGTTATAACAGTCATAGACTTTTCCAAACCAGCCCGCTACATTTTTAAAGTTTTTTTCGTTCCAGCAGGAGATTGGCATTCCTTTGATGGTTATCCATGATAATCGTGATAATTGGATAGATAAGTCATCAAGTTTCCTGACGTTTTGTAGCCAGCTTCGAAGAATGTGGTCTTCCGAGTTTAGGATGTGGTTAATTACCTCCTCATTGTCGAAGGTGAGACAGATGTCGAGCCCACCCATATACTTAATGTTGAAGTTTGTGAGTCCCTCCGCCGAGCATAAGGTCGGAAACTGTTCTATGAGATCGATATCAATGATTTCCCCAACAATAGCATGCTTAAAAATCTCTTTGTTAGAGGCTTCCTCTTCAATGGTAATTCTTCGTGGCTTGTCGGTTTTTTGTGCTATCTCTTCATTGTTTAATGCTTCTTTGAAATTGCGTTCATCTCGATAGGCGTTCCTTGGTTTTTCTTTAGGCTGAGGTTGGTTGGAATTCAAAATATTTTGAGCAGGTGTAAATGGTTGGGGTTTTGATTTTGGTTTAAAGTAGTATTGTGGTGGTGGTTTGGAGAATGTCTGGTTTCTGTTCAAAGGTTCATCTTTCTCGTGAGGCTTTCTCCTATCGAAAGCTTTGTATGCTCGCATCCATTTACCATTAACATAAATCGTGTTAAGTCTTGAGAGTAAATAGATGACATCTATGACGCCTGCAAATCGTACGAATCCAAATTTTTGTCCATTTTTTAGTAGCTTGTTTGGAGGTAAGAACACATCTATCACCTCACCATATCTTTTGAAGAACACACGAAGATCGTCTTGACTCCATTTCTCCGGGTGATTAAAAAAACATTATTGAAGTAATTTGCAGTTTGGCATGGATGTTGCTGGAGAAGGGGGCCGAATGTTGGCGAGCAATGGGAATGTAGTTTAGGTAAGTTGACGGTTGTTTCAGTGAGGAGGTGGATGAGTTTGGAATTCCATATTTCCTTATTAGATTTTGGTAGTAGGTTGTGTTTTGATTAGGTTTTGAATTATGTTTCCTTTCCACAGGGACCCACTCTCCTTCCTCTATATCATCGTAATGGATGTAAGATTGGTTCTGGTGGAGATTGGCCGCCGGTGGAGTGAATGGAGATGAGGGGAAGAGGAGAGAATTCATTTTAGTAATAATTAGTACTCTACCAATTTTCTACTAGTAGGAACTAATGTAATCTTAGCTCAGAGTTAGATAACTGAGCTGTTGCTGGTAATCGGTGAGTGGGATTATCTCCTAGTGTAGTATAGAGTAGCAAGTTGTGCTACTATGTTTATATTGTTTTTAGTTTCCATGTTTAGTAGTTATGTTGTACCGATGGTCGCAGTTTAGGGTTGCCATGCTTTTAGTAGTATTAGTTGCCTGTAGTAGTAGTAGTAGTGGTAGTAGTAGTAGTAGTAGTAGTAGTAGTAGTAGTAGTAGTAGTAGTAGTAGTAGTAGTTAACTAGTTGTATGTGCACAAATTGTTGTTGTTGTTGTTGTTCGAATCTTGATCTGTTAGGTTCAGCTCAGAGAGGTCAACCTAGTTGTGGTTGAGTCCAATTGGCTACTGTTTGTTGAGTATAGTATTGAACGACGCATCACCTGTGTGTGGATGACTATACTGAGGATTCAGTAGTAAGGACTATCGGTAGACTCTAGCCTGATCAGCTAGAGGTCGTGTGCCCGTACAAGCCGTCGGTCCTCTAGTTGGAGCATAGTTGCTAGTTGCTAGTTGCTAGTTGCTTGTTGTTGTATGTTATTAGCTGTTACAGTTGTAGGAGTACAAGTTGGTACTGTATGCTAGACCTTCTGATAGTTCCATTCACTTAGCCTTGTGCTAACGCCTCACCTCCTCCCTTGCAGGTTCTGGATCTTAGTGCTGGTAGGGACGGGAGTCGGGTTGAAGATTTGTTTGACAAGACGAACTCTGATGTCTTAACTTTTGTAAATATGTAACTAGTCGTTTAATGTAACAACTATGGTTGTAATGAAGTAATTAACTAAGCATATGTGATAATCATGTTTGAAATTAACTAAGGGTATTTATGTAAATTCAGTCTTCCGCTGTATTTAAAAATAAAAATAAAAAATCAGGGTGTTACACTGTTTATCAAGTTCAAATATGCTTGCGAGCTTAAACAAGTATTTTGAAAATGTATGATAATTATTTATTTTATAAAATCTAATTATATAATAGTAACTACATATATATAGACGAGACGAGTTTAAACCGCATTTGATTTTTCATAATACTAGTATCAAACAAGTCAAGTAAGAGTTTGAGCAGCTACTCTTTGAATTTTTTTAGAAGTCGAGTTCAAACTCAAGTTAACTTATTTACACTTGTGTAGTTGTGTGAAACCTAATCATTATACGATACCAACAAATTAAACTATATAACAATCTTTAAAATACTAAAGAGTATACTATAGCATTAATATAAAATTGTTATGTATATATTGGACAACAATAATATATTATAAATCAATTAGTCTAGCAAGCAACTAGAGCATAAAAAAATGATTACAAAGGTTTAGAGAGTCATTCGAGCCACGCCATTATCAATGTACCTCTATATTTAATACAAATAAAAGAAACATTACGTATATAGTCTAATAAATTGCATATCTTCATAAGCGACTCATGAAAGACAATATGTTATTCCGTTGTCTCCAAAGAAACCAGCAAACCACAACAGCTATGATAAAAACTTTATCTATAGCCTCCATCGAACCATTCCAATCAAGAAACTAACCTGACCAATCGTTACAACACTCGGAAGATACAACGTTGAACCCACAACAAGGACATGTTGTTGACTCAATTTCCAATCCTCTAACCGAAAGAAATAACCGTGTAGGAATACGATCAACACCTAACCTACACATCGAGATATTGAAATTTCTTGGGATTAGTTTCAACAAAACAGTAGGATGATGTACTGAAGGAAGAATGTGTAACATCCTCAATCGGTCCTAGTTGTAAGATTACTAAAGTGCCCTTAAGTACATGTTGTGTTTATATATGCTTTTATTTTTATTTAATGTTTATTATTATTTAATGATGTGGTTAGGACCAGTTTGTGACAAGGGTCACAGAACATGTTTGTTTATTTAATTTGGACTTCATTTGGGTTGCCAAATGATGTACGAAAGATATCAGATAACTGATAAATACCCGTGTGTTGCACTGTGTGGGAATTAAACCAAATTTAGTGACTATAGTGCTTCTTCTTTCCTCATTTGCTTCCAGAATATTCACACACACAAACACATCTCGTTCTTCATCCCTTCCAACTACCAAACCCTAGATCTTAAATCCTTGTTCTTGAGCTCGAATCTTTCTTACTAACTTGTTCCTTGTGTTTTACTGTTTCTATCAAGGTGAGAATCACAAGTTTTCATGCTTTAATCTTTGAGAAAATTGGGTTTTTGTGTAGAGTTTTACAAAGTGAGTAATTTGTGTCAAAATGGTTAGATTTGATGTTGTTTGAGTCTAAATTTAGTGGGTTTATGTTTCTACATGTTCAGTGTCTTCAATTTGGTCAGTTTTGAGGTCGTAATCGAGCTCTAGAGCAAGAATTAGATGAAATTGGGTGAAACCCGTCACTTTGTTCTTCAGCTTCTACAGATAAACACAATCGGTCGAGTGTCTCCTGATACTTGATCGACCGACTCGACCATCGACCGAGTGTGTAAGACCCACGGCCGAGTGTGTCTGTGAGAGACCATCGACCGAGTGACTAAACACTCGGCCAAGTGAGTGTAGACAGTCGGCCGACTGTCTCTGACAGTCGACCGAGTGTCTTTGGCAGCGAAATATTTTACCAAGTGTTGTTTTTTAGCCGCTATGCTGCCCGTTTGTATTTTGATGTTCAGGATGTAAATTTATTTTGAAAGTGCATAAGTGTTAAGCAAAAAATTTTAGCGGACGCTTTTTGATACAAAAAATTTATATATTGTGTTATTTGGCGTTAATGGACAGTAACTAACTTGATTTGCCTTATGTTCAGGTGAAAAAGATAAGGAAGCCGCTCAGTAGTAGATTACCTGAGCTGGTTGCTGGTATTTGGTGAATGGGACTAACTGGAGAACATAGTATAGAGTAGCATGTTATATTATGATTGCCATGCTTGTTAGCTATACTTACTGATACAGTTAGTTAGTACATTGTGATGACTGCATGTTGGTTAATGCTTGTCTGCTGGAGCATAGTGCGTCCCTATTGTGTGGTGGCCTCGGTAGGAGAGATCAACCTGCGGGTTGGGTTCCTCATGTGGTGGCCTAGATAATCGTGGTGTATATATATGTGAATGACGCGTCCATCGCATGTGGATTATATATATACATACGGTGGTGGAGGAACTTCTGGTAAGCCCCCGTCCGATCAGCTGGTAGTTAATGGTTTGGCCGAGCCGCCAGAATCTCTGTAGATGGCACTTGGGTGATGTTTGTGTGTTAGATTAGGTGACATGATTAGTATAACACTTGTGTATGCTGTGGCCTGTAGTTAGTCGTACTCACTTAGCTTCGTTCTAATTCCCCTCCATCTCCTCCCTGCAGGTTGATAGCTTTTGTAGATAGTGCGTTTTGGGAGAAGACGGGCATGGTGATGTTATGTTTGATAGGGTTAACTCTGATGTGGTATTTTAGGATATGAACCGTGTACTTTTGAAAGCAGAATGTAATTACGTATTTCCAGTTAAATATGTATTTTGTAATGACACGTGACATTGGTTGTGTTAACAATAGTTAATGTATATTTTATAATTAATATATAAATGCTTCCGCCATGTGTAAAAAATTTTTTTTTTGGCAGTGTCACAAGTTGGTATCAGAGCTTAGTTTGGCAGCATGTGCATTGTGATTTAAATGTCATGTTCCCAAACTTAGTAGAGTCATGTCAAACATAACATGCTGGGGATGGGTTAAGTGAGTACTAGTACAGGTTATGTGTTAGTTGTTAGTACTAACAAAGTTTATACTAAGCTTTTGTGTGAGTGCAGTAATGGCACATAACGAAGCTAACGCTATTGGCCCTGCCGCCCTGGAACTGGAACCTTTCGAGATCCCGATGAAGATGGACATGTGTCATCGGAAGAGGAAACATCACAAGAAGTAATAAACCTTCAAAGCCGATTACTAGAAGCTCAGGAGAAAATTAAGGAATTGGAACAAGAACGGGCGCAATGGAACCCTAATACCACTGCGTAAAACACAACCTTTCCTCCTAACTTTTATACTCAAGCCGGTGGCAGTTCTCAGTTACAGTTTCCTCAAACTACCTATCAAAACCTCGCAATGCCATTCTCGTTTAACCAAGCATTTCCAAATCAAATGATATACCCTTTTCAAATTCCCGAGACGAGAAAGAAGTGTACCTATAAACAGTTTCTAGACTGCAAACCTCCTGAGTACATGATAATGCTAAAAACGAACATATATTTCATAGCATTATCCTTCAAGAAAGACAAGCTTTTAGTTGCAATTATTCAATTTACAAGTGATATTCGTTTAAATAATAAAAGGTGAAGACAAAAGACAAATTCGACGAATTGAAGACGCAAACGACCAAAAAGCTAAAAAGTACAAAGTACAATCAAAATGGTTCAAATTATTGATGAGAAACGTCTAAAAATTACAAGAATACGAGCCGCAAAACGCAAAGTACAAGATATTAAATAGTACGAAAGGACGTTCGAAAATCCGGAACCGGGACATGAACCAACTATCAACGCGCGACGCAACGGAGCTAAAATTACAAATCAACTATGCACATGAATATAATATGATATATATATATATATATATATATATATATATATATATATATATATATATATATATATATATATATATAATTATATAAAATTATATATATATTATATATATTAAATAAATATGTCGACAAGCTAGGAGCCAAAAAGTATGTGACCAGGAAATGACGGCCATGCAATCGCATGGCCAGAAGGCACAAAACTCATGCGACCGCATGAGTTACGGTAGCAGGCCACATTCTTTAAATACAACGAATTTTGGCCGAATTTATACTCATAATTTTTCAATCTCTCTTACTCTCAAATATATTTGTATTTTAATTTTAATTATAATTTTAATATTAAAGTTTAATAATAAGGTTATAGTGGCGAATGTTGTAAGTGTGTAAGTCGAAATTCTGTCCGTGTAACGCTACGCTATTATTAATCATTGTAAGTTATGTTCAACCTTTTTAAATTAATGTCTCGTAGCTAAGTTATTATTATGCTTATTTAAATCGAAGTAATCGTGATGTTGGGCTAAATATTAAAGACGGGGTAATTGGGCTTTGGACCATAATTGGGGTTTGGATAAAAGAACGACACTTGTGGAAATTAGACTATGGGCTATTAATGGGCTTTATATTAACTAAATGATACCTCGTTAATTTAATATATAGACTTATAATTTGACGTATTTATATATAACCACGTACACTTGACTGGGTACGGTGGGCGGGATATCTATAAATACCAATAATTATTCATTTGACCGGACACGGGGATGGATTAATAGTTAATGGACTCGTTGAAACAGGGGTGGATTACATTCAAGGGTAATTGGTGTAATTGTTAACAAAATAGTAAAACCTTGGATTACACACAGTCGATAACATGGTGTATTTATTAAACAAAGTATTAAGACCTTGTTACAGTTCGAATCCCCAATTAGTTGGAATATTTGACTTCGGGTATAAGGATAATTTGACGAAGACTCTCGCACTTTATATTTATGACTGATGGACTATTGTGGACAAAACCGTATGGACATATCGAATAATCCAGGACAAAGGACAATTAACCCATGGTAATAAATTAAAATCAACACGTCGAACATCATGATTACAGAAGTTTAAATAAGCATAATTCTTTTATTTCATATTTTATCGCACTTTTATTTACTGTCATTTTATTTATTGCACTTTTAATTATCGCAATTTTATTTATCGCACTTTAATTATTGTCATTTACTTTACGCTTTAAATTAAGTTATATTTATTTTTAATATTTTACATTAGGTTTTAACTGTGACTAAAGTTTTAAAATCGACAAACCGGTTATTAAAAGGTAAAAACCCCCTTTTTATAATAATAATAATAATATATCTTATATATATATATATATATATATATATATATATATATATATATATATATATATATATATATATATATATATATATATACAAATATAGTTTTTAAAATATAGCGTTAAACTTGGCTAGTTCCCTGTGAACGAACCGGACTTACTAAAAACTACACTACTGTACGATTAGGTACACTGCCTATAGTGTTGTAGCAAGGTTTAGGTATATCCACTCTATAAATAAATAAATAACTTGTGTAAAATTGTATCGTATTTAATAGTATTTGGTAGCAAAAATATAACTATTTCGTATACACCTCTGCATACATCAAGTATTTTTGGCGCCGCTGTCGCGGATCACTTAACGGCGAAGCGAAATGCTATTTTTTTAAAAAAAGATTTTTATTATGTTTTAATTTCTTTTTGTAAAAATACGTTTTAAATATTAAAAATACAAAAATATAAAAAGAAAAACGAAATATATATATTTTTAAGAGTTTGTTTAAAATTTAATGTTTTTCTATTTCTATTTTAGTTTTTAAAAATTAAGTTTTTATTCATTTTATATAAATAAATTAAAAACAGAAAAAAAAAAAACTATAAAAAGTATTCGGGCTACAATGTAGCCGCCCAATTTGTGATCTGAATATCTGGGTCATGCGACCGCATGAACCAGGCGACTATATCTCATGCGATCGCATGAAACTATCTGACACGCAAGGATGGAACATCGTACAACATTAATTACGTGTATTATTAATTATTATTATTATTAAACCCTAATTAGGGTTTATATTTTATATTAATTAGTTTTAGTTTATTTATTTTTTGTATTTTAAGTTTAATTAGTTTTATTAATTATATAAATTAATACTTTTATAAAATAATAATATAACAATAATATTTTTATAAAAATTGTATTTTTATAACTTTAGTTTTATTTTTTTAATTTTGTATCTTTTAGTCATTTAATCGTAATTTATATATTTATCGTTCGTAATTAGTTTAAGATTAGTATTTGCCGTAGTTACTTTTATTTCTAGATTTTTAGGCTTTGCCGTAAAATCCCTTAAGTGGTTTTTCTTTAGATTAAGATTTAGGTGCTTTAGAATTTTACGACGTCGCTCATCGCTTTAATATTTAATAGATTTTAGTACCTTTTAAGTTATTACCGTTTTGGATATAGAATTCCTTTAAGCTTTAATACCTTTAGATGCAACTTTTAGACTTAAGTTTTTAGAATTCTAAGTTTCGACGCTTTATTTTCTTATTTTTATTTTTCGACGTTTTACGACGCACTCTTTTTCTTTCTTATTTCTCGACGCTCTAGTTTTTAGGACATAGAATTTTCTTTATTTTCTTTAATTTTTGAAGAAAAATTATTTTAAGCGGTTAAATTGATAGACATCCAAAATTTTCTGGTTCGTAGTAATAGTTGGATTTGTTAGTGGCGAGTTGTGGGCTTCCGATTTAAAGGGTCCTGGCTACCTGCTGCATCTATTGGCTATTCGGAACGTGGGCAAAATCAGAAAAGTATATTAATTTGATAACTTATATAATTTTTATCTTTTATAACTAATAGGATATTCAGTGAATGCACCGAGCAAAACGTTCATCACCTTTCATACGTTCACCACCTGTAACTCGATCAAGACATCTAGCCAATATTGTCGCCGTTAATTTTTCTTTAGAATCGTCATCCAGTCGACCAAGTACTCCAATTCAAATTTCTGATAATCCATTTTTTGAACCCGACCTTACTATTGAGAATCCGGAGGATATTCATGGACAAATCCTACACATGGTAACTAATCAATGCCAATTTAGTGGTGCGCTGAAGGAAGATTCAAATGAACATCTTCGTACCTTTAATAGGATTTGTACTCTATTTAAAATCCGAGAAGTTGAGGATGAACAGATTTATCTTATGTTATTTCCCTGGACTTTAAAGGGAGAAGCCAAAGATTGGTTAGAATCGTTACCTGAAGGGGCGATTGATACATGGGATGTCTTAGTTGAAAATTTCTTAAACAATTCTTTCCGGCATCTAAAGCCGTAAGACTTCAAGGAGAAATTGTTACGTTCACGCAAAAGCCAAATGAAACTCTATATGAGGTGTGGACAAGATTTGGAAAATTGTTAAGAGGATGTCCGCAACATGGTTTAGACACTTATCAAATAGTACAAATATTCTACCAAGGATGTGACATCACTACACGAAAAGACATCGATATAGCAGCTGGTGGTTCCATTATAAAGAAAACCGCAACTGAAGCTTACAAAATTATTGATAACACTGCTTCCCACTCACATGAGTGGCACCAAGAAAAAGATATCTTTAGATCATCTAAAGTGGCTAGAGCCGATTCTAGCCATGACTTTGATTCCATTTCTGCAAAGATAGATGATGTCGAGAGACGAATGGAAAAGATGACTAAAGATATTCACTCAATACGAATTAGTTGTGAGTAGTGTGGAGGACCACATTTGACAAAATATTGTCTCAGTATTGAACAAACATGGAACAAAGAGATAATGTTTCATACATGAACCAAAGGCCTGGAAATAATTATCAAAATAATTATCAACCGCCAAGACCAATCTACAATCAAAATCAGAATTATAACCGAAATGTTCCATACAACAACCAACGAGGTCCTAGCAATCAACAAGTATCCAACAATATTTACAATCAGCAAAGGCCTATTTTTCCAATTAAACCACCACAAATCGATGATAAAAAGCCAAATTTAGAAGATATGATGTCGAAGCTAGTTGAATCTCAAACTCAATTTTTTACATCTCAGAAACAAACCAGTGAACAAAATGCTTAAACATTTAGAAATCAACAAGCTTCTATTCAAAATTTGGAACAAGAAGTGAGCAACCTAGCAAGGTTGATAGGTGAAAGAAAATCGGGAAGTCTACCTAGCGATACAAATGCTAACCCCCGGAATGAAACAGCTAAAGCCATTACCATAAGAAGTGGTATTACACTTAAACCACCTGAAATACCTGTAATTTCTGATGACTCTATTCCTACTCCACAAGAACCACAATCTGAGCAAGATAAGGAAACAGAACCGGTAGTTGAAAAGGTTAATAAAGATAACACAGTTAAGGCTAAACCTTATGTTAAACCATACCAACCACCACTTCCTTACCCGAGTAAAATGAGAAAAGAAAGATTTTAAGCCGAGCAATCCAAATTCTTGGATATGTTTAAACAAATAAATGTAAATCTTCCTTTCATTGATGTGATTTCAGGAATGCCTAGATATGCTAAATTCTTGAAAGATCTAATCACAAATAGAAAGAAAATGGAAGAACTCTCGGCTGTTACTATGAATGCTAATTGCTCTACAGTACTGTTGAATAAGATACCAGAAAAATTATCAGATCCAGGAAGTTTCACAATTCCATGTTTTCTGGGTAGTCTTAGTTCAATAGAAGCATTGGCAGATTTAGGTGCTAGTATAAATTTAATGCCGTATTCACTATACGCTAAACTAGACTTTGGAGAATTAAAACCAACACGAATAAGCATACAACTAGCCGATCGATCAGTAAAATATCCTAGAGGGATAATGGAGAACATGCTAGTTAAAGTTGGTACTTTAGTATTTCCAGTAGATTTTGTTATTCTGGACATGGAAGAAGATTCTCGAGTTCCTCTCATATTAGGAAGACCATTCTTAAACACGGCTAAAGCAATAATAGACGTGTTCGGTAAGAAATTGACCCTAAGTATAGAGGACGAGAGTGTTACCTTTTCTGTTGATAGAGCCATGCAACAACCACAATCTGCAGATGATACATGTTATTATATTCAAACTATAGATTCACATGCAGAATTGTTAGAAGAATTTCCAGAATTACAAGGAACAGGAGAATGTTCTTTAGGAGAAGGAACTGAACCAATTGATGAAGCTGAAATGTTAACTACACTTATGGCTAATGATTACTAACCAACAACAGAAGAAATTTAAATGTTAAAAGAGGAAGACAGATATCGATATAAATCATCGATAGAAGAACCACCGACATTAGAGTTAAAGCCACTTCCAAATCATTTGGAATACGCTTATTTACATGGTGAATCTGAATTACCTGTAATAATATCGTCTTCTCTTACTGAAAATGAAAAATCTCAACTCATTTCTGTGCTAAAAGCTCATAAACCAGCTATTGCATGGAAGATTCATGACATTAAAGGCATAAGTCCTTCGTATTGCACACATAAAATCCTTATGGAAGAAGGTCATAAAACGTATGTGCAACGCCAATGAAGACTAAATCCTAATATGCAAGATGTTGTTAATAAAGAAATTATTAAATTGCTAGATGCAGGTTTAATTTATCCAATCTCTGATAGTCCATGGGTAAGCCCAGTTCAATGCGTACCTAAGAAGGGTGGCATGACTGTCATCACAAATGAGAAAAATGAGCTTATTCCTACTAGGACTGTAACAGGATGGCGTGTTTGTATTGATTATAGAAAATTAAATGACGCTACCAGAAAAATCACTTTCCCTTACCTTTCATTGATCAAATGTTGGAAAGGTTGGCCGGGAACAGTTACTATTGTTTTCTTGATGGTTTTTCCGGATATTTTCAAATTCCAATAGCACCCGAGGATCAAGAGAAAACCACATTCACATGTCCTTATGGTACTTTTGCTTACAAACGCATGCCATTTGGACTTTGCAATGCCCCTGCAACCTTTCAGAGGTGCATGATGGCGATTTTTCACGACATGATAGAAGAATGCATGGAAGTTTTCATGGATGACTTTTCAGTCTTCGGTGATACTTTTGAATCATGTCTAGTTAATCTTGAACGAGTGCTTATTAGATGCGAACAATCAAATCTAGTTCTTAATTGGGAGAAATGCCATTTCATGGTTAAAGAAGGCATCGTTCTTGGTCATAAAATTTCAAAGGAAGGAATTGAAGTGGATAGAGCTAAAGTAGATGAAATTGCTAAACTTCCACATCCCACCAGTGTTAGAGGAGTTAGGAGTTTTCTAGGGCATGCCGGTTTTTACCGACGTTTCATAAAAGATTTTTCCAAAATTGCCACTCCTATGAATAAACTCCTAGAAAAGGATGCTCCATTCATCTTTTCAGATGAATGCATCAAATCTTTTAATATTCTTAAAGAAAAACTCACTAATGCACCGATCATGATAACTCCAAATTGGAATTTACCATTTGAACTTATGTGCGATGCAAGTGATTTTGCAATGGGAGCCGTTTTCGGGCAAAGGATTGAAAAACGATTTCAACCTATTTATTACGCTAGTAAGACATTACAAGGAGCACAAACAAATTATACAACTACTGAAAAAGAACTCCTTGCCATTGTCTTTGCTTTTGACAAATTTCATTCATATCTCATTCTAGCTAAAACGGTGGTCTATACCGACCATTCTGCTCTTAGATACCTATTTTCAAAACAAGATGCCAAACCAAGATTAATCCGTTGGATCTTACTCTTACAAGAGTTCGATATTGAAATCCGAGACAAAAAGGGAGCAGAAAATCTCGCCGCTGATCATCTTTCTCGTCTTGAAAATCCCGAATTAGAAGTTCTAAATGAATCGGCTATACAAGATAACTTTCCTGATGAATATCTATTGAAGATAGATTATAATGAAATTTCATGGTTTGCAGACTATGCAAACTATTTAGTATGTGGATTCCTTGAAAAAGGGTTGTCGTACCAAAAATGAAAGAAATTCTTTAGTGATATAAAACACTATTTCTGAGAAGATCCACATTTGTTTAAAAGTTGTCTCGATGCAATAATACGCCGATGTGTATTCGGAGATGAAGCTAGTCAAATTTTAAACCATTGTCACACAGGAACAATAGGAGGGCATTATGGGCCTCAACTCACAGCAAGAAAAGTTTATGACGCTGGATTCTATTGGCCTACAATTTTCAAAGACGCACACCTTCTTTGCAAATCCTGTGATGCATGTCAAAGGGCCAGAAAAATAAGTCAACGTGATGAAATGCCACAAAATGTCATTCAAGTATGTGAAGTATTTGACGTTTGGGGTATTGACTTTATGGGTCCATTTCCAAAATCTCATAATAATCTCTACATTCTTGTTGCTATTGATTATGTATCTAAATGGGCGGAAGCACAAGCTCTCCCAACTAACGATGCACAAGTTGCAGTCAACTTTTTAAAACGTCTTTTTGCTAGGTTGGGAACACCGAAAGCTTTAATAAGTGATCGGGGTACTCATTTTTGTAATAATCAACTTGAGAAAGTTCTTAAAAGATATGGAGTAACTCATAAAATCTCAACCGCTTATCATCCACAAACAATTGGACAAGTTGAAAATACCAACCGAGCATTAAAACATATTCTAGAGAAAACCGTAGGATCAAATCCGAAGGAATGGTCCATAAAATTGGAAGATGCACTCTGGGCTTTTAGAACAACCTACAAAACTCCAATTGGCACCACACCTTTTAAAATCATTTACGAAAAAGCATGTCATCTTCCAGTAGAAATTGAGCACAAAGCATTTTGGGCTTTGAAGACATGTAATCTTGATTTGCATGAAGCCGGACGTCTACAGTTAAGTCAATTAAACGAATTAGAAGAATTAAGACATGAAGCATACGAAAATTCGTTAATCTATAAGGAAAGAACGAAGAAATGGCATGATAAAAGAATCAGAAGTTCAAAAGAATTTAAAGAAGGAGACATAGTTCTTCTTTTCAATTCACGATTCAAGCTATTTCCTGGAAAATTGAAATCAAGATGGTCTGGACCATTCATAGTCAAAAGAGTTTTCCCATATGGAACAATAGAGTTGATAAATTCAAATGGGATTGAATTTAAAGTTAATGGTCACAGAGTTAAACATTACATACATGGTCCGATGGAAGTTGACAATGAAGTCAATCATAATTTCACCACCCAAGAAAACCCTCAGAATGAAAACATAAATATGTTATCAACAACATATGAAAAACCAAAATTGGAAGACGGGGAAGCTTCAAATTGGAGTGATGAAGAAGAATTCCTATACAAACCTCCCATTCCAAGAAACGAAGAAAAACGTGAACAAGAAGTTTAAGTAGAAGTGAAAGAACCAAGAAAAGATCACTTGGAAAAGGTTAACAAATCAACTCTACTTACTAAAGTAGGAGACCCAGGTGAATTTATCATTTCTTGCTTGCTTAACAATGGTGCTATGTATAATGGACTCGCAGATTTAGGAGCAAGTGCAAATGTTATGCCTCTTTCCTTATACAAAAGATTAAGTGTGGGTAAATTAAGACCAACCAGAATAGGTGTTCAATTATTTGATCAAACCATTAAACACCCGGTTGGAATAGCAAATAATTTACTTGTTAAAGTGGGAAGTTTGAGCTTTGTTGCAAATTTCATAGTTATTAATATGGAGGAAGACCTTGATATTCCTCTAATTTTAGGTCGCCCATTTTTAGCAACCACCGAGGCATTCATTGATGTAAGAGAAGGTAGAATGACACTTAGGGATGGTGACAAATCGATTACCTTTGTGAACTGAAAGTTTAGATCTCCACCAACCAAAACTGTTGAACCAATAAAAACGTCTAAGTGTGAGGAAGATGAAGCAACAACCAATGATGACCTGATAACAAAGAACCCCGTTGTTGATATGAAATTAGATAAACCCGTTTTTAACAGTTCAACGAAGAAACTTTATAAACGGATTCAAGATGCTAGGATTAAGGGGAACTTTAAGTTATGTAACCGATTAGTATCCAATTTTTTGCCTAAAGAAAAGGCAATGTTAGTTGAATTTGTGAAAGTTACAAAGGAAATCAACAATTGGCTTGAAGCAAAAGTCAGAGATATACAAGTTGTTGATAGTCCAATTGAAAACGAAGTTAATCACAATTTTGACACCACAGCTAACTAAGTGTGGGGAGAATCAAGTCTTTTTAAGGATAATATTTATTTCTGTTAGAATTAGATATTCTGTTTTCATGTAGTTTCTGAGAATGGAATCCGAATGGTCTTTCCCTAGCAGACCCTAAAGAACTAGTCTTCTCCCTCCATTCTGAATTTTTATTTTTTTTAGGTTTTACGAGATGAAGAATTTCTTTGATCTGAACCATGGTCTACTACTACACGCTATGATTACTAAACGTAATAATGACACCCTTCCGAGTGAATTGGTATCATTCATAAGAGGCAAAATGGACGGAGTAAGAAAAGAACTCATGAACAATCATCATAAGATACATTTTGGTAAAGGAAAATCAAAATCCGCAATAAAAAGAAGAGCACGACACCTTGAAAGATGTCATAAATGCGGAAAATGGTCACACGAAGGTAAATGTTCGAACAATCAAACATATTCAAATACCGAATTTGTTACTCTATGCAGAGAAGGACCGTTCATATGTTTAGAAGAAAAGATATTGAAGAATCGAGGTTACGCTTATGTAGCTATGGAAAATCAAATCACACGACTCTCCTATGAGTCGGCTAAAGCAGGTCTCTGAGAATTCTATCTCATAGGTAAGTATGTACAGTTTTTATTTTTATTTTATTGCTTTTAACCTTTTGACAATAAACGCTAAATCGTTCGCTATAAAGTATTAAATTGGTATTCAATAAAATTAGGTATGTGAAACCGAAATTATTGATATCATACAAAAATTTATTACATCACTGCGAAATTTACCGTTTATTCTTAAGGTATAAATATCTTTAATCAATCAATCCAAAATATTTCAGAAATTTGTTAGGAGTAAAACTAGGTAATGGAACCGAAATTACTTTACCGAAAAGAGGGGCGTATATTTTTGATAATATTTGATTGATTAAAGTGAGATAAAGGACCAAAAAGATTTTTAATTTTAATTTTTACCTTGTTTTTAAAATTAATATATAAATATTAAATTATTAATGTAAATATTTAAAATCAATATATTTAAGTTTTTAAATATTTTAAAAATTAATATTTTTAATATAAGTTTGTAAAATTAATGTATAAAAATATTAATTATATTTATATGAATTTTTAATTTTATGCATTTTAAATTTAAGTTTGGTGTGAATTTAAAAACAAAAATTTACTTTATTTCATTAAGTTAAAAAATTGATATTTAAAATTCGTCATGGGTTGAAGACTAGGTCGTTGAACCGAAATTGCTTTACCCGAGGGCGGGACGAGAAATTTTATTATCATTATTTTTAATCTTATTTGATTTAAAGTATGCCAAAAAAAAAACTCAAAAATCTTTGCTTTTAAAACAATCGCTTTAAAAACGACAAAATTTAAATTTTGTCGAGGGACGGACTAGGTAAACATACCGAAACTACCTAAAGTAAAAGGAAACAAAATTTTAAAAAATTATTCATTTAAATTGTTTTAATAAATAAAGATTTTATAAAAAAAATAATAATAAAAAAAATATTATGTATGTTTGTAGTTTATCTTATGTACACAACAGGGTAAAACAGCACACTTTCAAAGACTGGCATTAAGTTCAGCAAAAGCTACTAATTTTGACGATAAAACGAAAAACAAATGTGATGTAACAATAAGACGGAATGAACAAATGATGTGCACCATTTATCATTCAAAAAACAAACGCTAATATGTTTGTAAACTTTGGTAAAATTTAATCATTTTTCTACGCTAATCACCATCAATAATTTAAATTGTACTAATTTCTTGCAAATGAGGGAATTGCAAGATCTTAAGTGTGGGAAGGGGTTAAATTCTTTCGAATTTTTAAAATTTTAAATTTAAACACTTGGTTACCATTAAAAATACTAGTAACGCAGTAGTTGTATTAGAATCTGGCACTCTCTGATAATAAAGAACAGCCCCAGTCTTATATACTGACTACCCAATTCTAGTAAAAATTTTCAAAATTTTCAAATAAATGAATTCAAAATCAAGTTTATACATATTTATGAACGATAAAAGTAGGTGTTAACACCGAAATTATTGTTACCTCGGAAAGGACATAAATTGAGAAACAACCTAAAATGTTAGAATTCATTTAAAATGGAATAGAGGAAAATAAAAAGGCAAAAAAAGGAAAATAAAAGGCAAGTGTGGGAAAAATTTACCAAATTATTTAGAACATATATCACATATTTTTGTACAAATAATTGAAGATACTTTTATTTTGGACAATTTTATCAGTTTTACTCAATTTCTTATAATATATTTGAAAGAAAAGATGAATCTACACGATGAATCAATTCCATCATTAAAAGGAAGTAAAGTCTTCCGAAAAAGACACGCGCTTTTTGATTTAGGTCAGGAAGTTGTCGTCCAGACCAGTTGTAGAGTCTACGAAAAATCTTGAAAAGTTTTCTCGAAAATCAGCTGGAAATCCACGCACCTCAGCATCAAACAGGGTCGCCAAGTGGTTAGACTTATCCTAACCATGAGAGGATCTGTCTCGTACAATGGGGGGCACCATGCAAATTAGCTTATAAGACTAATGAATCAGATCCTCAGAAAGGATAATCTCCTTAAAGATCAAAAATCAGCTTTTAAGCCTGATATTACTCAATCCTTGAGATTGACTTTAAAGATTGAGAATTTAAACTCATAGAATTCGATGATATCTAAACTCGAACTTGAACGAGAAAATATTTTGATCAAATTAAAACCGATTTGTTTTCTGAAAACCCTATTTTCAATGCGTTCATTACCATTGAACGTAAAATCCTAGGAATTTCCCCTGAATTCATTAGGTCACTTGAACCAAATCGGGTGTCAACCGTAAGAACGGTGGTTGCATAGCATGGTGGAAGACAGGACCTTGTGCCAGAAAAAAAAACTATAGGGTGATCTTTACTATTGCTCCTACAAAGGATAGTAATTGCATCCAACACGATATAGACCATAATCAAAAGCATGTCACGGGACATTGCCTTAATAGTTGCTTGTTCAACGCTTTCTTTTACAACCGAACGGTAGTTTACCGAAAGGTAATATACGGAGCAAGTATACTGGATGTTTTGCTTTCCCAATACAAGGTTAGCAAGTGGGTGACACAAAACCATAAGTTTTGAGCTAAAATTTTCAAATCTGAAACCCACAAAACCCACAAAAATAATTTGCAAACACCGGTGAAGGGTTATTATGTAAAAATTATCTAGGGTAAAAGCTAGATTGAATTTTCAAAAAGATCAAATATTTTCATAAAGATCCAATTTCCTAAAGGATCTAAATTTTTATAGTCATGTGGGACTGTAAACCACATCGTTACTACCATTGTTCATACCGCTGTATTAAAATCACTGATGTACAAAGTGTGAAGAATAAAGAAGTGATTCTAGTAAAGTTATATTCAAGTTCTATATTGCTTGAGGACAAGCAACGCTTAAGTGTGGGAATATTTGATAATGCTAAAAACGAACATATATTTCATAGCATTATCCTTCAAGAAAGACAAGCTTTTAGTTGCAATTGTTCTATTTACAAGTGATATTCGTTTAAATAATAAAAGGTGAAGACAAAAGACAAATTCAACGAATTGAAGACGCAAACGACCAAAAAGCTAAAAAGTACAAAGTACAATCAAAATGGTTCAAATTATTGATGAGAAACGTCTAAAAATTACAAGAGTACGAGCCGCAAAACGTAAAGTACAAGATATTAAATAGTACAAAAGGATGTTCGAAAATCCAGAACTGGGACATGAACCAACTATCAACGCGCGACGCAACGGAGCTAAAATTAAAAATCAACTATGCACATGAATATAATATAATATATATATAATTATATAAAATTATATATATTAAATAAATATGTCGACAAGCTAGGAGCCAAAAAGTATGTGACCAGGAAATGACGACTATGCGATCGCATGGCCAGAAGGCACAAAACTCATGAGACCGCATGAGTTACTGTAGCAGGCCACATTCTTTAAATACAACGAATTCTGGCCGAATTTATACTCATAATTTTTCAATCTCTCTTACTCTCAAATATATTTGTATTTTAATTTTAATTATAATTTTAATATTAAAGTTTAATAATAAGGTTATAGTGGCGAATGTTGTAAGTGTGTAAGTCGAACTTCTGTCTGTGTAACGCTACGCTATTATTAATCATTGTAAGTTATGTTCAACCTTTTTAAATTAATGTCTCGTAGCTAAGTTATTATTATGCTTATTTAAATCGAAGTAATCGTGATGTTGGGCTAAATATTAAAGACGGGGTAATTGGGCTTTGGACCATAATTGGGGTTTGGATAAAAGAACGACACTTGTGGAAATTAGACTATGGGCTATTAATGGGCTTTATATTAACTAAATGATACCTCGTTAATTTAATATATGGACTTATAATTTGACGTATTTATATATAACCACATACGCTTGATTGGGTACGGTGGGCGAGATATCTATAAATACCAATAATTATTCATTTGACCGGACACGAGGATGGATTAATAGTTAATGGACTTGTTGAAACAGTGGTGGATTACATTCAAGGGTAATTGGTGTAATTGTTAACAAAATAGTAAAACCTTGGATTACCCACAGTCGATAACATGGTGTATTTATTAAACAAAGTATTAAGACCTTGTTACAGTTCGAATCCCCAATTAGTTGGAATATTTGACTTCGGGTATAAGGATAATTTGACGAAAACTCTCGCACTTTATATTTATGACTGATGGACTATTGTGGACAAAACCGTATGGACATATTGAATAATCCAGAACAAAGGACAATTAACCCATGGTAATAAATTAAAATCAACACGTCGAACATCATGATTACGGAAGTTTAAATAAGCATAATTCTTTTATTTCATATTTTATCGCACTTTTATTTACTGTCATTTTATTTATTGCACTTTTAATTATCGTACTTTTTAATTATCGCAATTTTATTTATCGCACTTTAATTATTGTCATTTACTTTACGCTTTAAATTAAGTTATATTTATTTTTAATATTTTACATTAGGTTTTAACTACGACTAAAGTTTTAAAATCGACAAACCGGTCATTAAACGGTAAAAACCCCCTTTTTATAATAATAATAATAATACTACTTATATATATATACAAATATAGTTTTTAAAATATAGCGTTAAACTTGGCTAGTTCCCTGTGGACGAACCGGACTTACTAAAAACTACACTACTGTATGATTAGGTACACTGCCTATAGTGTTGTAGCAAGGTTTAGGTATATCCACTCTATAAATAAATAAATAAATAAATAACTTGTGTAAAATTGTATCGTATTTAATAGTATTTGGTAGCAAAAATATAACTATTTCGTATACACCTCTGCATACATCAGTACAGCGGTCACACAAACCCTACAGTGACACTCAATTGTCTGAGAGATGTGGAGAGAGCATTAGAAACGTGTTTTTGTGAGCATGAATCCATGATGTTATTTGCTAGTAGGCTTCTCAAGGGTGAAGCAATGGAATGGTGGGATTCTATTACTGCATATTTACCTAAAGAACAGATCAGCCAGATTACCTGGGAACAATTTTCCGCTAAGGTTCGTAAGAAGTATTGTTCTGAGTATGAGATGGAAATATTGAAAACTGAGTTTCCGAGTATGAAGATGACAGAAAGTATGACGATTGATGAAGTTTTCAGAGATTTCACATCGAAGCTAAGGTTTATTCAACAATGGGTTCCGACTGAAAAGGATAAAATCCAGCACTTCATGCGGGTGATTAAGCCGGAGTACAGAACCGTTACGAGATTTGCAACAACTTTGGTGCAGGCTCATGAGATGGCTAAAGTTACAGAAGGTGATATAATGGCAGCGAAAAGAGAAAGTTCAAAAGGTGGATCTTTTGGGGGAAAATCAGAAGGTCAAACTGGTGGTCAGTCTACTCAACAGTTGAGTAAGCAATCGGGGTTTCGTGGTAAAAAGTCAGGTGGATTTAAACAGAAGAGTAAGTCTGGTATGAGTGGATAGGGTTCTAGTCAGTCTGATTGGTGTAATGTTTATAAGTTAACTCATGCCAGTTCATGTTCTCCAATGACCCGAAGATGTTTGAGATGTGAAGTGTTAGGTCATGAAGCAACAGCTTGTTCCTTTAAGTCTGATGTGTGTTGGACTTGTCATCAGGTAGGTCATAGATCAGCAAATTGTCCATCTGCGTCAAGAACCGGTTCTGGGGTAGGGTCAGGGGCGAGGTCGGCTACTTCTGGGGGATCTTCTGCTTCAACCGCCGGGCAGAAGAGAAAGAATCCTCCAACAGCAGAGGCAAGGGCGTTTCAGATGACGGTATATGCTGTAACCGCTACTGATGATGTCATTACTGGTATGTTCTTGGTTAATTCCTTACCAGCTCGTATGTTATTTGATTCAGGAGCAAATTGTTCTTTTATGTTCTTAGGCTTCTATGATAAGTTGAAGTTGCCTGTTAGGATATTAGATGCGCCTTTGGGAATAGAAGTAGCTGATGGTAAAATGGTTCCATGCAGATCATCTGTGTCTGGAATTACCATCGAAATCGACGGCCATTCCTTCCCTTTAACCTGTTTGTTGATGCCTATACCTAGCTTTGATGTAGTCATAGGCATGAACTGGTTAAGAGCTAATAGGGCTAATATTAAGTGTGATAAGAATATAATTTCTTTCTGTCTAGCCGATGGATCCCGAGTGATAGCTAGGGGAGAGCGCAGCGGATTTAACTTCCCTATGGTTTCCCTAATGAAAGTTCGAAGGAGATATCGAAAGGGTGTGATTCGTTCTTAGCTTACGTAATTGATGTTAAGAAAGAAAAGAAGCAGGTGACCGATATTCTCCTTGAGTCAGAATTTCCCGAAGTATTTCCAGATGATCTACTAGGGTTACCTCCAGTACGTGAAGTAGAGTATAAAATTGATTTGGTTCCAGGTGCTACGCCAGTTGCAAAAGCTCCTTACAGATTAGCTTTGTCAGAAATTTGAGAGATGATGTCTCAGATTCAGGAACTGTTAGATAAGGGGTTTATCCGACCAAGTTCTTTACCGTGGGGTGCTCCTGTTTTGTTTGTGAAAAAGAAAGATGGGTCGCTTCGTATGTGTATAGATTATCGTGATTTAAATAAGAGAACAATAAAGAATAAGTATCCGTTACCAAGAATAGATGACTTATTTGATCAGTTACAGGGTGCTTCCTATTTTTCAAAGATTGATTTACGTTCGGGGTATCATCAGGTACGTGTTGCAGAGACCGACATACCGAAAACAGCGTTTAGAACAAGATATGGTCATTATGAGTTTTTAGTTATGCCATTCGGGTTAACGAACGCACCAGCAGTGTTTATGGATTTAATGAACAGGGTGTGTCATCAGTATCTGGATAAGTTTGTGATTGTCTTCATAGACGATATCTTGATATATTCGAAAACCGAGGAAGATCATGCTACACATTTGAGATTGGTATTAGAACATCTGAAACAGGAAAAATTGTACGCTAAGTTTTATAAGTATGAATTTTGGTTACGGGAAGTACAGTTTCTGGGTCATGTGATTTGTGAATAGGGTATCAAAGTAGATCAGTCTAAGATAGAAGCTGTAATGAATTGGATCTCACCAAAAACGCCGACAAAAATTAAGAGTTTTCTGGGTTTAGCAGGTTATTACCGCAGATTTATTAAAGACTTTTCTAAAATAGCAGGTCCGTTGAATAAGTTAACCAGAAAAGATGTAGCCTTTCGATGGACAGATGAACAAGAAAAAGCTTTTCAGACTCTCAAACAGTTGTTATGTCAAGCACCAGTTTTAGCTTTACCAGAGGGAACAGAAGATTTTGTGGTCTACTGCGATGCGTCACGTGCAGGTCTGGGTTGTGTTTTGATGCAAAGAAATAAAGTCATAGCGTATGCTTCACGACAGTTGAAAAATCATGAACGAAACTACCCTACTCATGATTTAGAGTTAACTGCAGTTGTGTTTGCTTTGAAGCTTTGGAGACACTATTTATATGGTACACATTGTGAAATCTATACAGATCATAAGAGTCTTCAGTGCATCTTTTCGCAGAAAGAATTAAATATGCGTCAACGTCGATGTCAAGAATTGATTAAAGACTATGATTGTGAGATTAAATACCACCCGGGAAAAGCAAATGTGGTCGCAGATGCTCTGAGTCGAAAGAAAACCATCAAAAATGTTAGGTTTATGAGAATTGAGATAGTATCAGACTTGATCGATCGATTGAAAACAATTCAGTTAGCAGCATTGAATGATGAAAACCTAAAGACTGAGCAAATGACTAAAAGAAAATTTGACCTATGCAATGATTCTAGAGGATTAAAGACCTATAAAGACCGAATTTGGGTGCCTATGCTTGGAGGGATTTAATCCTTACAGAAGCGCATAAATCTAGATTGACAGTGCATCCAGGTAGTACTAAGATGTATAGAGATGTGAAAACATTGTATTGGTGGCCTACAATGAAGACAGATGTTGCATGTTTCGTTGAGAAATATTATATTTATGCGCAAGTTAAAGCAGAACATCAGAAACTGTATGGGTCTCTACGACAGTTAGAAATTCCTCAGTGGAAATGAGATCATATAACGATGGATTTTGTAACCAAGTTACCCTGAACCCAGAGAGGGCATGACATGATCTGGGTGATAGTGGATCGCCTGATAAAGGGTGCTCACTTCTTAGCTACTCTTGAAACAGCTTCGTTAAGTGATTTGGCAGATTTATACTTGAAATAGATCGTTAGTCGACATGGTGTACCGTTGTCCATAGTTTCCAACAGAGATACTAGGTTTGTATCAAACTTTTGGAACAGTTTACAACAGAATCTGGGTACGCGTGTGAATCTAAGTACAGCTTATCATCCACAAACAGATGGTCAGAGTGAACGAATGATTTAAATGTTAGAAGACATGTTGAGAGCGTGTGTCTTAGAATATGGTGGTTCTTGGGATTCGCATCTTCCATTGATAGAGTTTGCTTACAACAATTCATATCATTCGAGTATCGGAATGCCTCCGTATGAAATGTTGTATGGTTGCAAGTGTAGAACTCCAACGTGTTGGTTAGAAGCAGGTGATAAACAATTTACAAGTCCCGAAATTGTTTAGATAACCGCAGAAAAGGTCGAAATTGCACGGGAGAAGTTAAAAGCAGCTAGAGATAGACAAAAGATGTATGCTGATCCGCGCAGACGTCCGGTAACATTTAATTTAGGTGATCGTGTATACATGAAAGTTTCGAAATGGAAAGGGGTTATCAGATTTGGAAAACGTGGTAAACTAGCTCCGAGATTTATTGGGTCATTTTCAATCAAAGAAATTTTGAATGATCAGACTGTTGTGTTAGAGCTCCCTTCAGAGTTAGCAGGAATCCACAACACATTCAATGTGTGTTATTTAAAGAAGTGTAAAGTAGACGACGAAAGTTTGATTCTTCCGCTGAAGGATTTGAAAGTGGATTTAAGTAAGAAATTAGTAGAAGAGCTGGTTAGAATAGTGGACAAAAAAGTCACAAAGCTAAGAAAGAAACAGATTCCAATGATGTTAGTAGAATGGCAACACAGTTTAGGTTCTAACATGACGTGGGAAACCGAGGAGTTAATGAGGGCGCGCTATCCTCAGTTGTTTAACCTTGACCAGATTTTGAGGATGGAATCTTCTTAAGGAGGGTAGATTTGTAACATCCTCAATCGGGCCTAGTTGTAAGATTACTAAAGTGCCCTTAAGTATATGTTGTGTTTATATATGCTTTTATTTTTATTTAATGTTTATTATTATTTAATGATGTGGTTAGGACCAGTTTGTGACAAGGGTCACAGAACATGTTTGTTGATTTAATTTGGACTTCATTTGGGTTGCCAAATGATGTACGAAAGATATCAGATAACTGATAAATACCCGTGTGTTGCACTGTATGGGAATTAAACCCAATTAAGTGACTATAGTGCTGCTTCTTTCCTCATTTGCTTCCAGAATATTCACACACACAAACACATCTCGTTCTTCATCCCTTCCAACTACCAAACCCTAGATCTTAAATCCTTGTTCTTGAGCTCGAATCTTTCTTACCAACTTGTTCCTTGTGTTTTACTGATTCTATCAAGGTAAGAATCATAAGTTTTCATGCTTTAATCTTTGAGAAAATTGGGTTTTTGTGTAAAGTTTTACAAAGTGAGTAATTTGGGTCAAAATGGTTAGATTTGATGTTGTTTGAGTCTAAATTTAGTGGGTTTATGTTTCTACATGTTCAGTGTCTTCGATTTGGTTAGTTTTGAGGTCGTAATCGAGCTCTAGAGCAAGAATTGGATGAAATTGGGTGAAACCCGTTACTTTGTTCTTCAGCTTCTGCAGATAAACATAGTCGGCCGAGTGTCTCCTGACACTCGACCGACCGACTCGACCATCGACCGAGTGTGTAAGACCCACGGCCGAGCGTGTCTGTGAGAGACCATCGACCGAGTGACTAGACACTCGGCCGAGTGAGTGTAGACAGTCGGCCGACTGTATCTGACAGTCGACCGAGTGTCTTTGGCAGTGAAATATTTTACCAAGTGTTGTTTTTTAACCGTTATGCTGCCCGTTTGTATTTTGATGTTCAGGATGTAAATTTATTTTGAAAGTGCATAAGTGTTAAGCAAAAAAATTTAGCGGACGCTTTTTGATATAAAAAATTTATATATTATGTTATTTGGTGTTAATGGACAGTAACTAATTTGATTTGCCTTATGTTCAGGTAAAAAAGATAAGGAAGCCGCTCAGTAGTAGATTATCTGAGCTGGTAGCTGGTATTTGGTGAGTGGGACTAACTGGAGAACATAGTATAGAGTAGCATGTTATATTATGATTGCCATGCTTGTTAGCTATACTTACTGATACAGTTAGTTAGTACGTTGTGATGACTACATGTTGGTTAATACTTGTCTGCTGGAGCCCAGTGCGTCCCTATTGTATGGTGGCCTCGGTAGGAGAGATCAACCTGCGGGTTGGGTTCCTCATGTGGTGACCTAGACAATCGTGGTGTATATATATGTGAATGACGCGTCCGTCGTGTGTCAATTATATATATACATACGTTGGTGGAGGAACTTCTGGTAAGCCCCCGTCCGATCAGCTGGTGGTTAATGGTTTGGCCGAGCCGCTAGAGTCTCTGTAGATGGCACTTGGGTGATGTTTGTGTGTTAGATTAGGTGACATGATTAGTATAACACTTATGTATGCGATGGCCTGTAGTTAGTCGTACTCACTTAGCTTCGTGCTAATTCCCCTCCATCTCCCCCTACAGGTTGATAGCTTTTGTAGATAGTGCTTTTTGGGAGAAGACGGGCATGGTGATGTTATGTTTGACAGGGTTAACTCTGATGTGGTCTTTTAGGATATGAACCGTGTACTTTTGAAAGCAGAATGTAATTACGTCTTTCCAGTTAAATATGTATTTTGTAATGACACGTGACACTGGTTATGTTAACAATAGTTAATGTTTATTTTGTAATTAATATATAAATGCTTCCGCCATGTGTAAATTTTTTTTTTTGGCAGTGTCACAGAATGCATATATTCATATGCTTCCTAGTTTCCTGAACTGAGAAAGAAACATTGTTATTTAAACGTACTCCACGATCACGTATGTGTCAGGATCAATCGAGAGCTGAACATTAGCAACATCATTTTCAAGCTAGAGCCATCAATAAATTAGAATCTGAAGAAAATCATAGATCAAAGAACTTCATACACAAGAGAACAATCGATGATAACCAAATCTGTAATCAATCACAAGATTACAGAATAATAAAGTACATCACTCTCACACACTCGTTCACAATGTATGAACTGAAGATCAAGCATAAAACTCTCAAGATCTACATAATTTGTGAAAACAGAAAACCTTAGATCTCAAAGTGAGAACGAGGGAGAAATACAGAAATACAGTGAATGAATGAAAATAGCCGAATGAATAAATTAATCCAGAAAAACCCTTTTTATAACCAAATAAATTAGACTTCATGGGCTCAAGTGGTGTTGGGCTTCATTTGGGTTTCACTTTGGACTTGATCTTGAATACACTCCAATTTAAATCTTTAAGACCCATTTTGAACACAAATAAATTAAAAGAGTCCAATAACTTAAAAATACAGCAACCCAACTCCATGCAGACTAAGACTTGTGCAGCTACACAATTCTTTATCACATCTACACTTCAGCTGGAACAATCTGCAATGAACTTAACCTAGAAATAAGTAACAGAATATACAATTTTCATGTTAGATTGCAAAAGTAATGTATAAAAGTTAATACTCCCCCTCAATCTGAACATGAAAAAGGATCCAACATAACTAATTTTTCACATAAGAGATTATGATGAACACCTTTTAAACTCTTTGTGAATATATCTGAAATATTTTCGGCAGAATCAATTTGCTCAATTCTAATAATCCCTTTTGAAATCTTTTCTCTTACAAAATGCAAATCTATTTCAAAATGCTTTGTTCTTTCATGAAAAATAGGGTTCTTTACAATTTGGAGAGCAGATTTATTATCACAAAAAATATTAACTGCCAAATCCGACAAAATTTTTAAATCATTAAGTATTTTTAGTATCCAAATGATCTCACAAGTTACAGAAGCTAAGGCTCTATACTCAGCTTCTGCAGATGATCTAGAAACTGTTGACTGTTTCTTTGATTTCCAAGAAATTAAAGATTTTCCAAGAAAAGCACAAAAACCAGTAACAGACTTTCTTGAAAAATTACATTTTCCATAATCAGAATCAACAAAGGCAGAAAGAGTATACCTTTCAGACTTGGAAATAAAGATACCATTGCCTGGAGACTTCTTTAGATACCTTAATACTCTTAAAGCAGCCTTCAAATGTGAATTAAGAGGAGAATGCATATGTTGACTTAAACAGTGTACTACATAAGCAATGTCTGGCCTTGTTAGAGTTATATATATTAATTTTCCAATGAGTTTTTGATACTCACTTACATTGTCTAACAAGAAATCAGAACTACTATGATGATCAGATTTATCAAAAACAATTCCACATTCCATAGGTGTAATAGCAGGTTTACTAGCAAGCAATCCAAATTTAGAAATTACTTCAAGACAATACTTTCTTTGTGACAAAGTAACACCATTTGACTGATCAACTAACTCAATTCCCAAAAAATATTTTAGCTTGCCAAGATCTTTAACTCTAAATTTTGTGTTTAAAAAATCCTTACACTTTTTGATTTCAGCTTCACTATTTCCAGTAATCACAATGTCATCCACATACACAAGCAGATAAACATACACATCATCATTACACTTAGTAAACAAGGAATAGTCATTAATACTTTTAACAAAACCAAATTCAGAAAGTGCATCACAAAATTTCTCATTCCATTTCCTTGGAGCCTGTTTTAAACCATACAAAGATTTAACTAATTTGCATACTCTTTTATCATCTTTACTAAAGTATCCTTCAGGAAAATCCATATAAACATCTTCTACTAAATCACCATACAGAAAAGCATTGTTAATATCAAGTTGATACAAAGGCCAACAATTATTAATAGCAACAGAAATAACAACCCTCACAGTAACAATTTTCACAACAGGACTAAAGGTTTCATCAAAATCTAATCCTTCTCTTTGATTATAACCTTTTGCTACTAATCTAGCCTTATACCTATCAATCTCACCAGAAGACTTGTACTTTATCCTATAAACCCACTTACAACCTATAGATTTTCTACCTATAGGTAAGTCAGTTAGAATCCAAGTACCATTCCTATTTAAGGCTTCAATTTCATCATTCATAGCATTTACCCAGTTCTGATCAAGAGCAGCCTCAGAGTAAGTCTTGGGTTCACAGCCTTTATTTAAATTAACAATAAAGCAAAAAATTTCAGAACCAAGTTTGGAGTAATTCACATATTTATTTAAACCATATTTTACTTTTCCATCAAGAACAAAGTCCTTAAATTTTGTTGGTAAATTACTCCTTCTACTTGTTCTTCTTAAAATAGTTTCATTTTCAGTAACATTGGTATCAGTATTGCCCTCAGGGACAGTGTGCTCAGCACAAATATTCTCATCATTGGAAGTTGCAGGTATACTTTCAACAATTTGAATTGTTGAAGTATGATTGCCATCATCCATAAGACTGTCTCTCCCTTCATCATTAGGACTTAAATTATTTTCAGTCAAAAAATTTTCTTTACTTTTAGAACTCACATCAGACCTATCAGAAATAGTACTTAACTCTTTTGGATTAACAGTATTGTCAAAATCAAAATAAGGTGAATCAAAAAAGTTTAAATTGTTTAACGTTCCTTCATCATAAACAGTTTTGTATACAGAATCAAGTTTGAAAGGAAAGATATGTTCATAAAATTTGACATCTCTTGAAAAAACAAAAGTTTTATCTTCTAAGCAAAACAATTTAAAACCTTTTTTAAAATTAGAATATCCTATGAAAACACACTTTAAAGACCTGGGAGAAAATTTATCATGATTATTCAAAACATTTGCAAAACACAGACATCCAAATGATTTTAAATGGGAGAGATTTGGACTAGACCCATACACCAACTCATAAGGACACTTCCCTTTCAGAACTGCAGATGGTAACCTGTTAATTACATAAGTTGCAGTTAATATACATTCAGACAAAAGATAAAGAGGAATTCCTCGTTGAAACATAAGTGACCTAGCTACATTTAAAAGATGTCTATGTTTTCTTTCAGCTATTCCATTTTATTGAGGAGTGTATGCACAAGATGTTTGATGTATTATACCCTTAGCTTTTGTAAATAAAAACATTTTATTATTTACAAACTCAGTACCATTATCACTTCTTATGATTTTAACATGTTTTTCAAACTGAGTAAGAAGCATATTAACAAACAGCTCAAAACAATCAAACACTTCATTCTTTGATTTAAGTAAATAAACCCAAACAGCCCTAGAATAATCGTCTACAATATTAAGAAAATACTTAAACCCTTCTTTACTTTTAACTTTATAAGGCCCCCAAACATCTAAATGAATAAGTTCACCAATTTTATTTGTTTTGTGTTCACTTAAAGGAAAGGGTTCCCTTGTTTGTTTTGCCTTATGGCAAACATCACAAGGACTATTGTAAGACACTTTTTCAAGACTAAGTTTTGACTTTAATACACTCATAACTTGGTCAGATGGATGACCAAGCCTATTGTGCCATAAGTTAAAACTTTTAAAATTTTTAGAAGACACATTGGCAAAACAAGGCTTACTTTTACTTAACTCATCAAAGAAATATAAACCACCAGATTCACTACCAGTCCCCATCAACCTTCTTTGAGTTAAATCCTGAATGTAACACTTATCAACATCAAAACTCACAACAAGATTATTGTCCTTAACAAGCTTATTTACAGATAACAAACTAACACAATATTGTGGAATAACAAGAACATCATGTAGCTCAATTTTATCAGAAAGTTTTAAATTTCCCATTTGTTTTATAACAACAACAGTACCATTTGGATGATTTACAGTTAAATTTAAATCAGAGACATCAACAACATTAATTAAGTTTGTATTTAAAGAAACCATATGTTGATTAGCTTCAGAATCAATAATCCACCCATTTGAAAACTTTTCAGATGTGTTCATACAATTAATAGAAAAGAAAAGATTGAAATTGTCATTAAAAAGAGTATTATTATTTACAAAAGTACCTGCCATATTGGCATCAAGATTTCCAGCACAAGGTTGATCCTTAATAAGACTCAGAAGTTTCATAATCTGATCACTAGTAAGTTGCACAGAAGAACTACAACCATCTTTTTTGTCAGTAGAACAATTATTACTGTTAAACCTAGGTGACCCTTGATTAAAAGGTTTTTTTAATATACCTAGGAGGATATCCAATTAACTCATAACACCTATCAACAGTATGTCCTAACATATTACAGTTTGTACACTTGAGAGGTGGATTCTTGAATTTTTTCTTGTTATTATTAAATCCAGTTTTACTAACAAATGCAGTGGGTTGACTTTTAGCATTATGTATATTTCCAGAGTGCATTCTATGTGATTCATCCCTAGAAATAATAGAGAAAGCAACTTTAACAGATGGAACAGGATCACTAGTTAGATTATGACTTCTTATAGGTGTATATACATCATCAAGACCCATTAAAAACTGCATAAGTTTTAAAAACTGGCAATGATCTTGAAAAGACTTATTTGCAGACACAACATCATCAATTTTAACCATTTCATCAAACTTCTCCACATAGCATTTAGTTTATGATAGTAATCAGATAAAGATAAACCAGATTGACTACATGAATTAATTTGCTGGTATAAATTGAATGTAACAGAAGCATCAACCTTATCGTAAGTCTCTTTTAATTCATTCCATACAGTTTCAGCAGATTTAGAAAAGATTTGACCATTGTAAACATCTTCAGATAATGACACAAGAATCCAAGTAAGAACAATAGAATTGCACCTATCCCACTGTCCTAGTAGTACATCATCATCTTCATAACTAAATCTTGGACAACTACCATCAATAAATCCCAACTTACTTTTAGTTTGAAGAGCCAGTTTAATAGCACAACACCAAACATTATAATTTTCTGTTCCTTTCAATTTTTGTGTTATTAAAGAAGCACCAGAAGTATCACTAGGATGCAAATACGGAGGGTCATTAAATTCAAGTGCACTTATTTTAGTAACATGTTAAGTATAAGACAAAGAAGAATCATCACTAGCCATAAAGAAATATTAACAAATATAGCAATTAAACAAGTAATCAGATAAAATAAAGATAAAAAAGAAACAAACAAGCAATCAAATAGCACATAGAACACTTAAAATCGCAACAAATCCACGGTTCAGACACCTGTAGAGAAAAAAATTCACTTACAGAGTACTCCAGAATAAAAATGACTACTAGTCAGGAGTCCTGTAAGATAACACAACAGATACAAAATACAGAAAGAATGTAACACAGATTCAAAATACAGAACAGAGTAACAAGGTCAAGAAGAGATTTCTTCTTGACTACTCCAAAACCTGCAGGTGAATTTGGACTGAGATAAACAGAGCCAGGGTTTCACACCAATCTTGTTGGCAGATCAAGTATGTCTATCTCCCAAAAAAACCCCACGAATATGACTCAGAGAGTGGATAACGAAAAAAGACTTACAGTGAGTGTGATTAAGTACAACAGAAAAGATTATCAGATGAATTGCAGCGGAAGAACACAAAATTAGGGTTACAAGAAACCCTAATTTCACTAAAATAGGGTTTGTTCAACCAAACACCTTGAATCTCCAGATCGTGACCCAAACAACGTCCCACAGTCTTTGTTGAACCCAAACACAGTAAAGATAACAAGATCTTTCAATAAACTTGAAAAACCCCAAAAAAAGAAAACCCTAATTTTAACAATGAAAATTAGGATGAATCACAACCACCGATGAATCGTAACACAACCTACAGCTCTGATACCATGAAGAAAATCATAGATCAAAGAACTTCAAACACAAGAGAACAATCGATGATAACCAAATCTGTAATCAATCACAAGATTATAGAATAACAAAGTACAGCACTCTCACACACTCGTTCACAATGTATGAACTGAAGATCAAGCATAAAACTCTCAAGATCTAAACAATTTGTGAAAACAGAAAACCCTAGATCTCAAAGTGAGAACGAGAGAGAAATACAGAAATACAGTGAATGAATGAAAATAACCGAATGAATAAATTAATCCAGAAAAACCCTTTTTATAACCAAATAAATTAGACTTCATGGGCTCAAGTGGTGTTGGGCTTCATTTGGGCTCCACTTTGGACTTGATCTTGAGTACACTCCAATTTAAATCTTTAAGACCCATTTTAAACACAAATAAATTAAAAGAGTCCAATAACTTAAAAATACAGCAACCCAACTCCATGCAGACTTAGACTTGTGCAGCTACACAATTCTCTAGCACAACTACACTTCAGCCGGAACAATCTGCAATGAACTTAACCCAGAAATAAGTAATAGAATATACAATTTTCATGTTAGATTGCAAAAGTAATGTATAAAAGTTAATAGAATCCTACTACCGATGTTCCAAATTCAATCCTACTGCCATATACCATTGATTAACCTACAAGAACCCAAAGAATTCATATTAGAATCCAACTGACAAAGATGATTATACTTCCATATTAATGGCCCATTTCCAATCCAATATTAATGGCCTCCAACTAACAAGCGAAGATAGAGATTAATCTATACAATAACAAAACATTACCCTCTAACTAAGAGCTAACAAAAGGAACGGGAACCTGAACATCTCCCCACAAACCCGGAGACAAACCATCTAGAGGCATCCCCTTCATCATCATTCATAAAGTTCATAAAGGAGAAAAACCGAGACAATTCTTCATATTGAATGACCTTTTCTTCAAAAAGATACAACTTTTGTAACCTTCATCCTCTTTTTTTGTTACTTGATAATTCACCGATTATATTCAAATATTTATAATCTTTCTTATGATTATGATAACACTGAAAGAGCGATTATACGTGTAATTAAGTAAACACGCAAGTTCATAAACCTACATTTTATCCTGCAAACAATAAAACCATATTTTGAATATGAACTAGGGACAACTTTGCATGTTTGATCAAAACATATTATGAATATGAACTAGGGACAACAGTTTGTTCGAACCGTGACATCAACCATATGTGGCTCTGATCAAAATGCAATTTCGAATCACTTGATAATCTTCGATTTAACAAATGTGATGTTTTAACTCTTATATTAAAAGCTTCCTAAGGTCATTACAACTTTCATAATCACACCTTAACACTTGGTATAAATGAGTTTAATTTTCATCATTAGAATTAGTTTAAGTGTTTGGGATATGCACGTAAGTGTTGAACTTTTGATAAGATTAAAACCAATATAGACACCTACACTAATGGTCACTAAATCCGATTAGGAGATGCTCATTTCCTTATCCATGTGTCGGGATATTGGTTATACATTATGCTCAATTCTATTTGAATTATGAATATGACTAATTGTGCTTGTGAATTATTATTTATATACAAGTCAAATGCAAAATAAATTATTTATTTAAATTATTTATTTTTACTTCTCACTTCTTTTGATACTAAATATGTAGAATGAAAGGGTCCTCGGTTTGTAAGCTGAGACGATATGCCACATGAAAGGGTTCTCGGTTCGTAATCGTGAGACGATATGATATAGCAAATTCAAACATGTAGTTGTGACATTTAGCAGTGTACATTACTTTAGAATATATAGATACTGAAAATATCATATAATTCCATATTAAATATTAAAATCACATATTTCTCCAACTAAACACTTTGTTATCATGTATTCCAACCTAAACCTTAAATTCTTACAAATTTATCTCTTTTCTTTATTAAATCATTATTAATTATTTATACAAAGTAACGCAATACATGCCACAAGTGTTACTTTACTTGTTTTAAACTCACATCTTTAGTATCTGTTCTCGAGTTTAGTTATAAAAAAATAAAAGAGAAGAGAAAGGAAAGAGAATGAAATGAAATTTTTTTAATTTGAAAGAAAATAATAAAAGAAAAATAAACTATATTTTATCTCCATTCCTTTCTTTTGAATTCAAAATAAATTTCTAGAACACAATTCTCTTTGAATATAAGACTACAATGATTTATTAAACTTTTAATTAGAGTAGTTAAATAATTAAATAATTTTAGAATACTAATGTTATGCAAAGTATACGACACCCACTAAGTTTTTAACTTTAATGGAATTAAGTGTTATTATATTGGGAGCAAAAGTCAAATAAAGTATAAAGACTTGAAAGAGAATGTGAAACCATTTTGTCTTTTGAAGCATCTCATCATATTTGACAAAACATACAGAGTACGGAGTAATATATATATATTTTTTGAAAGACAATATATTTTATTTAACACTCAAACAAAGGTACCGATAGTTTGATTGCTTACATCTCGACTTAACACTGCAACAATGGCTCACAGACAAACTAAGAAAAGAGTTAAGGTGACAATATGGCAACCTAACATACAAACCATGCTACATACTAAATGAGACTAAGAGGGTTATGAATCCAATTATTCCAATCGAGAACCTTATCCTTGCATCTCTTAAGCTTTTAACTTGAATTTCGTTTAATACAACCAACACATTCCAACTCTTATTTGAAAAACCTTTTGGTTTCCAATTTTTCAAATTAGATAACAAGTTGATCATAATACCGCTTGCCAAATACTCTTGCCCACTACCGAGTTCGATTGTCCCGTATCGTTGAAGAAATCACCAACATTGCCGAATGTATTGCCACTAAATCCCCACCAATTAAAAACTTTGTTCCATATGTCACAAGCATGCTTGCACAAAAGAAGAGAATGAACTACCGATTCGATATCGTCATCACAAAGAGGACAACTAACTTAATGTAAATCAATCTCTCTTTTGTCCAACTCCACCAAAGTAGGAAGTCTCTTTCTCCTTGCTCTCCAAATAAAAACTTCAATTTTTTTCAGAGCCAAATTGTAATGTAGCGTCGCACAATTACTATTTCCACGTGGTAGAACTTTTTCGTTTATCATACTTGTCAATGATTTTGTTGTAAACTTCCCATTGCTTCCCGCCTTCCACTTCCATGTGTCTTGATTTTGAGGGTTCATCACCACGCTTTCCAAGAGGTCATTTAATTTTTTTTTTTTTTTTTAATTCGTCACTAGCCCTCCCAGAAGGATCTCTTGTTCATGACCAATTACCCGCACATTTTGTCCCGTCCCATGATAATCTTTCTTTATCCAAAGCCTCCGAATTGGTATCAAGTCTTGATAATCTTTTGAAACTATCTTTTAGTACCTCGTCACCAAGCCATATGTCGTTCCAAAATGAAGTATTAGCCCCATCACCTATATCTTTGACAAAAAGTTTCCTAAAAGGAAAAGTAACTTTCTCAATATCCCAACTCGTCTTAATGATGCCATTCCATATTGATCCAATGGAACTAGTACGATATGTATCATCAAGTGTAACCCCACCCGAAGACCTGTAAATGCTCGAAATAACTTTGACCAACAACGATTTGGTTTCGGTTTTAAACCTTCACCACCACTTGCCAATCAAAGCCATATTTTTGCTTTTAAGAGACCCCAAATTAAGCCCGCCCTTGTCATAAGGTAAGAGTGTTTCATCCCATCTCACCCAAGATATTTTAGCTTTATTACCCGACCCGCCCCAAAAAAAGAACGTCTTACACACTCAAGTTGCTTTAACACACAAGGCGAGGCACGGAAGAGTGAGAAGTAGTACAACGGGAGACTATTAAGCATCGATTTAACAAGTGTCAAACGTCCACCAAAAGACACCGAACGAGCCCTCCAAACCGAAAGTATTTTCTCTAATTTATTTAAGACCGGTTCCCAACTCTCTTCTTTTTTCATATTTTTACCAATGGGAAGACCAAGATATATAAAAGGAATTGAACCAACTTTACACATGAATAAATTAGCCATGTTTTCTACCTTTACTTTTTGCATCCCAATCACAATTAGATTACTTTTATGATAGTTTACTTTAAGGCACGAAGTAAGTTCAAAATTTTTTAGAAGTTTATAAGATTACAAATATTACCCTCACTCTATGTCTCGAAAAAGATGGTGTCGTTCGCATGTTGAAGGTGGGATATAAAAATATTGTCGACACCAATTTCAACCCCCGAGAACATTTTATTTTCCACCGCATTTTTTACCAACACATTTAAGCCTTCCGTTGCCAAGATAAATAGAAAAGGTGAAAGTGTGTCACCTTGTCTAACCCCGTTTCAAGTTTAAATTCATTTGTAGGTGACCCATTGACAAGAATTGAAATAGAAGCCGACTTGAAGCATGAAATTATCCGCTTTGTCCATTTCGGTCCAAAACGCATGATTCCCATTATTTCTAATAAGAAATCCCAATTAAGACAAGCGAAAGCTTTCTCGAAATCTATTTTAAAAATAAAACATTTAATTCGCTTACGTTTTAAAAAAGAGAGTGTCTCATTTGCAATAAGGGCTCCATCCAAAATATTTCTACCTTTGATAAACGCACTTTGCTCGAACCCGACAAGATTTGGAACTACCTTTCTAAGGCGGTCTGAAAGAAGCTTCGCAAGAACCTTATAATAACTACTAATCAAACTAATAGGTCGGTAATCATTTAATTACATGGGATCCGATTTCTTCGGAACTAATGTGATAAAGGACGCGTTGCACCCTTTTGAAATGTCTTCGGTTTCCCAAAACAAATTAATCGCATCAACCAAATCATCTTTAATAATTGCCCAAAATTTTTTGTAGAAACCCATACTAAATCCGTCCGATCCCGGTGCCTTTGAACTACCACAATCTTTTACCGCCTCCCAAATTTCTGACTCACTGAATTTTTCTTCTAACGCACACGCTTCAAACCTAGAGAGTCTATTAACTGATGTATCCTAGCGACTAAGATTAGGAGTACCAGCAGACCCAGAATTAAATTGAGATGGGCTACTGGTATAAGGCCCAGCAGATGCGGTACTAGAAGGGCTACTGGCAAAAGTGTAACAACCCAAACCATCCAACGACAAAACCACGTGAAAACAGCAAAATAAAAAAAAAAATTCCTGAACAGCATGTTGCGCGGCGCGCCATATAGGCCGCGCGGCGCGCCAAAGTAGACTGTCCAAAAAGTTCTTAAATGCGAAAATGTTTGACTAGTTCCCGACGTATTTAGACAAAACGCTTTTAACCGCATGTTCAATATATGAAAACTAGCGCTAATAAAATTTAGTTTACGAAGTGGGGCCCACATTGACCCAAATTACCCTTTAAGTATCAAAATACAATTTTCGACCATAAGACTTTTAATACAAAACAAAGCCGAGCATGGCGATTGGGGATACGCTACCCAATCCTAATAAATCCAAAAGCAAGCCTTCTACGCAAACTATGCAAGTTCTCTAATCCTCGCGCTTACCCGAGCCACCATCCGCATGCAATCTATAAAAAGAGTCAACAACGAGAGGGTAAGCTAACGCTTAGTGAATGATAATATACTACATACATATATATGTATAAAATGGACACGCCACAAAATAACAAATACCGCATACCGAGGCATCCACATATAAGGCACTACACTAAGCATACCGTACGATCTCTAAGCAACGAGCTAAAGATACAACAACAATATAAGTTCACCAACGAAACAACGCCAAATAGCTACACCCGGAGGGTTAGCTACAACATAACAATACATTAATATATAACAATATAAACGAACAAGGTTAACACCTTAACCCAATACCGAGAACCAAATACCACAATGGAGATTGGCCGAACTACACGAGCCTTAGTAATCCGAAACCACACGAGATTACTATCTTCACAACATCGAGGTTGGCCGAACTACACGAGCCTTAGTAATCCGAAACCACACGAGATTACTACCTCAATAAGATGACCGAACTACACGAGTCACCATGAATCCGAACTACACGAGATTCATTTCCACAATACAATAAGATGACCGAAACCACACGCGTCATCGTGAATCCGGTACACACGCGATTCACTTCTCAACATTATACCCTTCGCCATTGGGGTTATATCAACCACATCACAACCACGTGTGATAATGTACACGCGAACGCGTACTTCGCCAAAGATGGTCAACCAAAACGCACAACCGTGCCAATTGGACTCATACAAAAGTCCATCAAATCCATCTATGTGTGAAGTGAACTCTATAGCCGAGAATCACTTCACCCGACCCGCACCCATCCTACACATACATATGCACATAGGATATTATCACTCACCTTGAAGTCTTGAAGAAAGCTTCCAAGTAAACCGCAACTCGCCAATGGAAAATACCTATTCCATTATCACAATTACAACAATACACTTAGAGTGGATTTACAAATCAACCCAATTCGTCACTTAGTGTAATTTCGACCCAAATGCACTTCCAAGCACAAACCGTGCCCAAAACTAACCAATAATCACTAACACAAGTGAGAATGGTCCTAATACGCCAATTAAACCCGAACTCAAGTGTTAAACACATGTCATACCCATTTTGACACTTAAACCCTAATTTTGACCCATAAGGTCAAAATCTCACCATTTACAAGTTTTGACACCAAAACACATTTAACTTGGTTTTATACTTCAACTTAATCCATTTCAAGTTTATAAACCTCATTAAATCGCCAAATGGGTCATAATCACCACCAAACCCTAATTTGACTCAAAGTCACAATTAGTCAACCAAATAACCTTAAATGGGTTTCAATACTTCCATAATCACTAACTTAAGTGATTAAACTCAATTTCAAGTCCTAAACATGGCCAATTAGTTCACCAACCCAAAATCCACCAACACTAACAATAAACCCGATTACTAGCATCACTAAACCCACTTCATGAGTCTAAATGGGTTTATCAACAAATCAAGTTCAAACCCTAACTTTGAATAGCAAAATCAACAATGAAATTCGGAGTTAGAACTTACCAATACCGCCAAAATGATGCCGTCGACGAGTAGAACAACTTTAATGCTTGAGGTTTGACCCGAAACAACCTCCTTCTTCTCCAAATGGAGTTCTCTCTCACTAGAACTCAATCTCTCTCTAGGGTTTGAGGATGGGAGTGTTTGTGTGGGTGAGAAATGAGCTCCAATGGAGTTCTAGGTCAGTCTTGATGACCCCAAACCGACCCTAATTGAAAAGACCAAAGTACCCCTCATTTAAACCTTTTAAAAAGGCTGAAAATTGCCTCTGCAGCAATCGGCGCGCCGCGCCAGAAGGTGGAGCACCGCTCCAAATAACTGGAAATTGTGGTCGAGCCTAAAACAGGTTTCAGCAACTTGTTTTGGCCATAACTTTTCGACCGTAACTCCGTTTTTGATGAATCAAATATCGTTGGAAACGTAATAAGATATTCTATCCAATGGTAAGGCTTTGAAACATCAACTCAAACTTTATTTGGGGTTGAAAAGATACGTACACACCTTGTCACTTCGGACAACGTCCAGTTTCCTTCGATGTTCGAGCAAGCAACACATACACTTAATACACGCATCATACACCATAAATACATTATGTACAATCAATATTTGGGTCTTACAACTCTCCCCCACTTAAACTCGATCACGTCCTCGTGATCTTCTCCACTTAACCAATTCGGAACTACTCAACGGTCCTCAATTATAAGTCCCAATCCGACTTTTCTAAGCAATTCTTCCCAATGAATCGCCTTTAACAACTAAAATCGTCACCCACAATTTTATCGAAACTAAAATCCGAGCACTAAAACCTGCTCAATCCCCCATTCATCAGGAAAACTCAACCGATCTCGTACCGAGATATCAACCCTATAGTGTACCCTTTCCAAGTACAATGCTAAAAACAACCAAATATCGACCTAAGGTCAACAACCCGAAACGATGAAGACCGAACCAAACGAACCCTTACGGATTACACCAATCACTAAACATCCCTTGTAGTGCGCCATACGACCAATACACAACTACCGTAACATCATAATCTAACGGCTAGAACCGATAGCGCCCAAAACGACTATGGAAACGCAAAACCCAAGGTGTACAAAATCAACCATCGTCACACCCGTAACAAACATGTGAGCGAAACACGGCTATCGCCTCACTAATCCCACAACATGGTCCTCATGACCCCACCATCGACGTATAAAACGACCGATAGTTCCCGCAACATGGTCCTTACGACCCTACCATTGGTGTATCAAACAACCAATAGATCACATGACACGAAGGCTGGCCGAAAACACACGTGCCCTAGTGAATCCTAACTACACGTGACTCACTACCTTCACCACAACAACAATCGAGAATGGCCGAACTACACGCGCCATAGTGAATCCGAACTACACGAGAGTCACTATCCCGGAGGAATGACCGAACTACACGAGTCATTTGTGAATCCGAACTACACGAGACTCACTCCTCAATACAATGACCGAAACCACACGAGTCATTTGTGAATCCGAACTACACGAGATTCACTTCCACAACATCGAGGTTGGCCGAACTACACGAGCCTTAGTAATCCGAAACCTCACGAGATTACTACCTCAATAAGATGACCGAACTACACGAGTCACCATGAATCCGAACTACACGAGATTCATTTAGTTAAGATGACCGAAACCACACGCGTCATCGTGAATCCGAAACCACACGCGATTCACAATCTCAACATAGGAATGGTACTCGCATTTCCCACCGGTACTCGCATTTCCCGATAGTGTTACACCATACCGACATAACACTACTCCCTTGATGAAGTCAGCGGACCCCGAAGGTCATACTCCACCAATCTCAACACCAGATGAAGTCAGCGGACCCGAAGATCATGCTTCACCGATATAACACCACGCTCATGATGAAGTCAGCGGACCCCGAAAGTCATGCTCCACCAATCACGTATTCCCATGATGAAGTCAGCGGACCCTAAAGATCATGCTTCATCAAACAACCATACCATAATCGAGCAAGAACCACCTATACCAAACATAGGTACCAAACAATAATTCTCCACAAGAGAACCCGACACACACCTCCCTTAACCGGAGGATTTCATCTTGCTCGCCAAACACGTCCATTATCTCTCAACGAGATTTACCACGTTACCACCTCGGTGATGATTCAAATCCAAACCATAAGTACAATTTATCCGAAATTGTACTCTACCACAAATCGACCCAACCAGGTCTCGACAACATTTTCCGGATCTACCAATAGCATCATCCAAAATCTCACACTAAAACTTCCTCGTGCGGGAGTGTAACTCCCCCACTTAGAACCACGTTCCATATCCACAACTCGTACAACCGCACAATGCTACCACAGGTAGACTTTACCAACAACTGAGCTCACACGACCCATTACCACATCTTGCTCCAACCTTGAGCGCACGAAGGATTTTATCCAACCCTTAAACACTTTGTACGAAAAGTGTACCGCAACACAATCGGAGTCGAACACCACGCTAGTAGGTATAAAAGAGGCACCTAATGTCGCGTCATAAAGACTCCATTACCAACACACATCGAGATTTAAAACACTCGATCTCAAGGGTTCCAACCAACCGACGAACCTCATGATTCGTCACTTCAACATCAAAGCGAACACGCGCTTAACAACCAAACACCAAAACCATTTCCGTGGCTTGGTAGAAACGTTTCCCAAATACTAAGGAATGCTTGGTTGCACCAAGTCTTACGCCCTTCGCCCGTCAATCAATCATCAACATAGGGTACTTCCATTAGGAACGTCACCCATAGCATAACATGCACAACAAAGGCACGCAACTCAAACTCAAACGGCATTTAATAAATAATCAAAAGACATATTTATCAAAATTAAACGTACCTTAACGTCTCCTGGCCGCACCCGTCCCCGCTAACTTGGGACATTCTGACTTACGATGTCCTTCTTTTTGGCAATTGAAGCACACCATACCATCACCCTTTGGTACCGAACATTCCCAAGACTTGTGGCCCCTCACGCCACAATTGTAACATCTAGCCGCACTAGAATCCGACATACCCGTTCGCGTACCACCCGTGCTCACACTCGGACCCTTAGCCCTCTTACTCGGAGCACCATAAGAAACGACCCTTCGCTCACTTGAAGGTTCACCCTTTTTCGATCGTGAATACGACTCGAAACCTCTAGCCAAGTCGAATAATTCCGAAAACGATTTCGCTTGACCCCGGCTAATTTTACTTTTCAAGTCATCATTCAAGGTCCGATAGAAATCTCCCATCAACAAACGATCATTCCCCAAATACTCCGGACAAAAACGAGCCTTCGCCATAAAGGTCGTCTTGAGAGTACTCAAATCCATAGATCCTTGTCGCAAATTTCGCAACTCATTACGCAATTCCCACAAATTGGCCGAAGTCCGGAACTCCTCGAAGAATTCCTCCTTAAAGTCGTCCCACGATAAAGCCATAAACGTCTCGCCACCGACAAGATCAATCTTACCATCCAACCAATCCCTTGGCCTACCCCGCAACAAACTCGTAGCGAGTCTCGTCTTTCTCTCGGGAGGTCAATCAATAGTACGGAAACACCCTTCGACGTCCGAAATCCAAGTTGTGCTTACCAAAGGATCCGGCTTTCCGTCATACATCGGGGGTTTAGTCCTCATGAAGCTCTTAAGATAACGCTCCATTTCACCACTACTTTGAAGTTCGGAATACCTCCTTTCCATTCTTTCTTCTAACGCACCCATTTGCTCTGCAATGGCGGCCGCAACCCTAGTGTTAAACTCCGCGTCATTCGCCTCGGTCTCGTTTCGCGTCGTCATTCTAAAGAATGCAAAACGATTAGTCCACGAACGTGTAAAACCGTACGCACGACACAGCCCCATCTTGCTAAACACTCATCGTACATCACTTGTTAGACACGATTTGCACCCGTAATAAGGTTTGCAAGTTCTTATTACGCACACATGCATCATCGACTCGTTAGTACAACGACCGTCTCGCTCGATGATATACACAAACACAACCAAAATTCTACGCGGTACAAACACACGCGAGAATTATTATCACAACACAACAACATATTAATAATATCCGCATTACTAATATAAACGTTAGTCAACCTATAGCCAAGGCACTAACCAAACCCATTCCGACCAGTAATCCTACATGTCCCGCAACAATTTAAGCACACACAAGTCTAAGTCTAGGCACCTATCTCAAGTCACCTAAATCCCTTAGACCATGCTCTGATACCACTTGTAACAACCCAAACCATCCAACGACAAAACCACGTGAAAACAGCAAAATAAAAAAAAATTCCTGAACAGCATGTTGCGCGGCGCGCCATATAGGCCGCGCGGCGCGCCAAAGTGGACTGTCCAAAAAGTTCTTAAATGCGAAAATGTTTGACTAGTTCCCGACGTATTTAGACAAAACGCTTTTAACCGCATGTTCAATATATGAAAACTAGCGCGTTCCATTAATAAAATTTAGTTTACGAAGTGGGGCCCACATTGACCCAAATTACCCTTTAAGTATCAAAATACAATTTTCGACCATAAGACTTTTAATACAATACAAAGCTGAGCATGGCGATTGGGGATACGCTACCCAATCCTAATAAATCCAAAAGCAAGCCTTCTACGCAAACTATGCAAGTCCTCTAATCCTCGCGCTTACCCGAGCCACCATCCGCATGCAATCTATAAAAAGAGTCAACAACGAGAGGGTAAGCTAACGCTTAGTGAATGATAATATACTACATACATATATATGTATAAAATGGACACGCCACAAAATAACAAATACCGCATACCGAGGCATCCATATATAAGGCACTACACTAAGCATACCGTACGATCTCTAAGCAACGAGCTAAAGATACAACAAAAATATAAGTTCACCAACGACGATGTGAACAACGGCAAATAGCTACACCCGGAGGGTTAGCTACAACACAACAATACATTAATATATAACAATATAAACGAACAAGGTTAACACCTTAAGCCAATACCGAGAACCAAATACCACAATGGAGATTGGCCGAACTACACGAGCCTTAGTAATCCGAAACCACACGAGATTACTATCTTCACAACATCGAGGTTGGCCGAACTACACGAGCCTTAGTAATCCGAAACCACACGAGATTACTACCTCAATAAGATGACCGAACTACACGAGTCACCATGAATCCGAACTACACGAGATTCATTTCCACAATACAATAAGATGACCGAAACCACACGCGTCATCGTGAATCCGGATACACACGCGATTCACTTCTCAACATTATACCCTTCGCCATTGGGGTTATATCAACCACATCACAACCACGTGTGATAATGTACACGCGAACGCGTACTTCGCCAAAGATGGTCAACCAATTCGTCACTTAGAGTAATTTACAAATCAACCCAATTCGTCACTTAGTGTAATTTCGACCCAAATGCACTTCCAAGCACAAACCGTGCCCAAAACTAACCAATAATCACTAACACAAGTGAGAATGGTCCTAATACGCCAATTAAACCCGAACTCAAGTGTTAAACACGTGTCATACCCATTTTGACACTTAAACCCTAATTTTGACCCATAAGGTCAAAATCTCACCATTTACAAGTTTTGACACCAAAACACATTTAACTTGGTTTTATACTTCAACTTAATCCATTTCAAGTTTATAAACCTCATTAAATCGCCAAATGGGTCATAATCACCACCAAACCCTAATTTGACCCAAAGTCACAATTAGTCAACCAAATAACCTTAAATGGGTTTCAATACTTCCATAATCACTAACTTAAGTGATTAAACTCAATTTCAAGTCCTAAACATGGCCAATTAGTTCACCAACCCAAAATCCACCAACACTAACAATAAACCCGATTACTAGCATCACTAAACCCACTTCATGAGTCTAAATGGGTTTATCAACAAATCAAGTTCAAACCCTAACTTTGAATAGCAAAATCAACAATGAAATTCGGAGTTAGAACTTACCAATACTGCCAAAATGATGCCGTCGACGAGTAGAACAACTTTAATGCTTGAGGTTTGACCCGAAACAACCTCCTTCTTCTCCAAATGGAGTTCTCTCTCACTAGAACTCAATCTCTCTCTAGGGTTTGAGGATGGGAGTGTTTGTGTGGGTGAGAAATGAGCTCCAATGGAGTTCTAGGTCAGTCTTGATGACCCCAAACCGACCCTAATTGAAAAGACCAAAGTACCCCTCATTTAAACCTTTTAAAAAGGCTAAAAATTGCCTCTGCAGCAATCGGCGCGCCGCGCCAGAAGGTGGAGCGCCGCTTCAAATAACTGGAAATTGTGGTCGAGCCCAAAACAGGTTTCAGCAACTTGTTTTGGCCATAACTTTTCGACCGTAACTCCGTTTTTGATGAATCAAATATCGTTGGAAACGTAATAAGATATTCTATCCAATGGTAAGGCTTTGAAACATCAACTCAAACTTTATTTGGGGTTGAAAAGATACGTACACACCTTGTCACTTCGGACAACGTCCAGTTTTCTTCGATGTTCGAGCAAGCAACACATACACTTCATACACGCATCATACACCATAAATACATTATGTACAATCAATATTTGGGTCTTACAAAAAGGCCCAGCAGTAGCAGATTCCAGTCTGCTTGGCCCATTGAAACTCTCGAATATAGGCCAAAATGATGGCCTGTTAATGTTTCTGGCACCAAATATTTTTTTTGAAATGTTCAAGGATATTATCTTTTACCAATTTCGGCTCCTCATTTCATGACCCATTTATGTTTAAACCTCGGATATTGCTTTTGTTATATTTTCTTCGAATAGTGGAGTGAAAGTATTTTGAGTTCTCGTCACCTTCCATAATCCAACGAATACGAGCTTTTTATTTCAACATGCTTGATTTAACTTTCTCTTTTTCAATCCAACATCTACGAGTCTCCAACCATTGTTTCCATTCATTATCACTAATATTCTCCTATTCGGCCAAGATTTATAACTTAGTTGCCATTTCTTTTAGTTCATTAATTTCCACATCCAAGCTCCCAAATTCTTTTTTACTCAAAATCTTCAAATAACTTTTAACATTTTTAAGCCTATCCCTAAAAACACTATCCTTTATAAAACCCTTAACCGTTTTACCCCATGCCTCAATAATCACTTTATCAAACCCCTCTTTTTTAAACCATTCATCGAAGATCTTAAAATTTTTAGGACCAAGATCAATAACCCGATCCCTAAGTAGAAACGGGAAATGATCCGAGTCCCTACACTCCAATGGGACAACCGAGAGATCTGCCCAAAGACTACTAAACTTGTCATTTACAAGGAAACGGTCAAGTTTACTAACCTTTGTGCCATCATCACTAATACGAGTGAATCTTTTCCCATTAATCGGAATCTCAAATAAATTATTTTTTGCAATGAAATCATTGAACCGAGACGCGCGAGAAGGATGAAATACACAATTCAAACATACAAATACAAGGGAATTACAAGGGCATAACAAGTCAAACGTTCCAATTTCACCTCTACTACTAATCCAAGAATATGAATAACTACATATTGAATAAAAAATTAACAATTTCTTCATCATGTCTCCGAGGAATAATACACTATTCCTGAACCTCCAAATATGCTAAATAAGGGCCCAATAATCACGAACAACTTGGACTTTGAGACTTCATTCACTCTTCAATCATCGAACCAAGACAGAAATTCAAACCAATCTGCAAAAAGAGGCACATCGGTCCATAATCTATCAGTTGCTACTTGAAAACTGGAGAATATATGATTAGATGAATCAATATTTTGCTCCCACAATATGCAACCAATATCCTCAATTTGTAATTCTCTTCGTGATAGATCTAATCGTGAAGGTAATCTATCTAACGTCACACGCCATAAAAAATATTAATTATACGGGGAACCCATTTATTCCTCTTTGTAGCCAAATTGTTTGGTTGAAGAAGCTTATCTCGTATATACATACTTGTGTTGGAAACTGAGAACACGACTTCATTGAGAATAACCTGTAGTGACCCGAACTTTTCCATGTTTATATATATTAATTGAGATTGATATTTACATGATTAAATGTTTCCAACATGTTAAGCAATCAAACTTGTTAAGACTTGATTAATTGAAATATGTTTCATATAGACAATTGACCACCCAAGTTGACCGGTGATTCACGAACGTTAAAACTTGTAAAAACTATATGATGACATATATATGGATATATATATATAGTTAACATGATACTATGATAAGTAAACATATCATTAAGTATATTAACAATGAACTACATATGTAAAAACAAGACTACTAACTTAATGATTTTTAAACGAGACATATATGTAACGATTATCGTTGTAAAGACATTTAATGTATATATATCATATTAAGAGATATTCATACATGATAATATCATGATAATATAATAATTTAAAATCTCATTTGATATTATAAACATTGGGTTAACAACATTTAACAATATCGTTAACCTAAAGGTTTCAAAACAACACTTACATGTAACGACTAACGATGACTTAACGACTCAGTTAAAATGTATATACATGTAGTGTTTTAATATGTATTTATACACTTTTGAAAGACTTCAATACACTTATCAAAATACTTCTACTTAACAAAAATGCTTACAATTACATCCTCGTTCAGTTTCATCAACAATTCTACTCGTATGCACCCGTATTCGTACTCGTACAATACACAGCTTTTAGATGTATGTACTATTGGTATATACACTCCAATGATCAGCTCTTAGCAGCCCATGTGAGTCACCTAACACATGTGGGAACCATCATTTGGCAACTAGCATGAAATATCTCATAAAATTACAAAAATATGAGTAATCATTCATGACTTATTTACATGAAAACAAAATTACATATCCTTTATATCTAATCCATACACCAACGACCAAAAACACCTACAAACACTTTCATTCTTCAATTTTCTTCATCTAATTGATCTCTCTCAAGTTCTATCTTAAAGTTCTAAGTGTTCTTCATAAATTCCAAAAGTTCTAGTTTCATAAAATCAAGAATACTTTCAAGTTTGCTAGCTCACTTCCAATCTTGTAAGGTGATCATCCAACCTCAAGAAATCTTTGTTTCTTACAGTAGGTTATCATTCTAATACAAGGTAATAATCATATTCAAACTTTGGTTCAATTTCTATAACTATAACAATCTTATTTCAAGTGATGATCTTACTTGAACTTGTTTTCGTGTCATGATTCTGCTTCAAGAACTTCGAGCCATCCAAGGATCCATTGAAGCTAGATCCATTTTTATCTTTTCCAGTAGGTTTATCCAAGGAACTTAAGGTAGTAATGATGTTCATAACATCATTCGATTCATACATATAAAGCTATCTTATTCGAAGGTTTAAACTTGTAATCACTAGAACATAGTTTAGTTAATTCTAAACTTGTTCGCAAACAAAAGTTAATCCTTCTAACTTGACTTTTAAAATCAACTAAACACATGTTCTATATCTATATGATATGCTAACTTAATGATTTAAAACCTGGAAACACGAAAAACACCGTAAAACCGGATTTACGCCGTCGTAGTAACACCGCGGGCTGTTTTGGGTTAGTTAATTAAAAACTATGATAAACTTTGATTTAAAAGTTGTTATTCTGAGAAAATGATTTTTATTATGAGCATGAAACTATATCCAAAAATTATGGTTAAACTCAAAGTGGAAGTATGTTTTCTAAAATGGTCATCTAGACGTCGTTCTTTCGACTGAAATGACTACCTTTACAAAAACGACTTGTAACTTATTTTTCCGACTATAAACCTATACTTTTTCTGTTTAGATTCATAAAATAGAGTTCAATATGAAACCATAGCAATTTGATTCACTCAAAACGGATTTAAAATGAAGAAGTTATGGGTAAAACAAGATTGGATAATTTTTCTCATTTTAGCTACGTGAAAATTGGTAACAAATCTATTCCAACCATAACTTAATCAACTTGTATTGTATATTATGTAATCTTGAGATACCATAGACACGTATACAATGTTTCGACCTATCATGTCGACACATCTATATATATTTCGGAACAACCATAGACACTCTATATGTGAATGTTGGAGTTAGCTATACAGGGTTGAGGTTGATTCCAAAATATATATAGTTTGAGTTGTGATCAATACTGAGATACGTATACACTGGGTCGTGGATTGATTCAAGATAATATTTATCGATTTATTTCTGTACATCTAATTGTGGACAACTAGTTGTAGGTTACTAACGAGGACAGCTGACTTAATAAACTTAAAACATCAAAATATATTAAAAGTGTTGTAAATATATTTTGAACATACTTTGATATATATGTATATATTGTTATAGGTTCGTGAATCAACCAGTGGCCAAGTCTTACTTCCCGACGAAGTAAAAATCTGTGAAAGTGAGTTATAGTCCCACTTTTAAAATCTAATATTTTTGGGATGAGAATACATGCAGGTTTTATAAATGATTTACAAAATAGACACAAGTATGTGAAACTACATTCTATGGTTGAATTATCGAAATCGAATATGCCCCTTTTTATTAAGTCTGGTAATCTAAGAATTAGGGAACAGACACCCTAATTGACGCGAATCCTAAAGATAGATCTATTGGGCCTAACAAACCCCATCCAAAGTACCGGATGCTTTAGTACTTCGAAATTTATATCATATCCGAAGGGTGTCCCGGAATGATGGGGATATTCTTATATATGCATCTTGTTAATGTCGGTTACCAGGTGTTCACCATATGAATGATTTTTATCTCTATGTATGGGATGTGTATTGAAATATGAAATCTTGTGGTCTATTGTTACGATTTGATATATATAGGTTAAACCTATAACTCACCAACATTTTTGTTGACGTTTAAAGCATGTTTATTCTCAGGTGAATATTAAGAGCTTCCGCTGTTGCATACTAAAATAAGGACAAGATTTGGAGTCCATGTTTGTATGATATTGTGTAAAAACTGCATTCAAGAAACTGATTTCGATGTAACATATTTGTATTGTAAACCATTATGTAATGGTCGTGTGTAAACAGGATATTTTAGATTATCATTATTTGATAATCTACGTAAAGCTTTTTAAACCTTTATTTATGACATAAAGGTTATGGTTTGTTTTAAAAATGAATGCAGTCTTTGAAAAACGTCTCATATAGAGGTCAAAACCTCGTAACGAAATCAATTAATATGGAACGTTTTTAATCAATAAGAACGGGACATTTCAGTTGGTATCAGAGCGTTGGTCTTAGAGAACCAGAATTTTTCATTAGTGTGTCTTATCGAGTTTGTTAGGATGCATTAGTGAGTCTGGACTTTGACCGTGTTTACTTGAAAAATGATTGCTTAACAAATTTTGTTGGAAACTATATATTTTTAACATGTGAATATTATGTAATATATTAATCTCTTAACGCGTTTGATATTATGTGATAGATGTCTACCTCTAGAACAAGTCCCATTGACTCACCTAATAATAATGAAGAGTCAAATGTAAATTGGAATGATTCGTGGACTGATTCACAAGTTCCCGAAGAGGAACCGGAAGAAGAGTCGGAACCGGAAGAAGAATCGGAACCGGAAGAAGAATCGGAACCGGATGAAGAAATAGAACCGGTGGGGGAAATAATAAAACGGTTAAGTAAAAGAAAATCCTCAACCAACCGACCAAGGTTAATTATGGTCAATGGTGTTTCCGCCAAGGAAGCAAAATATTGGGAGGATTACCAATTCTCCGATGAATCGGATTCCGACGAGAATTCCGATGATGTTATAGAAATTACCCCAACTGAATTTAAAAAGGCAAAAGAAAATAATAAGGGAAAGGGCATAAAAATAGAGAAATCTAATTCCAACCCCGATGAACTTTATATGTATCGTCAACGCCCGAAGTCCTTCAGTTGTAACAATGACCCGGGAACCTCTAAACCACCAGGTTTTTCTAAACCAATGTGGACAACGACGGCTCGTATTAGGGGAACATCATATATCCCTAGAAACTTGGCAAAACGAACCAAAACCGAAGAAGAAGAAGAAACGAGCGAGTCGGAATAAGATAGTTGTATTCGTGTGGTGTAATATATGTAATATAGTGTTCGTATGCTTTATGATATATGTAAAAATTGCTTGTATTAATAAGTATTTTTTTTATGAATCTAACTCTTGTCTATTTTACAGTTTAAAAACACAAAATGGATAGACAACCCAATATTTTAAGAGACCTACCCGGAGACATGATTGATGAAATCTTGTCTAGAGTCGGCCAGAATTCCTCGGCACAACTATTTAAGGCGAGATCAGTTTGTAAGACATTCGAAGAACGTTCCAAGAATGTCTTGGTTTATAAGAGACTTTCGTTTGAAAGATGGGGGATATCACATTGGGAAACCCATAAGTTACGATGTGTTTACTTTGACGCATATATTGCAGGGAACCCAAATGCTATTTTACGCAACGGGTTAAGAAATTATTTTGACTCAATATATCCGAATATTGGATTTCGTGATTTAGAAAAAGCGGCTAACATGCAACATAAAGAAGCATGTTATGCTTACGGATTAGTAATGTTCGCTTCTCACCAAAGTGAGAACAAGAACATCGGGCTACAACTATTAAACAAAACGTTTCCACAAGTGACGGAGTCGGTAATTGGGGTAAGAAATGAGGTTTTTAGATTATTACGGGACTGTTGGACATTACGTAACCCTCGTCCCTTTGACGACGTTACAACACGCTGTCTTATCAACGGCCATAACGGTTATGTTGCACAAGACCAAGGATGGGAAGTAGTCCTAGTAAAACCAGAATGCATGACTTGTTTCTGGACGTATGAATTACGTGTCTTTATTGCCTTTGCTGAACGACTTGTGTACTAGCTAGAATTATCTTCACAACTATCTTGTATCAAAGTTATTGTGTGCTATATTTCATGCTTTATGTAAAATAAGCGGTATTGTAAGTTTGTAAAATATTGTATAAAAGTTTGAACGCGAAATATTATTATAATCAGTTTTTCATATAGAATTGTAGTAGTTGAATTGTATATTAGCTACTAAGTATGAACTTAACGGGTAAGTACTACCCGAATTTAAACTTATAAAACGCTAATATGAAGAAAAAGCTTTTATAAATGAGTTCATATTATGCTACGAAATACTATTAACTACTCTTAATATTCTGTATGATTAACTTGTTCCATTTAACTATTTTGAAGGAAATGGCACCGACTACTCGACACACCGTGAATATGAATGAAGAGGAATTCCGTACTTTTCTAGCTTCAAACATAGCCGCAGTACAGGCTGCGCTACATACCAACAATAACCTTGGATCTAGCAGTACAGGAAATCGTGTAGGATGCACCTACAAAGAATTCACTGCCTGCAAACCTTTGGAATTTGATGGAACCGAAGGACCGATCGGATTGAAACGGTGGACCGAGAAGGTTGAATCGGTATTTGCCATAAGTAAGTGTACTGAAGAGGACAAAGTGAAGTACGCTACGCATACCTTCACAGGTTCTGCGTTAACATGGTGGAATACCTATCTAGAGCAAGTGGGACAAGACGATGCGTACGCACTACCGTGGTCAGCATTCAAGCACTTGATGAACGAGAAGTACCGTCCCAGAACCGAGGTCAATAAGCTCAAGACAGAACTTAGAGGGTTACGAACCCAAGGATTTGATATTACCACGTACGAAAGACGATTCACAGAATTGTGCCTATTGTGTCCGGGAGCATTCGAAGATGAGGAAGAGAAGATCGACGCGTTTGTGAAAGGATTACCGGAAAGAATCCAAGAAGATATAAGTTCACACGAGCCCGCCTCCATACAACAGGCATGTAGAATGGCTCACAAACTCGTGAACCAAATTGAAGAAAGAATTAAAGAACAGACTGCTGAAGAGACCAATGTGAAGCAAGTCAAAAGAAAGTGGGAGGAAAACGGTGATAAGAATCACCAATACAACAACAACAGCAATTACAACAATAATCGCAACAATTATCCCAACAATCGCAACATCAATCGCAACTACAGCAAACGGCCCAACAACAACAACAACAACAGCAACTACAACAATCATCCCAACAACAATAATAACCGCAACAACAACAACAATCAGAAGCAGCTATGCCAAAGGTGTGAAAAGAATCACTCGGGGTTCTGCACCAAATTTTGCAACAAGTGTAAAAGAAATGGTCATAGCGCGGCGAAGTGTGAGGTCTACGGACCAGGGGTTAATAGAACGAAAGGAACAAATGGTGTCGGAATGAGTAATGGCGGAGCAAGTAGTGTCGGAGCAAGTTATGCCAATGTAGTTTGTTATAAATGTGGAAAACCGGGCCACATTATTAGAAATTGCCCGAACCAGGAGAACACGAATGGACAAGGCCGCGGAAGAGTTTTCAATATTAATGCGGCAGAGGCACAGGAAGACCCGGAGCTTGTTACGGGTACGTTTCTTATTGACAATAAATCTACTTACGTTTTATTTGATTCGGGTGCGGATAGAAGCTATATGAGTAGAGATTTTTGTGCTAAATTAAGTTGTCCATTGACGCCTTTGGATAGTAAATTTTTACTCGAATTAGCAAATGGTAAATTAATTTCAGCAGATAATATATGTCGGAATCGAGAAATTAAACTGGTTAGCGAAACATTTAAGATTGATTTGATACCAGTAGAGTTAGGGAGTTTTGATGTGATAATCGGTATGGACTGGTTGAAAGAAGTGAAAGCAGAGATCGTTTGTTACAAAAATGCAATTCGCATTATACGAGAAAAAGGAAAACCCTTAATGGTGTACGGAGAAAAGGGCAACACGAAGCTACATCTTATTAGTAATTTGAAGGCACAAAAACTAATAAGAAAAGGTTGCTATGCTGTTCTAGCACACGTCGAGAAAGTACAAACTGAAGAAAAGAGCATCAATGATGTTCCCATTGCAAAAGAATTTCCCGATGTATTTCTGAAAGAATTACCGGGATTACCCCCACATCGATCCGTTGAATTTCAAATAGATCTTGTACCAGGAGCTGCACCAATAGCTCGTGCTCCTTACAGACTCGCACCCAGCGAGATGAAAGAACTACAAAGCCAATTACAAGAACTTTTAGAGCGTGGTTTTATTCGACCAAGCACATCACCGTGGGGAGCTCCTATTTTGTTTGTCAAGAAGAAAGATGGTACATTCAGGTTGTGTATCGACTACCGAGAGTTGAACAAACTTACCATCAAGAACCGCTACCCACTACCGAGAATCGATGACTTATTTGATCAACTACAAGGCTCGTCTGTTTATTCAAAGATTGACTTACGTTCCGGGTATCATCAAATGCGGGTGAAAGAAGATGATATTCCAAAGACTGCTTTCAGAACACGTTACGGTCATTACGAGTTTATGGTCATGCCGTTTGGTTTAACTAATGCACCAGCTGTGTTCATGGACCTTATGAACCGAGTGTGTGGACCATACCTTGACAAGTTTGTCATTGTTTTCATTGATGACATACTTATTTACTCAAAGAATGACCAAGAACACGGTGAACATTTGAGAAAGGTGTTAGAAGTATTGAGGAAGGAAGAATTATACGCTAAGTTTTCAAAGTGTGCATTTTGGTTGGAAGAAGTTCAATTTCTCGGTCACATAGTGAACAAAGAAGGTATTAAGGTGGATCCGGCAAAGATAGAAACTGTTGAAAAGTGGGAAACCCCGAAAACTCCGAAACACATACGCCAGTTTTTAGGACTAGCTGGTTACTACAGAAGGTTCATCCAAGACTTTTCCAGAATAGCAAAACCCTTGACTGCATTAACGCATAAAGGGAAGAAATTTGAATGGAAGGATGAACAAGAGAAAGCGTTTCAGTTATTGAAGAAAAAGCTAACTACGGCACCTATATTGTCATTGCCTGAAGGGAATGATGATTTTGTGATTTATTGTGACGCATCAAAGCAAGGTCTCGGTTGTGTATTAATGCAACGAACGAAAGTGATTGCTTATGCATCTAGACAATTGAAGATTCACGAGCAAAATTATACGACGCATGATTTGGAATTAGGCGCGGTTGTTTTTGCATTAAAGACTTGGAGGCACTACTTATATGGGGTCAAAAGTATTATATATACTGACCACAAAAGTCTTCAACACATATTTAATCAGAAACAACTGAATATGAGGCAGCGTAGGTGGATTGAATTGTTGAATGATTACGACTTTGAGATTCGTTACCACCCGGGGAAGGCAAATGTGGTAGCCGATGCCTTGAGCAGGAAGGACAGAGAACCCATTCGAGTAAAATCTATGAATATAATGATTCATAATAACCTTACTACTCAAATAAAGGAGGCGCAACAAGGAGTTTTAAAAGAGGGAAATTTAAAGGATGAAATACCCAAAGGATCGGAGAAGCATCTTAATATTCGGGAAGACGGAACCCGGTATAGGGCTGAAAGGATTTGGGTACCAAAATTTGGAGATATGAGAGAAATGGTACTTAGAGAAGCTCATAAAACCAGATACTCAATACATCCTGGAACGGGGAAGATGTACAAGGATCTCAAGAAACATTTTTGGTGGCCGGGTATGAAAGCCGATGTTGCTAAATACGTAGGAGAATGTTTGACGTGTTCTAAGGTCAAAGCTGAGCATCAGAAACCATCAGGTCTACTTCAACAACCCGAAATCCCGAAATGGAAATGGGAAAACATTACCATGGATTTCATCACTAAATTGCCAAGGACTGCAAGTGGTTTTGATACTATTTGGGTAATAGTTGATCGTCTCACCAAATCCGCACACTTCCTACCAATAAGAGAAGATGACAAGATGGAGAAGTTAGCACGACTGTATTTGAAGGAAGTCGTCTCCAGACATGGAATACCAATCTCTATTATCTCTGATAGGGATGGCAGATTTATTTCAAGATTCTGGCAGACATTACAGCAAGCATTAGGAACTCGTCTAGACATGAGTACTGCCTATCATCCACAAACTGATGGGCAGAGCGAAAGGACGATACAAACGCTTGAAGACATGCTACGAGCATGTGTTATTGATTTCGGAAACAGTTGGGATCGACATCTACCGTTAGCAGAATTTTCCTACAACAACAGCTACCATTCAAGCATTGAGATGGCGCCGTTTGAAGCACTTTATGGTAGAAAGTGCAGGTCTCCGATTTGTTGGAGTGAAGTGGGGGATAGACAGATTACGGGTCCGGAGATTATACAAGAAACTACCGAGAAGATCATCCAAATTCAACAACGGTTGAAAACCGCCCAAAGTCGACAAAAGAGCTACGCTGACATTAAAAGAAAAGATATAGAATTTGAAATTGGAGAGATGGTCATGCTTAAAGTTGCACCTTGGAAAGGCGTTGTTCGATTTGGTAAACGAGGGAAATTAAATCCAAGGTATATTGGACCATTTAAGATTATTGATCGTGTCGGACCAGTAGCTTACCGACTTGAGTTACCTCAACAACTCGCGGCTGTACATAACACTTTCCACGTCTCGAATTTGAAGAAATGTTTTGCTAAAGAAGATCTCACTATTCCGTTAGATGAAATCCAAATCAACGAAAAACTTCAATTCATCGAAGAACCCGTCGAAATAATGGATCGTGAGGTTAAAAGACTTAAGCAAAACAAGATACCAATTGTTAAGGTTCGATGGAATGATCGTAGAGGACCCGAGTTCACCTGGGATCGTGAAGATCAGATGAAGAAGAAATACCCGCATCTATTTCCAGAAGATTCGTCAACACCTTCAACAGCTTAAAATTTCGGGACGAAATTTATTTAACGGGTAGGTACTGTAGTGACCCGAACTTTTCCATGTTTATATATATTAATTGAGATTGATATTTACATGATTAAATGTTTCCAACATGTTAAGCAATCAAACTTGTTAAGACTTGATTAATTGAAATATGTTTCATATAGACAATTGACCACCCAAGTTGACCGGTGATTCACGAACGTTAAAACTTGTAAAAACTATATGATGACATATATATGGATATATATATATAGTTAACATGATACTATGATAAGTAAACATATCATTAAGTATATTAACAATGAACTACATATGTAAAAACAAGACTACTAACTTAATGATTTTTAAACGAGACATATATGTAACGATTATCGTTGTAAAGACATTTAATGTATATATATCATATTAAGAGATATTCATACATGATAATATCATGATAATATAATAATTTAAAATCTCATTTGATATTATAAACATTGGGTTAACAACATTTAACAAGATCGTTAACCTAAAGGTTTCAAAACAACACTTACATGTAACGACTAACGATGACTTAACGACTCAGTTAAAATGTATATACATGTAGTGTTTTAATATGTATTTATACACTTTTGAAAGACTTCAATACACTTATCAAAATACTTCTACTTAACAAAAATGCTTACAATTACATCCTCGTTCAGTTTCATCAACAATTCTACTCGTATGCACCCGTATTCGTACTCGTACAATACACAGCTTTTAGATGTATGTACTATTGGTATATACACTCCAATGATCATCTCTTAGCAGCCCATGTGAGTCACCTAACACATGTGGGAACCATCATTTGGCAACTAGCATGAAATATCTCATAAAATTACAAAAATATGAGTAATCATTCATGACTTATTTACATGAAAACAAAATTACATATCCTTTATATCTAATCCATACACCAACGACCAAAAACACCTACAAACACTTTCATTCTTCAATTTTCTTCATCTAATTGATCTCTCTCAAGTTCTATCTTCAATTTCTAAGTGTTCTTCATAAATTCCAAAAGTTCTAGTTTCATAAAATCAAGAATACTTTCAAGTTTGCTAGCTCACTTCCAATCTTGTAAGGTGATCATCCAACCTCAAGAAATCTTTGTTTCTTACAGTAGGTTATCATTCTAATACAAGGTAATAATCATATTCAAACTTTGGTTCAATTTCTATAACTATAACAATCTTATTTCAAGTGATGATCTTACTTGAACTTGTTTTCGTGTCATGATTCTGCTTCAAGAACTTCGAGCCATCCAAGGATCCATTGAAGCTTGATCCATTTTTCTCTTTTCCAGTAGGTTTATCCAAGGAACTTAAGGTAGTAATGATGTTCATAACATCATTCGATTCATACATATAAAGCTATCTTATTCGAAGGTTTAAACTTGTAATCACTAGAACATAGTTTAGTTAATTCTAAACTTGTTCGCAAACAAAAGTTAATCCTTCTAACTTGACTTTTAAAATCAACTAAACACATGTTCTATATCTATATGATATGCTAACTTAATGATTTAAAACCTGGAAACACGAAAAACACCGTAAAACCGGATTTACGCCGTCGTAGTAACACCGCGGGCTGTTTTGGGTTAGTTAATTAAAAACTATGATAAACTTTGATTTAAAAGTTGTTATTCTGAGAAAATGATTTTTATTATGAGCATGAAACTATATCCAAAAATTATGGTTAAACTCAAAGTGGAAGTATGTTTTCTAAAATGGTCATCTAGACGTCGTTCTTTCGACTGAAATGACTACCTTTACAAAAACGACTTGTAACTTATTTTTCCGACTATAAACCTATACTTTTTCTGTTTAGATTCATAAAATAGAGTTCAATATGAAACCATAGCAATTTGATTCACTCAAAACGGATTTAAAATGAAGAAGTTATGGGTAAAACAAGATTGGATAATTTTTCTCATTTTAGCTACGTGAAAATTGGTAACAAATCTATTCCAACCATAACTTAATCAACTTGTATTGTATATTATGTAATCTTGAGATACCATAGACACGTATACAATGTTTCGACCTATCATGTCGACACATCTATATATATTTCGGAACAACCATAGACACTCTATATGTGAATGTTGGAGTTAGCTATACAGGGTTGAGGTTGATTCCAAAATATATATAGTTTGAGTTGTGATCAATACTGAGATACGTATACACTGGGTCGTGGATTGATTCAAGATAATATTTATCGATTTATTTTTGTACATCTAATTGTGGACAACTAGTTGTAGGTTACTAACGAGGACAGCTGACTTAATAAACTTAAAACATCAAAATATATTAAAAGTGTTGTAAATATATTTTGAACATACTTTGATATATATGTATATATTGTTATAGGTTCGTGAATCAACCAGTGGCCAAGTCTTACTTCCCGACGAAGTAAAAATCTGTGAAAGTGAGTTATAGTCCCACTTTTAAAATCTAATATTTTTGGGATGAGAATACATGCAGGTTTTATAAATGATTTACAAAATAGACACAAGTATGTGAAACTACATTCTATGGTTGAATTATCGAAATCGAATATGCCCCTTTTTATTAAGTCTGGTAATCTAAGAATTAGGGAACAGACACCCTAATTGACGCGAATCCTAAAGATAGATCTATTGGGCCTAACAAACCCCATCCAAAGTACCGGATGCTTTAGTACTTCGAAATTTATATCATATCCGAAGGGTGTCCCGGAATGATGGGGATATTCTTATATATGCATCTTGTTAATGTCGGTTACCAGGTGTTCACCATATGAATGATTTTTATCTCTATGTATGGGATGTGTATTGAAATATGAAATCTTGTGGTCTATTGTTACGATTTGATATATATAGGTTAAACCTATAACTCACCAACATTTTTGTTGACGTTTAAAGCATGTTTATTCTCAGGTGAATATTAAGAGCTTCCGCTGTTGCATACTAAAATAAGGACAAGATTTGGAGTCCATGTTTGTATGATATTGTGTAAAAACTGCATTCAAGAAACTGATTTCGATGTAACATATTTGTATTGTAAACCATTATGTAATGGTCGTGTGTAAACAGGATATTTTAGATTATCATTATTTGATAATCTACGTAAAGCTTTTTAAACCTTTATTTATGACATAAAGGTTATGGTTTGTTTTAAAAATGAATGCAGTCTTTGAAAAACGTCTCATATAGAGGTCAAAACCTCGCAACAAAATCAATTAATATGGAACGTTTTTAATCAATAAGAACGGGACATTTCATAACCCAATGCCATGTACTCATTCGACAAATGCAAGGTTCCAAGATCTCTAGTTAATTATGCCAGGTTCCAGGCCCAAGTCCACCCTTCGTAAGAACATCAGTCCACAAGCAAACAATCTTCATTTGAATCTAAATGAAATAGCCCACCAAATTTATTTTCTAAAGGCCCCTTACGGCTGAGCTCAGTTGTGATGTACGTGGTTTCTTGCTCGGTTGTGATGGCAGTTTTTTGCTCGATTTATGTGTATATTGTGCCTATGTGTGACATAGGTGGTTTCTTGCTTCGTTGTGATGGCGGTGATTGTACATACATGCGATTCGCATGCACTTCGAGGTGAGTGGAGTATTTATATGTGCATGTATATAAGTTGGTTGCTTGCGGGTGAAGTGGCGAGTGACATCCGGGCGTGAGGATTTACTCTTTGTCGGCCACTTGGTGAAAAGTGGTAAGTGTTATCCATACAAATTCACTTTTTGTCGGCCACATTTGTGATTGTGACATGTGGTGAGTGCTATTCTTAAGAATTCACTCTTTGTCGGCCACTTGTGGGGATGTGGTAAGTGTCACCTAACAGTTTTGCTTTTTTTAGCCACGTTCGTTTGTACATGGTAGTGTCATCCAGAAGGCACTTTTGTCGGCCACGTACGTGTGGTGGATAATGTAATATCATTTGATGACTAGCACTATTGTGTATGGTTAACCATATTTTTGTGATTTTAAAGTTAGCACATTATATTATGATTGTATGCTATTGTGGTGCTAGCTTATATGCGGATTTGTGTAAGTATGTGCAAGTAAGTAGGTTATGTATGCATGTATATAACTATTGAATTCACTAAGCTTTATGCTTACTCCCTCGTTGTTTACCTTTTTATAGGTATCGTTTGATTTGGTAAAGGCTTCTTGGTAGACTAGGCGCTTAGGAGTGCTCGAGCTTATGACGGGGTGACTTTGACTACTCGGACTTGGATTGGCGATTTGGTAAATCCCCAGAATTATGCTCTCGGTATCGGGTTGGGATATTGAGTCTTAACTCGTATAGTTGTGTAAACGGGTCATAACTACCCACTTGTTGTGTAACGGGCCTTTAAGGTTCTAATGTACATTTTGAACTAAGTTTTGTGTTAAACATGAGGTTGGTTATGTAATGAACGTGTTAAAACAATTTTGAGTTGGGATCCAATTGGGGTTATTTGGTTTGGTGTCGAAAGTTTTAAAAGTGTTGAACGTCTAACAACTCTGTTTAGTTTAAAAAAAAAATGTTCTCGTTTTTGGTAAACCGGATTTAGGTTGTTTCATTTTCATCTTGTAACTCAAGATGAACAACAATGTAATATATGGGGCCTACAAGTGAAATGTCCCGTTCATATTGATTATAAACGTTCCATATTAATTGATTTAGTCGCGAGGTTTTGACCTCTATATGAGACGTTTTTCAAAGACTGCATTCATTTTTAAAACAACCATAACCTTTATTTTATCGATAAAGGTTTAAAAAGTATTACGTAGATTATCAAGTAATGATAATCTAAAATATACCGTTTACACACGACCATTACATAATAGTTTACAATAAAAATATATTACATCAAAAATAAGTTTCTTGAATGCAGTTTTTACATAATATCATACAAGCATGGACTCCAAATCTTGTCCTTATTTTAGTATGCAACAGCGGAAGCTCTTAATAATCACCTGAGAATAAACATGCTTAAAACGTCAACAAAAATGTTGGTGAGTTATAAGTTTAACCTATATATTATCAAATCATAATAATAATAGACCACAAGATTTCATATTTCAATATACATCCCATACATAGAGATAAAATTCATTCATATGGTGAACACCTGGTAACCGACATTAACAAGATACATATAAGAATATCCCCTATCATTCCGGGAAATCCTTCGAATATGATAAAAACGAATTCGAAGTACTAAAGCATCCGGTACTTTGGATGGGGTTCGTTAGGCCCAATAGATCTATCTTTAGGATTCACGTCAATTAGTAGATCAGTTTACTAATTCTTAGGTTACCAAGCAAAAGGGGAATATTCGGCTTCGATCATTCACCCATATAATGTAGTTTCAATTACTTGTGTCTATTTCGTAAAACATTTATAAAACTGCATGTATTCTCATCCCAAAATATTAGATTTTAAAAGTGGGACTATAACTCACTTTCACAGATTTTTACTTCGTCGGGAAGTAAGACATGGCCACTGGTCGATTCACGAACCTATAAAAAATATGTACATATATATCAAAGTATGTTCAAAATATATTTACAACACTTTTAATACATTTTGATGTTTTAAGTTTATTAAGTCAGCTGTCCTCGTTAGTAACCTACAACTAGTTATCCATAGTTAGATGTACATAAATAAATTGATATATATTATCTTGAATTAATCCACGAACCAGTGTATACACATCTCAGGCTAGATTACAACTCAATGTATATATATTTTTGGAATCAACCTCAACTCTGTATAGCTAACTCCAACATTATTGCATATAGAGTGTCTATGGTTGTTCCAAATAATATATATAGATGGGTCGATATGATATGTCAAAACATTTGCATACGTGTCTATGGTATCCCAAGATTACATAATATATTTGAATACATGTATAATACAATATAAGTTAGCTAGGATATGATTAATATAAATTTGTTACCAATTTTCACGTAGCTACAACAAGCAAAAATATCCAATCTTGTTTTACCCATAACTTCTTCGTTTTATATCCGTTTTGAGTGTTTCAAGTTGCTATGGTTTCATATTGAACTTATATTTATGAATATAAACAGAAAAAGTATAAGTTTATTGTCGAAAATGCAGGTTATAAGTCATTTTTGTAAAGGTAGGAATTTCAGTCGAAAGAACGACGTCTAGATGACCATTTTGAAAAACATACTTCCACTTTGAGTTTAACCATGATTTTTGGATATAGTTTCATGTTCATAAGAAAAATCATTTTCCCAGAAGAACAACTTTTAAATCAAATTTTATCATAGTTTTTAATTAACTAACCCAAAACAGCCCGCGGTGTTACTACGACGGAGTATAACCGGTTTTACGGTGTTTTTCATGTTTTCTGATTTTAAATCATTAAGTTAGCATATCATATAGATATAGAACATGTGTTTAGTTGATTTTAAAAGTCAAGTTAGAAGGATTAACTTTTGTTTGCGAACAAATTTAGAATTAACTAAACTATGTTCTAGTGATTTCAAGTTTAAACCTTCGAATAAGGTAGTTTTATATATATGAATCGAACGATGTTATGAACATCATTACTACCTCAGGTTTTGTGGATAAACCTAATGGAAATGAGAAAAATAGATCTAGCTTCAAAGGATCCTTGGATGGCTTGAAAGTTCTTGAAGCAGAATCATAACACGAAAACAAGTTCAAGTAAGATTTCCACCCGAAATAAGATTGTTATAGTTATAGATATTGAATCAAAGTTTGAATATGAGTATTACCTTGTATTAGAAAGATATCTTACTATAAATAAGAAATATTTCTTGAGGTTGGATGATCACTTTACAAGATTGGAAGTAAGCTAGTAAACTTGGAAGTATTCTTGATTTTATGAAACTAGAACTTATAGAATTTATGAAGAACACTTAGAAATTGAAGATAGAACTTGAGAGAGATCAATTAGATGAATAAAATTGAAGAATTAAAGTGTTTGTAGGTGTTTTTGGTCATTGGTATATGGATTAGATATAAAGAATGTGTAATTTTGTTTACTTGTAAATAAGTCATGAATGATTACTAATATTTTTGTAATTTTATGAGATATTTCATGCTAGTTGCCAAATGATGGTTCCCACATGTGTTAGGTGACTCACATAGGCTGCTAAGAGCTGATCATTGGAGTGTATATACCAATAGTACATACATCTAAAAGCTGTGTATTGTACGAGTACGAATACGGGTGCATACGAGTAGAATTGTTGATGAAACTGAACGAGGATGTAATTGTAAGCATTTTTTTTAAGTAGAAGTATTTTGATAAGTGTCTTGAAGTCTTTCAAAAGTATATGAATACATATTAAAACACTACATGTATATACATTTTAACTGAGTGGTTAAGTCATCGTTAGTCGTTACATGTAAATGTTGATTTGAAACCTTTAAGTTAACGATCTTGTTAACTGTTGTTAACCCAATGTTTATTATATCTAATGAGATGTTAAATTATTATATTATCATGATATTATGATATATTAATATATCTTAATATAATATATATACATTTAAATGTCGTTACAACGATAATCGTTACATATATGTCTCGTTTCGAAATCCTTAAGTTGGTAGTCTTGTTTTTACATATGTAGTTCATTGTTAATATACATAATGATATGTTTACTTATCATTTATCATGATTAAACATAGTGTAACAATATCTTAATATGATTCATATATAATTAGTAAGACGTTGTTATAACGATAATCGTTATATATATCGTTTCGAGTTTCTTAATTCAATAAACTCAATTTTATGTATATAACTCATTATTAAAATACCTAATGAGATACTTACTTATCATAATATCATGTTAATTATATATATAATCATATATATGTCATCATATAGTTTTTACAAGTTTTAACGTTCGTGAATCACCGGTCAACTTGGGTGGTCAATTGTCTATATGAAACCTATTTCAATTAATCAAGTCTTAACAAGTTTGATTTCTTAACATGTTGGAAATACTTAATCATGTAATATCAATTTCATTTAATATATATAAACATGGAAAAGTTCGGGTCACTACAACAAGAAACACCAACAAGGAAGTTTCTGCCTTACATACTTATGGAAGGAGTGCACTGAAGAGTTTGAAAAAATTCAATACTAACAAGAAAGAAGAGATAAAAGAAACACCGTGCACATATTGTCAAAATAATGGTCACAGAGTTGATGGTTGTTTCGAATTCATAGGTTATCCCAAATGGTTGACAAAGAAGTCCTCAAATTTTAAATCCCAAACTAGTCAAACAAGAGCAAACAAGGCTGCTACTGTTATAGTGGATAGGCGGAGTTCGACTATAACCAAGGAAAAGTATGAAAACTAAACAAAACGAGAAAGATATTGCGAGGATATATATGTATAATTCGAGAAATATCAAATCTCTCATACTTGAGTCTTGCTTGTCCTCAAACAAGCCTAGACCTAACCACATCTTCAAAATGTTGACCTACTTTGGCTAATATAACTTGAAACTTCAAGTATGGTCATTTCAACTTTTAACTTTGAACAAACTCAATAATAGTTGACAAATCCAAAGAATTACCTCAATGCTTTTGTCAACCTTCAAACACTTCAACAATCTCCAAAGCTTGCAATTACACAATGACAAGCTCAAGCTCTACCCAATCTTTTAAAGCTTTAACCAATCTTCATCAACTTCTTCATTCAAACAACTCCAAACAAACCTCTTGATCATCAATAATCTATACATCTAAAATAACCATCACTTTACTCAATTAAGGCCTCAACTTTTTCAAACTTCACTAACAACCAAGGACTTGACTTCAAAAATCGCCCAAAGTTGCAAAATGGGGCGGGACTCAAGAAATAATGTGCCAAGTTACTTGTTGTCTTCATAAACACTGGTAAACAACACTTAAATCTTCAAAATCATCCCCAAAAACATCAAACATTCAAGCCTAACTACCCTTTTCACATCCCACAATCCAATACTCATCAAAAACACAAATATGCATCCTAGGAAGGCCTTAGATCACAATATCCACAAAAGCATCATAATTAGATCAAATCAAGCATAAGTTTAAGTTCTATATTGCAAACCTTCCTAGGAGCATTTCCAAACCTCAAAAATCTTCATTTCCACCATCAATCTCTACTCATCATCATCAAATCATGAAATTTGTCACAAGCTTCACTTCGGGGTTGAGAACACCTATGCCATGAGCCATTTAAAAAGGGTTTGACCTTAGGGAAAACAAGGGTTTTAGAAAACCGTTTTTCATTCTTAGAACGGGAAAACAAGTCAAGTTTTTACACAAGACGAGTTTATCGGAAATTTTGGTTTTTGAAGCTTTGTGCATCCAAAGCCATCCCAGTTTTGTGACAATCGCAAGGTTAATTGTTGTCCCGGTATATCACAAAGTGAACTACCTCCCAGTTCGGAGGCGATGGAACAACAACGACCTTAGGTGAGTGTTGAAGGTGCATTCCATGGTCAACTTGGTAATAGTCAACGGCACGGGGTAAGAACCCATCCTAACTAAATCACTCCGGTGTTGAAGGAGAAAGATGGAAAGGCCACAAGGGATTGGATTTACCCTACCCATCCTATTTTCGGGTTAAAAGTTCATGACTTTCTCTACCAACAATACCATCACATCATGAAACGATGCTTAGTATGAAATGGAATGGATTAGAGAGATCCCATGCCAAATAGAACACAACTTAGAAGACTTGACTTCCTTAAATGGATGGACTCGATAACCCGAAAGTGTTAAAGTTCTAAACTTTAAAGACTTAGTTTATTTTAGGTCCTTAGACCCCACTTCTCACACATCTAACTTTTATGCTAATTTTGAGAAAAGGTTGGAAGTAGATACTACCTTTCCATAATTGAAGAAAAGTGCCATGACTTTTGAACATGTCGTGTGTTGTCTAAGCAACACTAGCACGAAGCCATTGCTCTTAAAGAAGATAGCACTTTGTGAAGCTTAAGGCTCCTCTTCCCCTCAGTGCTTTACATCTTGAATTGATGTAAGTATGAAATGGTGTAGATTAGGAAGTGTCCTACACCAAGTAAAACTAGATTCAGAAGACTTTACTTCCTTAGTGGACGAACTTGAATCATCCTAAAGTGCTAAAGTTTGAAACTTTAGGCACTAGGTTTTGCTTTTGTTTGGGTTCAAGACCCAATCTCCTCACAAGTACCATGTCATCATGAAATGATTAAGGTAGAAATTGAAATAGTTTAACGAGAATGTTATTTCAATTGGACAAACACACGGAAGACTTGATTTCCTTAATAGATGGTTGGATTCATCCTCAACGGTAAGTTATGGCTTAATTTTGACGAAAACTTTTTAACAATTCAACAAAACACTTGGAAACTTTTTAAAATTAGGTCATAATTTTGTTTAAGAATAAGTCCACGAGAATGTATCTCTCCCCCTCCCCCCCCCCAGCACACTTGAGATCATGTAATGCCCTCATTACATGAAATTGAAATAAAATAATAAATTCGAGAAGACAAAATGAAGTGTAGGATAATCTAAGGTACCTGAGAACAAAGGTCATTTCCACAAGTACTTGACGAATTACATGAAATTGTCTTAACATATCCACATCGTCAAACTTCCTCTAGCTTTAATTTTGATTAACGAGTCTTTATCTTGATTCGACCCCTGAAACGACTCGTCCATATTACTATAAACGCGGTACATTATTCATTGGTCCCATAGCGAGGTATTTGACCTCTATATGATACATTTTAGAAAATATTGCATTTATTTCATAAAAAGACACACTCTTATTATACATAATGCATGTTTTAAACAAGTGGGTGATTATTTAAGAAATAATCCCCATAATACATCGGTTTCCAAATACTACACGCGTGACATAACAGTCGAATATAATACATGACAAAGGTTTTATTGAATGCAACACTTCATTTAAACAAAAGCATGAGACTCCATGCACAGCTTGCTCAGATAATGCAACAGCGGAAGACTTTCTTAAGGACCTGAGAATAAACATGCTTAAACAATCAACATAAAGGTTGGTGAGATATATAGGTTTAGAGCTAGCATCGATATAAATATAGACCACAAGATTTCATAGTTATGAATATTTCAATAAAGATATTCTATAAGTTGTTGAGCGCTTCGGTAACCATACTTAACCATAAATGTAGCATATTCCCTTTATTATGAAATCTCCCTACACTGTACCAAGTGTAGTAAAAACGAAGTACTATGCAACCGTTTACGATACTAGAGCGACTAGCCCAATTGGGGTTGTCAAACCCGATAGATCTATCAATAGGATTCGCGCTTACATGTTCTTACAACATGTAAATATTAGTTACCAAGCTATTAGGGAAGATATGCAATGTGGTACAACTCAACGTAGAATATATTTTAGTACTTACGTCCATGGCGTAAAACATAAAATGCATGTATTCTCATCTCAAAATATTTTTAGAGTTTAAAAATGGGACTATATACTCACGGTAGTAAAAGTATATTAATAATAAGTTTTCAGCTTATTAAAAATATGGCCGTCGTCCTTGGATTCACGAACCTATAACAATAATAATGATTCAGATAATAATACGACATGTGAATAAAATAAAACAAGTTCATAGAATACTTATATATTAATTTTTAACATTTTTATGTTAGTAGCCCTTTGTTAGTAGTCCAAAATAGTCCGAAATGTCCAACAGTCCAATAATCGGTATATATATATATATATAATCTTAGAATTACCCGATGACGTATTGTATACGTATTGTCTTTGCATCAACCCAAAGATGTATTGTATACGTATTGTCTTAGAATTTATCAAAACATATTGTATACTTATTGTCTTAGAATTTATCAAAACGTATTGTATACTTATTGTCATGGAATGTACCAAGATTATTATATATATACAATCTCAGAATTAACTAAGATTATAATATTTTGTTATACTAATGATATGGTTAACATGTCCAGATATATATAGGAAAATTTAGCAAGGATATGGTTAATATAGTTTTTACAATATAAATTTCGTCCATACAACGTTAATTTTAGCAGATTTTGTTTTGCTCGCCAAATATTCATTACAACTCTGTTTAAAGTGAATTAAATTGATATGGTTTCATAAAGAACTATAGTATTTAGAACTAAACTGAAAAAGTAGTGGTTTATGGTCAGAGTTACAGGTTACAAGTCATATTTGAATGAGGTAGTCATTTCCGTCGAAAAATGACATCTTGATGACTATTTTGAAAAACATACTTCCACTTTGAGTTTAACCATGATTTTTGGATATAGTTTCATGTTCATAAGAAATATCATTTTCTCAGAAGAACAACTTTTAAATCAAAGTTTATCATAGTTTTTAATTATCCAACCCAAAACAGTCCCCGGTTTTACTACGACGGCGTATGTCCGATTTTACAGTGTTCTTCGTCTTTACAGGTTTTAAATCATTAAGTTAGCATATCATATAGATATATAACATGTGTTTAGTGGATTTTAAAAGTTATGTTAGAAGGATTGACTTTGTTTGCAAACAAGTTTAGAATTAACTAAACTATGTTCTAGTGATTACAAGTTTAAATCTTCGAATAAGATAGTTATATATATATGAATTGAATGATGTTATGAACATCATTACTACCTCAAGTATAGTAGGTAAACCTACTGGAAATGATGAGAAAATAAGTTGAGCTTCAAAGGATCTTTGATGGCTTGGAAGTTCTTGAAGCAGAATCATGACACGAAAATAAGTTCAAGTAAGATTACTACTTGATCTAAGGTAGTTATGTTTATAGGAATTAAACCAAAGCTTGGATATGATTATTACCTTGATTAAGAATGAAAAGTTAGTGAGATTAGATGGAAGTTCTTGATCTTTGATGAGTTGTTGGATTGGATTAAAAAGATTGAAAGTAATCTTGCAACTTCTTGATTCTAGGTTGTTTTTATGATGAATAAAGCTTGTAATTGAAGCTAAATGATGGGGAAAATACTTGGAGATGATCAAGTATGAAGTTAGGAGTATTTTGAGAGAGAATTGGGAGTGTAAGTATGAGAAAATAGAATGAAGAAATGGTGTGTATGCATAAAAATGTTTTTAGTTTATAAAGAAAGAAAAGATTCCTAATTTTGTTTTTTTACTAAATAATTCATGCTACTTAACAAATGGTTGGTTCCACATGTTCCTTAATCATTTAAGGCTACTAAGGAGCCAATTTTTATTGGTATATACCAATAGTAAATACCTCTAGAAGCTAGGTATAATACGAGTGCAAATACCTAGCGAATACGAGTAGAATTCTTGATGAAAACAAATGGGAATACAATTGTGATTATTTTTGTTAAGTAAGAGTGTTTTGATATATGTATTGAAGTCCTTCAAATGTGTATTAATACATCTTAATACACTATATATATATACATTTTAACTGAGTCGTTAAATCATCGTTAGTCATTACATGTAAGTGTTGTTTCGAAACCTTTAAGTTAACGACCTTGTTAAATGTAATTAATCCCATTGTTATTATATCTAATGGGATGTTAAATTGTTATATTATCATGATAACATAGTGTGTTAATATATCTTAATACGATATATAAATATTAAGACGTTATTACAACGATAATCGTTATGTATATATATCGTTTCGAAATCCTTAAGTTAGTAGTCTCATTTTATGTATATAGTTCATTGTTAATATACTTAATGAGATACTTAATTATCATTTCATCATGTTAAATATATATATAAGTTCATATATATATTATCATGTTATTTACAAGTTATAACGTTCGTGAATCATCGGACAAGTTGGGTGGTCACACGTTTACATAAAATTCATTTCAATTAATCAAGTCTTAAAAAGTTTGATTGCTTAATATGTTAGAAACATTTAATCATGTAAATATTAATATTGTTCAATATATAATCATGGAAAAATCCGGGTCATGACAACCCCGTCTTCTCAATTTTCTCATCGGGGTGGTTCTCCCCTACACTTTATCGGACAACATGTGAAATCCGTGGAAAAAGTTCCACGAATCAAGAGAGTGAGCCAATCATTAACCCCTCGGATGGTGTATAAGAAGAGAATAATCTTCTTCATTTGCATGAAGAAGATTAAACTAAACCGAGAGTCAACAAAAGACTCTCTTCCATAAATGATTTTGAACACAAGGTTTGCTTTCTTAATCGGCTCACACAAATACGAATAATCAATCTCGGGATGCAAAATCCCCTCAATAACATCAATATCATACGCGAGAGGATCGTTGTATACTTTGAAAGTTTCGGGTATGATATTATCACCAATTACTTCATCATCGTCTTCACCTTCATCTTCACTATCCTCAATGCCATCCCCGAGTGGATTATCATAGATTTTAAAAACATCGGGTGTTGGCAAAGTTTCAACCAATTCATCATCTTCCTCATTATCTTCATCATTAACCTTATCATCTCCTTTAACACAAACTAAACCTTGAGTATCAACATCTAATGATTCCTTGAACCCATCATCAACAACATCTTCATCATATTCTGTATCACTATCACTAAGTTCATCATCACTACCATCATCTTTATCATCCTCACTATCATCATCTTCATCATTCACTTCATAATTGGTTATCAAAGATGTGGGTACTTATGTAATCTACACCACTTCGGTCTTGGAATAAAAGCTTACATCGGCATCATCATCGTAAAGGAACCAATTTCTTGACCTAGAAGTGGAGACTATGGGGGCGGAGGATGGTGAAATGGTGGTGGCTACAAAATCTTCAAGCAATGGAAGTAAGGAACTCGCGTATTCCTCTAAACATTGGATGGACTTTTGTTGATTAGTTAACGTTCCCTTTAAATATTTCCTTTCTTTGTTGAGAGCTTCGATACGGTCAAAGTGGATCCTCATGAAGTTCGAGAATAACTTTTGTAAATTCGGATCGATCTCCTCTTGTTGTTGCTCGTGGAATTGATGTTGAGAAGAATTCCATGTCGATTCATCCCCCTCATAACAATAGTCCATTGGTTGAACGAAAGAGTTAAAATTAGAAATGGGACCATTATCACAAGGTTGATCCATTGGGCTAAAATCATTCATGTAACCATTATCATAATCCCCGTTTAGATAATACCCATCATAAGTATCACAATAACCATTCGGCTCACCATTAGCTTGACCCAAATCCATATACCCATTATCATTCATACCCATGTAACCATCATTCATATACCCATAACCATCATTCATACTCAAATAATCACCATTGTTCATGCCCATATAACCATAATCATCGTTCATGCCCTTATACTCATTGTTCATGTCCATATAATCATTGTCATCATTCATGCCCAAATAACCGCCATTCAAATTCGTATGACTTCAGTCGTCCATCAATTGTTGATCATCATTCATGGTTCTTGACATCAAGTACTCATACAAAGCATCATGCTCCGTCAACTAGCTTAATCACACCACAAACAACCAAACATTTCTCCGAACACAAGCAAATACAACAAAAAGTAACTTTTGAAAGAATAAAATTCTCACAAAAGGGTCGAACAACTACTAGCAAATATTTTAAAATTCAATTAAAAATCGCTCCCCGACAGTGGCGCCAAAAGTTGATGTGTGAAAACTGACCTTTATTATTTAACTAGAAAATACTACTAAAAACTCTCACACATATATGCAAATATCCTATCCGTGTAGTAGAGCTAATAGCAAGTCCAAGTTCGTTCCACAGAGAGCGATTCAATTGAGATTCCGAAAACACTATTAATTATCCCAAGTTGATTGGGGGGTTTTTAAAGTGTTGATTAAACTAATATTAACATAAGAGAGATTAACAAATAATAGAAAACGTATTCACTTGATTGATCTACCTTTTGACATAAATTACCCATTTTGCATTTGTTAAATCACAATGTTCAAACATAAAGTTTCATTCCATTCGTCAACTTCCATAAAACCTCAATCAAATTAAATTCGTTAACTCACGTAGACTCATTTCAAGGATCAAACTATGTTGGATAAAATCATTGAGACTTGATCTTGAATTAGACCCACATCAAATTCTTAACCTAAATAATCACTTGAAAAGGCCAATCACCACTATGTTGACTAAAAGCTATTTTGACCACCAATTAAGTCAATTGCCCAATCACTTGAACCAAATTCCTAATTGTCTAGATCACCTAAGTGTTGAAGCATGAATTATATCCCAAATTTACTCACATAAATTGATTTAAAACTCATGTAATCAAAATAGAGCTTAATACAAGCATAGCAATGGGTCTTTCAATCAAACTCAACAATATTAACCAATTTCAAACATCAATTTCATATATTTAGGGCACAACCCAAGCATCAAGTTTCACAATCAATTGAACACAAGTAAATCTAAGCTAACATTACAAGATAAGAAAGATTGAAAATAATTAAAAATAGTGTATCAAACATTACAATGAAATTGAGAAAAGTAACTACCAAAATGGAGAAGAACAAAGAAATGGCGAATGGATGATATGAATCTATCACTAATCTTCATGGATTTAGAGTTAGGAGCTTGAAATTAGCTTTCATCTTGATGTAATCATGATTGGAACCTAATTAGGGTTCCAAAACGGCCCTAAAGTGCAGCTCCCTTTACAAAAACCCCTAAAAATCGTATTTATAGTTGGCTGAAAATGTGGACTGGTACAACGACAGGTGCGATGCACCTGCCTAGTGGTGCATCGGACCATTGTACGTGGGAGCAGGTGTGCCGCTCCTAATGAAGTGGTGCGTCACACCATCTGTCTCGGTCGACTTCTGATGTTGTTTTCCTCATTTTTAGTGCATTGGTGCGGCGCTTTTAACCTTTGGTGCGCCGCTTTTGGCCCTGGAACTTCATTTTCACTTCAAAACTTCACTTGGTTCATTCCTTAGGTCCAAGGGTTAATTCCTCAACTCACAAATTCCGTGCAAGCCTTAGATTCAGTTTTACCCACCAAATCAAGTACCTTTTGTCAATTTTAACCAAGTAAGGATTTTTGGCCTTGAACCAACATATAACCACAATTCCTTCAATTAACGCTCATAAACCATCAAAACTAAACTAAACAAGAAAGATATTACGAGGATAAATGTGTATAATTCGATCAATATCCGTACGTTACAGAATTGCCACCATCACTCGAGCATACTCATCCCATCTCTAATTCAGATTCTTCCACGTCCAACAGTGCCATGGTATACTCTATTTCTCATTATGTTGCTTATAATAAATTTTAAGAATCTCATCGTTCATTTTTAATGGCCATCATGTCTAATGATGAGCCTAATACTTTTAAGAAGGTAACACGAAAATCTGAATGGTGAGAAGCTTTGCTCAAAGAAATAAAGGCCCTAGAAGAAAATAAAATGTGGGACATTACCGAGTTACCGTCGGGCAAGAAACATATTGAATCTAAATGGGTTTATAAAATCAAATATAAGCCAATTGGAGAGGTTGAAAGATACATGGCTCGTTTGGTTGCTAAAGGATACACTCAAATCGAAGGGATAAATTTTCATGAGACGTTCGCATCGGTAGAAAAATTAGTTAATGTACGAAGCGCGTTGGCAGTAGCAGCCAAGAGATATTGGCATATACATCAAATTGATGTAAATAATCCTTTCTTACAAGGAGATCTAGATGAAGAAATCTACATGAAGTTTCCTCCAGGGTATGCAAAATTAAATGAGGATAGAGTTGGTAAATTTCAAAAGCCTATAGATGGTCTACGACAAGCTTCCAGAAATTGGTATCACAAGTTAACTAAGGCGTTGATTGCCATTGACTTTAAGCAGTCGAAAGCGAATCATTCAATGTTTGTTTTACGACAAGAAGAAACTCATCTCATAGCATTGATTTATGTTGATGATATACTCCTTATGGTGAATGACATTAAAAGAATTAATAGAGTCAAAGTTCATCTGCACCATGATTTTCCTATAAAAGGCTTGGGGTTGTTAAAGTATTTTCTTGGGATTGAAGTTTCTCAATCAAAAGAAGGAATTGTCATAAGTCAAAGGAAATATACCTCAGACATTTTGGAAGATGGTGGAGTCCAAGGATGCCAACCTAGTAATTTCCCCATGGAGCAGAATTTGAGATTACAACAAGACGAGTCACAAAACAAAGTGTGGTTTGATTTTGTACGGGGTATTAAATTAGTCTTGGTGGAGCTCCGGTCTCTTGGAGAGCGAAGAAACAAAGTGTGGTTTCAAGGTCATCGGTAGAATCTGTGTATAGCGACATTGCAACTACCGTTTGTGAAATATTGTGGCTGCGTTGGCTTTTACAAGATTTTGATGCATTTCAAACTGATGCTACACCTTTAATATACGACAATCAAGCTCCACGACACATTCCTATGAATCATGTTTACCACGAACGAACAGAACATGTGGAGATGGATTGTTACTTCGTACGTGAAAGAGTTAATAGTGGAGAAATAAAGCCTTGCTACATTGACAGTTATTCTCAGCCACCGGATATCTTTACTAAAGCTTTAGGGACTGATAAATATCATTTTCTACGCGAAAAGTTGGGCGTTTGTGATTTACACATTCTAACTTGAAGGGTAGTATTGAGATTGAGTTTGTGTTGAATTCGTTTGTGTTGAATTCTAATCCCTTATATGTAGATAATTAGATATTAGAATTAGTTTACAATACCTTGTGGCTATAAATATATATGTGATGTAATTCAATAAAGTGTGCAAATTATCACTCAATCAAACTCTTTAATATATAGAGGAGTATCTAGAGATAACTAATTTAATGAAAAAGAATTCAAAAAGCTACTATAAACTCGATCGGACTAAATATTTAGGCTCACATTACACACTCACACCACTGAGGTGAATTCGAAGTTTGGAGTCGAAATCCAATTAATATAATTGTATAATCGTAATTTGGGTGATAGGTTTTGGTATTTAGCTTGGCATTGTGTATATTGATTTTTTGTTTGCCACCATTTATATTTATATACTCGTATATTTCCATGACACTGACAACTTGTTGGTGCATAATTAGTCTCTGAGTTCATTATGATCATGTTAATAAGCTTAATCGTTTAATTTTCTCTGCTGGTATGCAACCGCACGGTTGCAGGATGCAACCGTACGGTTAGACAGGCAACCGCACAGTTGCAAGGTGCAACCGCACGGTTGCAACGTGTTGTATATATTTAAAGGGGATTTTGGGTTCATTGTTGGGGTTACGTATCCTAGCCTATACTACACATATAATCTTATTTTCTGGTGTTCTAGTATTCAATATAGTCGATCTTTAACATATCTAAGTTGATTTTATCATTAAGATCAAAGATTTTCATTGAGTTTTGAGCATAAAACCCAATAACGAGATTTTACACACTCGTTATTGAATCTAAGATCGTTTAATCCTGTTTACACGATCCTACAAGTGGTATCAGAGCTTGTATGATTGATTAAACGATTGGTTTTTGTCAAACTTTGTTAAGAAATCGTGTTTTTAGTGTTTTTGTCAAAAACCCTTTTGAATCATGACTTTTCAGTGTTAATTCGTGTTTTTGTTGAAGTAAACGTGTTAGTCTGGTCTAAAACTTTATTTTGGAAGTCAAACATACGCTGGTTTTTCTCAAGATTGAGTGCTAGAACGACCAAAACCTTAAACCCTAGTTTCTGTGCAGTTTTTCTGCCCAGATTCGACCAAGCATTCAACTGTACGGTTACACACTGTAACCGCACGGGTACTCCATCCGGATACCACAACCGTACGGATACGTCTTGCATCCGTGTAATCTCCATCCGCTTAAATCACAATGTATAACATCACAACTGTACGGATACACTCTGCATCCGTCCGGTTATACCCTACACCCGTATAATCTTATCCGGTTACACTTTGCAACCGTGTATATTGCAACCATGCCACATCACTTGCATCCAAGTGTTGCAACCGTATAAACTTCTACAACTGTACTGTGCAACTGTACGGTTACAATGTCAGACGTGTTTGAATCTCCTAAAATGCAGTCAGCTCTTGTCGGTGCTTTGTCTTCAGGTCTCCATTACTTGTTAAAGACAGAAAATGAGATTCGTAGCTCATATAGGGTACCTAGGCTGGAATCTTTGGATGATTTTGCAGAATAGACGCCTAGGTTCTTGATTTCGCTAAACGGCATAGACTCTATGTTATATAATTTCTTAAAGGATGAGTATGTTTTACCGACTAAGGATCTTGGGGAAACCAAGACACTCATGGAATTGTCTGCAACTGAGCGCGAGGATTATAATATTGAGTGTAAAGCATATAGCCATCTTACTCAAGCATTGTCTAAAGAGATATTCCATCAATTTGAAACACATTTGACAACCTATGCTTTATGGAATGCTCTAGAGAGTGGTAATGAAGGGACAGCTGAGTATAGAAAAACAAAAGACAAGGTTCTGAAGAAAAAATGGAAGAATTTTGCTGTTCCACCCGATGAATCTCTAAAAGATGACGTTGCTAGATATCGTCATTTGTTAACTGAACTCAAACGTGTTGATATTGTCTTTCCTACCAAGAAGCTTGTCCAATGCTTTCGTGAGGGTCTACCGATTAAGTGGGATCCAATGATTGTTGAGATTGAGAAGTCCTTTGCTATCATGGATAATTCGTTGAGTGAGTTTGTTACTAAGCTTCAGGCAAAGGAGCTAGAATTTCAAGAGAGAATGAAGAGGTTAGAGACTGTTCAGAATCCAGTGAAATATAAGGCTCCGGAAATAGGTTCATCTGAAGTGAAACACGCCCAGCCACAGACAGATTTTACTTCAAATACTGAGAGAATAACGTCAAGTTATGTCACTCCTATACCTCAAAGTGTTCTGTATCAGACAACTTCAACCAAGGGGGCAAGTACTGAAGTTTTGAGAACAGAGAATATTCGCTTGCGTACGATAAAAGGAGTTGAGGAGGATATGGCGTTAGTCTCGATGGTAGTAAATTCTTACAAAGAATTATTGCATGGGAGAATTGGTAATAGTCATTTGGAACAGGAAGACTACGATCAGATAGACGAGAATGAGATGGAGAAAATGGATATTCTATGGGCTATGGGAAGTGTGATTCGCAGGGCGAAAAGATACATTCAAAAGACTAGGGAGAAACACTTGGGTGTGAGTAAGAACACCAAATTTGGTTTTGACATGAACAAAGTAAGGTGTCATAACTGTCAAGAGTTGGGTCATTTCAAGTGAAACTACACTAAACCAAAGCAGCAAGGATTTCATAACCCATTTCATAATCAGAAGCGTGAATCGAAGAAAATTGTAAATGTTCCCATTATGGATGAATCTTCAAAGGCTTTAGCAGTTACTTATGATGATGAGTCCTATGATTGGTCCTTCGATGTGACTGATGCTTACGATCGTCATACTAATGTAGTTAGAATTCAGATGACTAAGGAAGAGGAAGCAAGAGAAAAGGTTGAGAGAGAAAAGATGGGTTGCGTTGGAAGAGATAAACAATGCAAATGCTTAGGATGCAGAATGGAAGATAGGATTGACAGAGCATGGAACTGGGCAAATTACTTGCGTTGAGGGTATGTAAACAAGAGGGTGGAAGAGAAGTTTAAGTGGGCCATTCACAGTGATGGGGACATTTGGACACAGTGAGTCATCCTCTTCACATGACGACTCAAAGAAATCTTGTGTGTATGTTGGTCAGTCTTCTGTGTGCAACTCAGCATCTGTAAGGATGAAGACATTGAATGAGAAGGGGTTGGTCAATTTGGATCTTGGTTCAGATAGCTCGAGCTTAGAGTCGGAATCAGAATCCGAATCTGAGTCTGGTGAAGTCAAAAAGGAAGCTCCGCATCTTTATGCGTTCATGGCAGACTCTTCAAATAACTCTAAGGTAACGCCTGAAACTAATCCGGTTTGTAAAAATTGTGTTAGCTTAGACTTGCAATTGCATGAACTTAAGGAGTTTGTTAAAACATGCAATAGATGTGTAACTCTAGAGGATCAGGTCAAAAGGTTGTCTGATATTTGCCTAAACTGTAATAATTGTGTTGCTTTAAATCAAGAAATAGATGATCTTAAAAAGGCTTATCAAGTTCTTAAGAAGCAATATGAGGATAATCTGTATTTTAAGAATATAGAAAAAGAGTTTAGGGACATAATTAAGACATTAGATGATCAGGTGACCGATTTGAATTCGAATGTGTTGTTAAATACTCAGACCATAATGAGGCAGATTAAGGAGATAGATGAACTTAAGAGAGAAAAAGAATCCTTTAAGATCAGTTTTGAAACTGAAAAGGAAAAGGCCTGTATTTACAAGAGATCTGCATTTGTCCTAGAGTATTGTCAGAAGGTTGGAGGAAAAGAAACTAGTGGTGATTATAAACAATGTCCTCCTCCATTCGAGCATGACTATAGTTTCCCTCCTCCAGAGAAATAGTTCGAGGAAGATTATGTTCCCATTCAACCGACCGAACAAGATAAGGGTAACGGGATAGGTACATCTGAGACTCATAGTGCAGGAGTAGAAGAGACTGAAAATGTAGAAAAAGCTAACCCTGAAACTGTTAAAATTCTGAAAAATCCGGCAAATCAGAGACCAATAAAGATTAGGAACCGATCGCCAATTAAATTTGTTAAAGGTCCTAACTTTGAGGAGGAGGATTTCTTGAAACCTGCTGGAAATTTGCAATCAAAGTATGTTCCTCCACCAAAATGGTCTCCTGATAGAACTCCTGAGCGATCTCCTGTAAACAGGAGATACCCACCCAGATACTTTAGAAATAGATCTCCACCTGCTCGTAGACCTAGCTTCAATTCCTATTTTAGGGATGACAAAATTGAAAATGTGCGTACATGTTTGCATTGCAGGTTGGGAGTTCATAGGGCGGTTCATTATTCTAAACGATTTGTAGCACCCATAAGGAGGATTGAGCTGAGTCCTCCTAAAAGGTTTCAAAAATTTTGATCAGCTTCTCCTCCTAAGAATCAGATGTCGTCTAAACCTAACTCTCACGGGTCAAGTCAACATGTGATTTATGAGAATCAATCCACGATTGAAAATAGTAAAAGGGTTAAACAGGATAATGTTTATTTTAAGAAACTCTTACATAAGAACCAAATGTGGATGACAAAGAATGGAGGGAGTATCAGAGATCCTGCACCAAAGCATGGTTTAAGAAAGTACCGTTGGAACCAAAATACAAGTTATATTACGATCGAACGGGAAAGGTTACAGGAGGAAAGATTCTCAGTTGGGCATATTTGAAAGATTTGAATTGCTTTGCAGTGCGTAGGGAGAATGGGTTAGATTATTTTAAGCATGCTGTTGATATTAAAACACTACCATATTTTGAGATGATGGAACTGGCAAGATTAACACTGCTCTATCATGAATCTGACGGTTGGGGGCAGTGGATGCAGTTTAAGATCCGAAAAGAGTTCAAGTACGGCTGGTCTGTGTTAGAGCCGCAGTTCCCAAAAGTTTCTTATCGTACTGATCAATCAACTGGGAATATAGTTCGAGTGGTTAGGTATAAATGACCAAAGACTATGAAGTTTGCACCGGTTCGTAAGATGCCACAGAATTTCGGTGATCGGTTTCATTGGTGGTATTATAATGGAAGAACAGAAGAAGCGGTGATTGTGTTGGATAATCCTAAAGGTAGTTTGGACCAGATCAGGATTATTGATCCGAGGTGGGTTTGGAATTTGAGTAAGACTGAAATCAAGGTGTTGAGGAAACATTCAATCTTTCATGAGTTGGCTAATACCGAGCAGGCGATTCAGTTTAACCGTGCTGTTCGTACTTGTTATGCTTATGATATCCATGCTTAATGTTTGTCTGATGATTTTAAATTTCATGAACTGTGAACTTAAATGTTTTCTTTTGGATTTAGTTCGATTTGGTTGTAATAACTTGATTTTAACGTCTTAATTTTCATATTATTGAATGTGTTGACTGTGTGTTTAGTTGTATCTAATTCGAAGGTATCATCGTGATCCGAGAATTTTTTGCTTTCGAAAAAGATTCACTGATTTTGAATTAATCTGTGATTTTGGTGATGTTTTGGTAAAATCTAAGAATGGGTTAATGTTTACTGGGTCCTAATAGTGCTTCCTGCAAATTTTCATGAATTTTGGTGAAGATTTGATGAATTTGTAAGTTTGAGTTAGGGTTTCGGTACTAAGGAAGAAGAAGAAGAAGAAACATATGCAGCAAGCCATCGATGGCATGAGAGGTAAATAATATGAATTTTAACTTCCATGTGGGACCCACGCTTCATCTTAGTCTCCTTGTCCCCCATAAACGAACATAGGTTTCTACAAGTTTTTTTTATGCCACAATCACTTATTTACTTGGATCCATCCATCATCCATTGACCCAGATCCGGATACAAAGTGAGGATCCGACCCGAAACCCGACCCGGATCCATACCCAGCCACTTAACAGTTGTTAACTACTTCAGTTAAATATTAAAGGACTGTTAACTCCAGGGACAACCTGAGCAAAATTTTTAAAATAGTTTCAGAATTTAAAAACAGTCCCTCAACTTTCTGAAATTTTCATTAGTAGCCCCTGAACTTTGAAAAATTTACAAGTTTGGTCCCTAAAGTTTAGAAGTTTTACACTTTTAGTCCTCAACTTTGAAGCGACCCGTCCTAATCTATAAGGACGAATACAATAACATATGGATACATTGCGAGGTATCTGACCTCTATATGATACATTTTACAAACATTGCATTCGTTTTTAAAAGACAACTTTCATTACATCGAAAGATGACAGGTATGCATACCATTTCATAATATCCTAACTATAAATGACCTAATCTGTCATTTAATTAATAATAATCTTTATTGAACCCAATGACTTGAATGCAACGTCTTTTAAAATATGCCATGAATGACTCCAAGTAATATCTCTAAAATGAGCAAATGCACAGCGAAAGATTTCTTTCATACCTGGGAATAAACATGCTTTAAAGTGTCAACCAAAAGGTTGGTGAGTTCATTAGTTTATCATAATCGATCATTTTCATAATTTTAATAGACCACAAGATCCTTATTTTTCATAAATATCATTACACTCGCAAGTGTATAAAATCCATTCGCATGATGAACACCTGGTAACCGACATTAACATAATGCATATAGAATATCCCCCGCATACTCGCAGGTATGCCATAAATATTGGCAATCGAAATCACCATTTAAATCAAAGTACTAAAGCATTCCAAATTCTAGAATGGGGTTTGTTAGGCCCATAGATCTATCTTTAGGATTCGCGTCAATTAGGGGCCATTTCCCTAATTCTTAGGTTACCAGACTTGAAGGGGCGATATTCGGTATAGTAATCCAACCATAGAATGTAGTTTCAAGTACTTCTCTCTATTTCGTCAAATATTTATAAAAGCAGTACATGTATTCTCAGTCCCAAAAATATTGCAAATGCATTTAAAAAGGGAGCAAATGAAACTCACAATACTGTATTTCGTAGTAAAAATACATATGACGGCATTGAACAAGTGCAAGGTTGGCCTCGGATTCACGAACTTATATTAATTATATATATTTATATGTTGGTCAAAATCTGTCTATCAATTTAGGTCAGGTCATAGTGTATCACAATCCTAATGCTCGAGACTAATATGCAAAAGTCAACAAAAGTCAACTTGACCAAAATGACTTTCAAAACCTATACATGATTATTATATAACTTAAATTTAGTCGTTTTATATATTAATTTATTTAATAGATTTTATTAGAGTAAATAATAAAAGTCATTTATTAATAAAAATTTATATTAAAATATATATATGATAAAAATATACTTTTATATATCTTAAGTAACAAAATTTATAAAGTTCATTTATTATCATAAAAATATAATGATAGGTATTATTAATGTAATTGTATTACATGTAGTAACATATCTTTGTATCACATATTTATAAAATAATATTGATAATAATAATAATAATTAAAAGTTGTATTATTTTGTAATAATAATTATTATTATTCTACTAATAACAATATTTATATTTACTAAAAAAATGATATTAATTATGATAAAATGATAATTTTTATTAATAACAATATTAAAATAATAATGATATTTTATAATAACAATGATATTTCTATTAATAATAACTTTAGTAAAAAAAATGATAGTTTTAATCTAAATAAAACTTTTAATATTAATAATAATGATAAAAATAATGAAAATGATATTTTTATCTAAGTTAATAACTTACAATATTTTTATTTTATCATGATACCTATACCCATTATTTCCTAATCGATTCGTTTAATAGTTTTTAGTACTCTTTTATATCGCATTCATAATAATGATAATAATAGTAATCGTAAAAATTAGATGATACTAATATTAGTTTTAATGATAATGATACTAATAAGTATTATAATAATATTAGTGATAATACTAATAATTATAATTATAATAATGATAATATTAATAATAATTTTTGATGATAATAACAATAATAATAATAATAATGACAATAATAGTTTTTAATAATAATACTTATATTAATAATGATAATATTCGCAATAATAATAATAATAATAATAATAATAATAATAATAATAATAATAATAATAATAATAATAATAATAATAATAATAATAATGACGATAATAACGACGATCGTAATAATAATCATCTTAACAATAATACAAAAATTCAGTTGACTATAACTTCTAATCCGTTCATCGAAATCACACGAGTTCTAAATGACAAGTTATTAAACTTTCGCCAGCTTTCCAACGACATGCATATCCTATACCTTATCTCAGTAGCATATGCATCAAACTTACGATTCATTAAGACTATCTAATGACTAAATTAAACATACATGCATGCATAATCATATCTACTCGAGCACTAGTCAGGGATACACTAATAATATATAAAAGTTAAGTTAGGAGTGCTCACGTATCAATATTGAGATTCAATATTGCAAAAAAATACAAAGACGCAACGGAGACGATAAACACTAGATTGATCTTACGAGCATACCCATGAACCATACTCATAACCTCTATATCTATAACCCATAATTTCCTTAGCTCTATCCCTCTCGAAAAACCCATTTTGAAATAACTCGCTCATGACCTCGTCGTAGTATTTTATGTATAATACTACTAATAACACTACCTAATAATACTAATACTAATAATAATAAGATTAATATTGGTAATCTTAATATTAATAATAATAATAATAATAATAATAATAATAATAATAATAATAATAATAATAATAATAATAATAATAATAATAATAATAATAATAATAATAATAATAATAATAATAATAATATAAATATATATATGTAGAGAGAAAGATGTCGAGAGGCAGTGATATGAAATGAATGGAATGAATGAGAAAACTAACTTCGCTCAATTTAAAAGAGATTTCAGCCACCTACTACTTCCATTTAGTTCATGTACGCATTTTCCCAATTATTAATTATTATTATATATAAATTAATATTTAATCTATATAATTAATTATATATTATAATTATATTATATTCACGTGCATAGTTAACATGTAAAATTAGTTCCAATGACTCGTACGTTGTTACTCGACTTATGTCTCGCTTCCGGTTTCTCGAACGCATTTTCGTACGTTTAGAAAACTAGCACTTTACGTTTAGTGATGTGTACCATTATCAAAAATTAGACTCATACATCGATAAATTATCTTATAATAAATGTAACTTATATATTTGAGTGTTGTGGTCATTTGCTTCTATAAATCAATGTTTCGTAGTATATTTAATAATATTATTTTAAATCAAAACGTTTTATGAGTAAGTAAATATTATATTTGTAAAACATAAATACCTTTTCATTTAGGAATGTAACTTTTATGTAATAGAAATATTTATTTAGTAATATATTATTTAGTCTTTCAAAAATTATTTATATTTCAAAGTACACTTTAAAATCATTTACATATTAGAAGATATTGTATCATATAACGTTTACATTTTAAAACTTAAATAGATATGGTTCATTTAGGTACTAGCATTTATATCATCAATCGCATCACTAAGCGAGTGTTACTATCGTGTACTTAACTGATTTGAAAACATATATAATTAATGAACACATTTTAAATATACATTGCAAGTTATTTATATATTTAGTTCTAACAAATAACATTTCAACTTATTGTATCTATTCAAATTCATTTCTTAAAAGATTTCATCTATGTCATATTACATTTTCAATATTATGAAAACTAATAATTATCTTATCAAAAGACACGAGGCAATCATTGTGTTGAAATTTAATCTCTACTAACCTTTGTCCAGTTATCGTTAATTGACCTATTTGTTCTTACTTGTAATCACCTTACCAATTATTCTGAATACCGTTAAAAGGAAAGATTTCTCAAATCAATGTGGACCTCTCAACAGAGACTCGTAATCATAATTCAATGTTTCTGATAATTCAATCATTTTATCTTATCTTTTAATTTCATCGATAATCATATTGAAACAAATACGTTCATGTAAAGCGTTATACGTTTAAATACTTTGTTGACATTCTCAAGTCATAATCTGTACATATATACACACACACATATATATATATATATATATATATATATATATATATATATATATATATATATATATATATATATATATATATATATTATCATATCCATTTATATAATGGTTCGTGAATCGTCGAAATTTGGTCGATGTTAAATGAATGTATGAACATAGTTTAAAATTATTGAGATTTAACTTAACAAACTTTGCTTATCGTGTCGGAATAATATAAAGATTAAAGTTTAAATTTGGTCGGAAATTTCCGGGTTGTCACAGTACCTACCCGTTAAAGAAATTTCGTCCCCAAAATTTGATCGAGGTTGTCATGGATAACAATAAGAATGTTTTCATGACATATATGAGTTGATAAATAGAGTTTTATCATCATTAAGTAATATGGATAAAACCATTTGATTTTGTGAAGAGTACGAGTGAAGCTATCACAAGAGAGTGAAATGAGTAGGTGTAGATTCGTCATATCTATTGATGTAGATAGGATTGATTTCCAAGTTCAAGAGATTTGGAGAAAATCTTCGTAATAAGATTTGATTCTTCGATAATCAAGGGAATTAGGATCCGCTTTAAATGCAATCATCTGTTTTAATTGCTCTATTGGATATTTTACTATAAATTCACCCCCTTCGTTTCCTTATAATTTACACCTTCTATTCTTTCTCCCTCAACACATACTTTAAAGCATTCGTCAATATGCTCCATCCAATTCTGATTCTTGATATACTCCTAACCTTTATATCTGTCATTCTTCTTTTTCATTTGCCGCTGGAAGAATCTAGTTACTTCTACTATACTCTTGGTTTTATAGTGTTTTTAGTTCTCCCGTGTCTTTATGTTGCTATATGCATCGATATATACGGTTTGTAGTTTCTGCGTTGTTGTTGGGTTTTATATCTTCCCTTATATTTCGAGGTCCCTGCTTCTGTTTCCTATGATCATTGTCATCCACAGTTAATGCTCTCTTCTATTTGCTGTGATTTATACTCCTATTTCTATTTTGGAGCTTCATTCTTTAGTTTCCTCTTCTTGCGATTAAGCACCGCTTGTAATGGTCCAGAATTCGCAGATATGAATTTCGGAATGAACATAGTTAATGTTCTAAGAAGAAAATTATAATAGTACGATATTGATTTGTCAAATTACCAGAATACCTCGAAAAACACCGAATCAACAAAAAAACATTTTCTTGATATTTTTTATAGATTAAATAGAATACAAGATTCATGTAACGTGGCACCTGATGACGTTATGATCTATGAATCATCGCGTTCCATTTAGAAACTCAGCATGACTTACTGTAATATAATCACGTTGATCAAGTGTCATTATATTATACTAACCCATGCTTCAGTTCCCAACACTACTTCAAAAATATTCTTATTTTAAACTCGACGGTTTCAGAATTTAGAAACTAAATTAGTTTCTTTTATGATGTAATACAGATAGCGCGAAGAGGTAAATGATTTCAGATAAGAATAATTCAAAAATATGGAGAATATTTATAATGAAAGATACGATGATATCTTAGAATTTTTAATATTAGAGGATGATGTGACGATCCTTCCAAATCCCTTTGGACGAATACATCTTTCATCGATTTCACAGTGAGGTACAGACCTCTATATGATACGTTTTGTAAACATTGCATTCTTTTGAAAAGGCAAACCATAATTGAATATCAAATTCCAAGGTTTTTTGACGTTTGATGATTTCTACATATAGACAATCACTGTAATTAATAGTTTACAATACTACATCCGTTGATAATGCAGTCAAAATAAGATACATGGTGATGATTTTGTGAATGCAATATTTTCTCGAATAAACCATGTATGACTCCATGAACATAGCTTGTATCACATATAAGCAAACAGCGGAAGACTTATAGAAACCTGAGAATAAACATGTTAAAAAGTGTCAACACAAAGGTTGGTGAGTTCATAGTTTTAATGTTGCGCATAATTCATATATAAAGGTGGATCACAAGATTTCAGTTGTTTCATCCGAAACGTTTATCAAAAGATTCTACGTAACAGAGCACCCTGGTAACTAAACTTTAACGTTATAATGATAATTACCCCATTCGTTTTAATACACGCAAACCAACGTGTCCTAAACTCAATAACATACATCCGTTAAAAGGCTAGCGCTCTAGCACGGATGGGGATGTCAAGCCCTATGGATCCATATACTATTATTCGCGCCCACCAGTCCATATCCTATGTACTGGCAGTTACTAGTTACCAAAGCTAAGGGATTTTCGGTTCAAACTCAGTGTAGAATTAAGTATGTACTTGTATCCATTGCGTTTAAATATATTGCATGTATTCTCAGCCCAAAAATATTGATTGCAAAAGCAATTAAAAAGGGAGCAAATGAAACTCACCTTAGCAGCACATAAGGTCATTTACCAAAAAGTGACCGAAACTCGAAATGCAAAATTAACCGTAGATCTCAACCTATAGAACATATGTTGGTCAATACATGTCTAATAAGCTAGGTTGGGTCATAGTGTATCACAATCCTAATGCTCGAGATTGACTGATAGTGTTCCAAATGAACATATATTTAGTAGCAATATCGTTCCAATATGTAAAGTTTTTAAATGTAATTTCCTTATTTTTAGTTGTAATAGTTAAATAAATAAGTGCGAAGACGAAAGACGCAAATCGCTCGAAAATGAAGATTTAAAGACAAAAACGAAGATTTGAAAGACCAAAACGTCCAAAAAGCTCAAATGTACAAGATACAATCAAAAAGGTTCAAATTATTGATGAAGAACGTCTAAAAATGACAAGAGTACAAGTTACAAAACGCAAAGTACAAGATATTAAATTATACGAAAGGACGTTCGAAAATCCGGAACCGGGACATAAACCAACTCTCAACGCTCGACGCAACGGTGTAAAAATTACGAGTCAACTATGCACAAGAATAAAATATAATATTTAAATAATTCATAATAAGAATAATATTAAATAATAAAAAGTTGTTAATTGAGCATAGTTCAGGGGTCGTAAATGAAAATTCAATTTCTAATTTGCCTATAAAAGGCTATATTACGTTCGATGAAGGAGAAAAAGAATTTTTTCCGATCTTTTTTTTATCAATCAAATATCTATATCAATTATCAATATCTATATTCTATATCTCTATCATAATGTTAACTTAATAAGATATAACAATAATCTTAATTTTAATTTTAAATTATGATAATAATAAGATTTATGATAGAGATCGTTTGAGTGTGTAAGTCGAAATTCTGTCCGTGTAACGCTACGCTATTTTTAATCATTGTAAGTTATGTTCAACCTTTTTATATTAATGTCTCGTAGCTAAGTTATTATTATGCTTATTTAAAATGAAGTACTCATGATGTTGGGCTAATTACTAAAATTGGGTTATTGAACTTTGGACCATAATTAAGGTTTGGGCAAAAGACCGACACTTGTGGAAATTGGATTATTGACTATTAATAGATGGGGGGGGTATTGTCTAATTGAGTGACAACTCATTGGAGTCTGTCGAACCTATCTTCAAATTAATTATCCTAATAATTAATAATGATTATGGTTGTCCTATTTAGTGATGTTCATATGGAATCTGTTATAATCATTTAATTAATCAATTGGGTTGGGTAATTGATTATTCATTCTGATCAAGTGGATGAATTAATATTCATAAACTAATTAAAACAGGGGTGAATTACATACAGTGATAATTGGTGTAATTGTTGACAGAAGTGATAACTGCGTCACAGTTTAAATCCTTAATCAGTTGGAATATTTGACTTCGGGTATAAGGGTAATTTGACGAGGATACTCGCACTTTATATTTATGACCGATGGACTATTATGGACAAAAACCAGATAGACGTATCAAATAAACCAGGACAAAGGACAATTAACCCATGGTAATAAATTAAAATCAACACGTCAAACATCATGATTACGGAAGTTTAAATAAGCATAATTCTTTTATTATATTTCTCATCGTATCTTTATTTACTGTCATTTTATTACTCGCAATTTTATTTACTGTTATTTTATTTATCGTCATTTATTTATTTTACGCACTTTAATTATTGTCATTTATCTTTACGCTTAAAAATATAAAATCGACAAACCGGTCATTAAACGGTAAAAACCCCCCTTTTATAATAATATTACTACTTATATATATATATATTTATATAAATATAGTTTTATAAAAATATAGTACGTAATCACTAGCTCCCTGTGGAACGAACCGGACTTACTAAAAACTACACTACTCTACGATTAGGTACACTGCCTATAGTGTTGTAGCAAGGTTTAGGTATATCCCATCCGTAAATTAATAAAACTTGTGTCATATTTTGTAGTATTTCCTAGTAAAATAATAACTATTTTATATACACCTCGCGAAACACCAAGTATTTTTGGCGCCGCTGCCGGGGAACATTCGCCGAAGCGAAACGCCATATTTTTAATTTTTAAGTTATAATTAGTTTTTGTAAAATTTATATTTTTGTTTAAATATTAAAAAAAATTTATAGAAAAAAAAAAAAAAGCTTTTAAAATCGAAAAAAAAAATATATATTGTAAGTATATTTTTAAGTTTTTCTTTTATTTTTACAAAATTATAAAGTATTTTAAGTTTATTTTTAAGTTTTTATTTTAATTATACATATATATTTTATTTAAATTTAAAACAGAAAAAAAAAAATAATAAGTAATCGGGCCAAGGTACTGTAGCAGCCCAACTTTTGGCCTGGATCCGAACACCATGCGAGTCGCATGATATTTCTACTAAACCCCATGCGAGTCGCATGAGGGGTCTGACAGGACCACATACAAACCCTAAAAACGCATTAATTACGGAATATAATTTATTATTATTATTAAACCCTAAATCTTATTATTATTATTATAATTAAGTTTTTACTTTATTTTATTTATATTACTTTTAAACTAGTTTTATTTATTATAAATTTAATACTTTTATTATAAAATATAAAAATAATATTTTTATAAAATCTAATATTTTATAACTTTTTATAACTTTTATATTTTGTCCCTTTTTAATCGTTGTAGCGTAATATTTATATTTTTAGCTCATATTTAATTTTAAAATTAGTTTTTGCTATAGTTATTTTTACTCCTAGATTTTTAGGCTTTGCCGTAGAATTCCTTAAGTGCTTTTTCTTTAGACTAAGATTTAGGTGCTTTAGAATTTTGCGACGCCTTTTTAAGTTTTAGTTTCTTTTTAAGTTATTTCCATTTGGGATTTAGTTTTTCCTGTAAGCTTTAATATTTTTAGACCTTTTACTATGTATCAATTATCATTCCAATTAGTAATTTCAATTTGCGATTATAATTTTAAGTTAGTTGTAGTAATAAGGTTAAATTAGTTAAGTATTTTTAAGTTTTGATAAGTTTCTTTTATTTTTCCGTCACCTTTTATTTTTCAACCATTTTTTCTTTTTCAACCTTTTGCAACAAACTCTTTTTCTCTCTTATTTCTCGCTATTCTAGTTTTTAGGACTTAGAATTTTTTCTACTTCTTATCTAAATTTCTTAAAATTACGAAAATTTATTTTGAGTGGTTAAATTAATAGACATCAAAATTTTCTGGTTCGTAGTAATAGTTGGATTTGTACGTGGACCGGGTTATTGGAGCCAAACAGTCCTCAATTATATTGAGACCAAACGAATCCTGCCCCTCTGCTGCATCTTTTGGCTATTCGAAACGTGGGCAAAATCAGAAAAGTCTATTGATTGGATAACTTATTATAATTTTTCTTTCCTTTTAAAAACTAATAGGATATTCTGTGAATGCACCGAGCAAGACGTTCATCACCTTTTGTACGTTCACCACCTGTAACTCGATCAAGACATCGTTTAACAAATATAACCGCCGTTGATTTTTCTTTAGAATCGTCATCCAGTCGACCAAGTACTTCAGTTCAAATTTCCGATAATCCATTTTTTGAACCCAACCTCACAATTGAGAATCCGGAGAATATTCAGGAACGGTTTGTAGATCCCGAACCATTAAACTTTCCTCCGGAACCACCAATCATTCAAACAGAGATTGTTGAGGAAAGAAACCATTAAATCAGAATCCTCTAGTGATTCGGATACAACAAATCCAATCATGAAAAATCTAGAACCTCTAAGTATGGAAGAACGAATGAGAGCTAAGCGCACTGGCCAAGGTCACGCCATTATTAAGCCAGAAGTTAATGCGTCAGATTATGAAATCAAAGGACAAATTCTACACATGGTAACTAACCAATGCCAATTCAGTGGTGCACCGAATGAAGATCCTAACGAACACCTTCGTACGTTTAAAAGAATTTGTACACTATTCAAAATCCGAGAAGTGGAAGATGAGCAGATCTATCTCATGTTATTTCCCTGGACTTTAAAGGGAGAAGCCAAAGATTGGTTAGAATCGTTACCTGAAGGGGCGATTGACACATGGGATGTTTTAGTTGAAAATTTTCTTAAACAATTCTTTCCGGCATCTAAAGCCGTGAGACTTCAAGGAGAAATTGTTACGTTCGCGCAAAAGCCAAATGAAACATTATATGAGGCGTGGACAAGATTCGGAAGGATGTTGAGAGGATGTCCTCAACACGGTTTAGACACTTACCAAATAGTATAAATATTCTACCAAGGTGTCAACGTTGCTACAAGAAAAGACATTGACATAACAGCTGGTGGTTCCATTATGAAGAAAACCGCAACTGAAGCTTACAAAATCATTGATAACACAGCATCCCACTCACATGAGTGGCACCAAGAAAAAGATATATATCGTTCATCTAAAGCGGCTAGAGCCGATTCTAGCCATGACTTTAATTCCGTTTCCGCAAAAATAGATGCTTTCGAAAGACAAATGGAAAAGATGAATAAAGATATTCATGCAATACGAATCAGTTGTGAGCAATGCGGTGGACCACACTTATTGAAAGATTGTAATGTTGAACCAACGATGGAACAACGAGAGAATGTTTCCTATATGAACCAAAGGCCTGGAAATGATTATCAAAATAATTATCAACCGCCAAAGCCGAACTTCAATCGAAATCAATACATTCTTTACAATCCAAAAGGACCCGACAATAACTCGTACAACCAACAAGGTCCGAATAACCAACCAACTCAAACCAACAGTTTCAATCAACAAAGACCTAGCTGGTATAAACCACCACAACAAACCGAAGAGAAAAAGCCAAATCTAGAAGAAATAATGGCAAAACTAGTTGAATCTCAAACACACTTTATTGAAACTCAAACCCAAACAAATGAGAGGTTTGATCAGTCACTTAGAACTCAACAAGCTTCCATTTTGAATCTAGAAAAACAAGTAGGTACTGTTGTTAGATTAATAAGTGAAAGGGAACAAGGAAAGCTACCGAGTGATACTGAAGTAAATCCTCGGAATGAGAATGTTAATATGGTATCAACAAATTCTGAAAAACTAGCTCCAGAAGATGGGAAGGTTTTAGATGTGAGTAACAATGAAGAAGTTACACCACCACCACCACCACCCGAGTATGTAAAGCCAGTGGTGGCACCATACAAACCACCCATCCCGTTTCCAAGGAAAGGAGTTGAGTATGAGCAAGTAATAGGTAATAAAGATTGTGATACCTCTGGAAAGAAGAAGAAGAAAAAGAAGAAGAAAGTACAAGAAACAAAAACCGTAGAAATAAACCCGGTGAAGACAGTTCCACCAAAACCTCCACCTAGGGTAGGTGATCCGGGTGAATTTATTGTTCCTTGTCTTCTTAGTGATTGTGTCATGTATGATGCACTAGCAGATTTAGGTGCAAGTGTGAGTGTTATGCCTCTTTCGTTACATAAGAGATTAGGTGTAGGTAAGTTAACTCCAACGAATATGAGTGTTCGACTCCTTGATCAAACTATTAAGCACCCTGTTGGAATTGCTGACAACCTACCCATTCAAGTAGGCAATTTAACCTTTCTAGTCGAATTCATTGTCATTGACATAGAGGAGGACCCAAACATTCCTCTAATTTTAGGTCGACCATTCTTAGCGTCCACCGGGGCGTTATTTGATGTAGGAAATGGAAGAATGACACTTAAAAGTGGTGACAAGTCAATTACCTTTATGATTCGAAAGTCTAAATCTCCACCAACCAAAACCGTTGAACCACTAAAAACGATTGGTAATAACCATGTTGTTTTACCAACTCCAACGGTAGTGCTCAATAATAATAAAACGCCTAAGTGTGGGGAAAATGAAGTAACACCTAATGATGACCTGATAACAAAGAACCCCGTTGTTGATACGAAATTAGATGACCCCGTTATTAATAGTTCAATGAAGAAACTTTATAAACGGGCTATTGATGCTAAAAATAAGGGGAACTTTAAGTTATGTAACCGGTTAGTATCCAATCTATCGCCTAAAGAAAAGGCGAAGCTAGTTGAAATTGTGGATATTACTGTGGATGCTAGCCAGTGGTTTAAAGAAAAAGTCACAGATACGCAAGTTGATTATGGACCAAGAGAAATTGACGATGAAGTTAATCACAATTTCGACACCACATCTACCTAAGTGTGGGGAGATTCAAATGTTTTAAAAAGAGAATGTTGTCAGGAGTTATTTGTTCTGTTCTCGTGTAGTTCCGAGAATGGAATCCGATTGGTCTTTTCCGCTAGCAGACACTAAAGAACTAATTTTCTCCCTCCATTCTGAATTTTTATTTTTTTAGGTTTTATTTGAAATTAATATGCATTTTAATTTAAGTTTTTAAAAACAAAATTTACTTTAATTCATTAAGTTGAAAATATGATTTTTAAAATTCGTCGTGAGTTGAAGACTAGGTCATTGAACCGAAATTACTTTACCCAAGGGCGGGGCGACAAATTTTGTTATCATTATTTTTAATTTTATTGATTTAAAGTATGCCAAAAATATTATACTTTATAAATTTTTGAAAAGTGGGGTTATAAACCAAACTTCAAAAATATATATATATATATATGTTTGTATTTTATCTTATGTACAAAACAGGGTAAAACAGCGCACTTTCAAAGACTGTCATGAAGTTCAGCAAAAGCTACTGATTTTGACAAGACGCAAAAAAATCAAATGTGAAATAACAATATGTTTGCAAACTCGGTATTTTTAATCACTTTTCTACGCTAATCACCCTCATGAATTTAAATTATAGTCTGATTTCATGCAAATGAGGGCATTGCATGATCTTAAGTGTGGGGAAGGGTTATAAATTCTCTCAGGTTTATACTTGGTTTATTTGCCAAATTTTGTGAAAATTTGAAAAATTTTCAACTAAATGAACTCAAAATCATGTTTATACATATTTATGAACGATGAAAACTAGGTGTTAATACCGAAATTATCGTTACCTCGAAAAGGACATAAATTGATAAACAACTTAAAACGCTTGAATTCATTTAAAATGGAATAAAGGACAATAAAAAGGCAAAGAAAGAAACTAAGTGTGGGGAGAATGTACCAAGTTATTCAATTAAAAACTATCTATCACATATTTTTGTACAAACAATTGAAAATACTTTTGTTTTGAACGATAATCAACTGTTTTATCCGATGAAAGAAAAGAAGAGATGGATCTACACGATGAATCAATTCCATCATTTGAAGGAAGTAAAGTCTTCCGAAAAAGACACGCGCTTCTTGATTTAGGTCATGAAGTTGTCGTCCAGACCAGCTGTAGGTTGACGAAAAATCTAGAAAAGTCATCACTAAAATCAGCAGGAAATCCACGGACCTCAGCATCAAACAGGGTCGCCATGTGGTCAGATTTATCCTAACCATGAGAAGGATTTATCTCGTACAATAGGGAGGCACCGTGCAAATTAGCTGGATAAGACTAATGAATCAGATCCCCAGAAAGGATAATCTCCTTAAAAGATCAAAAATCAGCTTTTAAGCCTGATATTACTCAATCCTTGAGATTGACTTTAAAGATTGAGAATTACAAACTCATGGAATTCAATGATATCTAAACTCGAGCTTGAACGAGAAAATATTTTGATCAAAAATACAAACCGATTTGTTTTCTGAAAAACCATTTTCAATGCGTTCATTAGCATTGAACGTAAAATCCTAATAAATTCACCTGGAATTCATTAGGTCACCTGAACCAAATCAGGTGTCAACCGTAAGAACGGTGGTTGCATAGCATGGTCGGAGACAGGACCTTGTGCCAGACCGAAAAATTATAGGATGATCTTTACTATCGCTCCTACCAAGGATAGTTCTAGCATCCGACACGTTAAAAGACCATAACCAAAAGCATGTCATTAGACATTGCCTTAACAGTTTCTTGTTCATCGCTTTCCTTTACAACCGGACGGTAGTTTGCCGAAAGGTAATATACGGAACAAGTAAACTGGATGTGTGCTTTCCGATACCGGGATAGCAGTGGATTACACGAACCTAAATGTTTTTAGCCAAAATATTGATCCACAAATATATTTTGCAACACCAATGGTGGATCAAATCAGAAAACTTATCTAGGGTAAAAGCTAGATTGAATTTTCAAAAGATCAAATGTTTTCATAAAGATCCTATTTCCTAAAGGATCTAAATTTTTATAGTCATGTGGGACTGTAAACCGCCTTTCAAATGTGCACTTTGCTTTGGAAACCGAAAGTAAATCGGCTATTTGATTGCAAGTGTCGTTGACCTAAACCCAAGGCAACTGTGGATGACACACCCACCTTTAACCATCATTACTGTCATTGTTTATACCGCTATATCAAAATCACTGATGTACAAAATGTGATGAATAAAAAAGTGATTCATGTATGTTTTTATTTCAAGTTCTGTATTGCTTGAGGACAAGCAACGCTCAAGTGTGGGGATATTTGATAGTGTTCCAAATGAACATATATTTAGTAGCAATATCGTTCCAATATGTAAAGTTTTTAAATGTAATTTCCTTATTTTTAGTTGTAATAGTTAAATAAATAAGTGCGAAGACGAAAGACGCAAATCGCTCGAAAATGAAGATTTAAAGACAAAAACGAAGATTTGAAAGACCAAAACGTCCAAAAAGCTCAAATGTACAAGATACAATCAAAAAGGTTCAAATTATTGATGAAGAACGTCTAAAAATGACAAGAGTACAAGTTACAAAACGCAAAGTACAAGATATTAAATTATACGAAAGGACGTTCGAAAATCCGGAACCGGGACATAAACCAACTCTCAACGCTCGACGCAACGGTGTAAAAATTACGAGTCAACTATGCACAAGAATAAAATATAATATTTAAATAATTCATAATAAGAATAATATTAAATAATAAAAAGTTGTTAATTGAGCATAGTTCAGGGGTCGTAAATGAAAATTCAATTTCTAATTTGCCTATAAAAGGCTATATTACGTTCGATGAAGGAGAAAAAGAATTTTTTCCGATCTTTTTTTTATCAATCAAATATCTATATCAATTATCAATATCTATATTCTATATCTCTATCATAATGTTAACTTAATAAGATATAACAATAATCTTAATTTTAATTTTAAATTATGATAATAATAAGATTTATGATAGAGATCGTTTGAGTGTGTAAGTCGAAATTCTGTCCGTGTAACGCTACGCTATTTTTAATCATTGTAAGTTATGTTCAACCTTTTTATATTAATGTCTCGTAGCTAAGTTATTATTATGCTTATTTAAAATGAAGTACTCATGATGTTGGGCTAATTACTAAAATTGGGTTATTGAACTTTGGACCATAATTAAGGTTTGGGCAAAAGACCGACACTTGTGGAAATTGGATTATTGACTATTAATAGATGGGGGGGGGGGGTATTGTCTAATTGAGTGACAACTCATTGGAGTCTGTCGAACCTATCTTCAAATTAATTATCCTAATAATTAATAATGATTATGGTTGTCCTATTTAGTGATGTTCATATGGAATCTGTTATAATCATTTAATTAATCAATTGGGTTGGGTAATTGATTATTCATTCTGATCAAGTGGATGAATTAATATTCATAAACTAATTAAAACAGGGGTGAATTACATACAGTGATAATTGGTGTAATTGTTGACAGAAGTGATAACTGCGTCACAGTTTAAATCCTTAATCAGTTGGAATATTTAACTTCGGGTATAAGGGTAATTTGACGAGGATACTCGCACTTTATATTTATGACCGATGGACTATTATGGACAAAAACCAGATAGACGTATCAAATAAACCAGGACAAAGGACAATTAACCCATGGTAATAAATTAAAATCAACACGTCAAACATCATGATTACGGAAGTTTAAATAAGCATAATTCTTTTATTATATTTCTCATCGTATCTTTATTTACTGTCATTTTATTACTCGCAATTTTATTTACTGTTATTTTATTTATCGTCATTTATTTATTTTACGCACTTTAATTATTGTCATTTATCTTTACGCTTAAAAATATAAAATCGACAAACCGGTCATTAAACGGTAAAAACCCCCCTTTTATAATAATATTACTACTTATATATATATATTTATATAAATATAGTTTTATAAAAATATAGTACGTAATCACTAGCTCCCTGTGGAACGAACCGGACTTACTAAAAACTACACTACTCTACGATTAGGTACACTGCCTATAGTGTTGTAGCAAGGTTTAGGTATATCCCATCCGTAAATTAATAAAACTTGTGTTATATTTTGTAGTATTTCCTAGTAAAAATAATACTATTTCGTACCCTCACGCTACATCATCATTGACATACAAAAGTTATCAAGTCATTTCAAAAAGTTAACCTGACCCAATATGATCTTTTAAAATCTATACTATAGTTTGAATGATCATGGTAATCGAAAATAGTTTAACATTTCACATAGTTTCCCAATACTTGAATAATTAGACTATAGTTTTATAAAGCTTTAAAATATGATAAAACAGTCAATTTTGATAATTGTTCAACAAATCGAGACGTGCCTTATATAGAAATTCATTTACTCGATTAGTAATATATGAAAATCCAAATTATCAATCTTATAAACAAGTTGTTTAAATATCAATTGCAGATTCAAAAGCAATTTCAATTAATGTTAATCATAATTCAGTTGTCCATATCTTTTAATTCGTTCATCGAAATTACGCGATCTCTAAATGAAAAGTTATTGATTTTTCGCCAGCTTTCCAAAAACATGCATATCATATACCTTATATCAGTAATATATGTATTAAATTTGTGATCTATCATAAACTATTTAACGACAAAATTAATCGTACTAGCATGCATAATCCTATATACTCGAGCACTAGTCAGGGATACACTATTAATATATAATAGATAAGATATAAATGCTTACGTATCAATATTGTGATTCAATATTGTAGGAAAGTACGTAGATGCAACGGAGATGATAAATACTAGTCTGACTCACGAGCAAAACCCTTGAACAATACCCAAAACCTCCTTAGTAATAACCCATAGTTTCCTTAGCTCTATCCCGCTTGAAAACCCATTTTGAAAGTGACACGCTCATGACCTCGTCGTAGTATTTTAAGTGATATAATTAATAATAATAATAATAAAATAAATAATAATAATAATAATCTTAATAATAAAAATAATAATAATAATAATAATAATAATAATAATAATAATAATAATACAGAGAGTGTAATATGTATGTGTGTGAAAAACATTCGCAGAAAACTGGAGAATTTATAGTACATTTGCTGAAACTGAACCCCATGCGATCGCATGGGTTTTATGCCTATTTCTCATGCGATCGCATGGCCCTAAAATTTAGCTCACAATTTTTTTGTTTTCATGTTTGTCGACATAGTATTATTATATATATAATATATATATAATTAATTATATATTATATTAAATTCATGTGCATAGTTGACTTGTAATTTTTGTTCCGATGACTCATACATTGTCACTCGACTTATGTCCCGGTTTCGGTTTCTCGAACGTATTTTCGTACGCTTAGGAAAACTCGTAATTTATGTTTTGTGACTCGTACCTTTGTCAAAATATAGTCTTAAATTATCAATAAACTATATCATTCAAAGTGTATCTTAAACTTTCGAGTTTTTTTGGTCATTTACTTCTATAAATCATTGTCTCGCTATTTGTTAATATATATATATATATATATATATATATATATATATATATATATATATATATATATATATATATATATATATATATATATATATATATATATATATAATAACAAATCTGTTTATGAACAAGTTAATATATATTTTCAACATTTATAAACACGTTTTAAATATACGTCGCAAGTTATTCATATAATTAATATTCCAACTTATCATATATATTCAAATAAATATTTAAAATAATAAGTTTAATGTACGGTATCAAACAATTAATACATTGTTACGTTTTCAAGTTATAGTATATATATATATGTATCTATATACATATAATTGTTCGCGAATCGTCAAGAACAACTGAAAGGTATTTGAATATATGAAAGTAGTTCAAAAATTTTGAGATTCAGTTTTACAGACTTTGCTTATCGTGTCGGAAATGTTAATCATACAAAGATTAAGTTTAAATTTAGTCAGAAATTTCCGGGTCATCACAGTACCTACCCGTTAAAGAAATTTCATCCCGAAATTTGAGTGAGGTCGTCATGACTAACAATAAAAATGTTTTCATGACGTATATGTGTTGATAAATAGAGTCTTATCACCATTGAATAATATGGATAAAACAATCCGATTATTCGAAGCGTATGAGAGAAGTTATTGTAAAAGAGTGAAATGAAGAATAGAGATTCGTCTTAACTCTTGACGTATTAACGATTGATTTCCGTAATTTAAGGAATAGAAAATCTTCATAATCTAAATAAGATTTGATTCTTCGGAATTTAAGGAAATTAAGATTTCTTTTGATTAAATGCGTAATTTACCTCGATTGCTATGTTTGATATTTTGCTATAAATTGACCTCTTCCGTTTCATTATTTTCATCACTCTTACATCTTCTTCCTCATTTCCTATTTTCAAAAGATTGTGAAAAATGCTTCATCCAGTTCTGATTCTTGATATACTCCTAACTTTCATATCTGTCATTCTTCTTTTTCATTTACTACCGGAGGAATCTGCTTACTTCTACTTTGCCCTTGGGGTTATAGTGCTTTTAATTCTCCCGTGTCTTTATGTTGCGATAAACATTGATATACACGGTTTGTAATTTATGTGTTGTTATCGGGCTTTATATTCTCCCTTATATTTCAAAGTTCCTGCTTCTATCTTCTATAATTATTGTCATCCCCAGTTAATACTTTCTTTAATTTTCTGTGATTTATACCCCAATTTCTATTTCGGAGTTTTGTCCCTTCGTTTCTTCTTCTTGTGACTAAGCATTGATTGTAATGGTCCAGAATTCGTAGGTATGGATTTTGAAATGAACATAGTTAATGTTCTAAGAAGGAAATTGTAATGGCACGATTTTGATTTGTCAAATTACTAGAATATCTGGAAAAGACCGAATCATCAAGAAAATATTTTCTTGATATTCTTAGAGATTAACTAGAATACAAGAGTCATATGACATAGCACATGATGACGTTATGATATGTGAATCATCACGTTTCATTTAGAAACTCAGCATGACTTACTGTAATATAATCACGTTGATCAAGTGTGATTATATTATACTAACTCATGCTTCAGCTCCTAACACCACTTCAAAAATATTCATATTTTAAACTCGAAGGTTTTAGAATTTAGAAACTAAAATAGTTTCTTTTATGATGTAACACAGATATCATAAGGAGAAAATTGATTTCCGATAAGAATGATTGTGGAATTATCTCCAGAAATATGGAGGATATTTATAATGAAAGATATGATGATATCTTAGAATTTCTAATATCAAAGGATGATGAAGAATATTGTCCGCAAGGGTTTAGATTCGGAAGCAAGGTATTCGTTAATGGCTTCAGCAAATACTAAATCATTTGGATTCTTGGAAGGCAGGTTTCGTCCTTGTGATTTATCCACAGCCTCCTTCACACTTTGCTCAATCCGTTTTCCAGTTCTAAACCTTTTCTTTTTATGAGCTTTGCCAACACACTATTCTTTATCAGTACTTTTCAAAATTTCGAGAACTAGTTCGCGGTTTAAGGTGTTTTTTAGAAACTTCACATTCAAAGTACGTAAGTATAGGAGATAGATGTTATATGTGCACATATAACTGTTGGAGTAGACATGCTGCGAGATTTCATAATACTGATTGCTAATTCCCAGTAATTGGCAAGACAATTCTTGTTATAAGATGCAGATGAGTAAATGATGGGGTTTCGATAAATATAATGATTTTTCAGAAAGTCAAAGATCAGTGAAGTTGTTGGTAAGTTTATTTGTGGTGGAACATAAACGGTTCCTCGGTAATGATGGCGAAAGGGGCAACGTATATATCAAGGTTATAATAAGGCTGTTTCGACTGAAGAATCAAAGTTGACTTGCTGGGGCTGTGACAAAACTGACTACTTTGTAAAGGGATTGCAAAGTTATTTTAGCTAATAAATGCCAAAGGGTCTAACACGGATACGTCTTAAACTATGACTTTGGTTTCAAGAGTTTTTCAGGTACATAACTGTGGGTAATATGTGGTTGGATCATCATCTCGATGATTCATTATTTGAAGTGTCTTCAAGAATTTCGAAGGATTTGAACACAGATTGTAATCGTTAATATACATATAATGTTCTAGCACAGTTTTGAAGTCAAAGTATAGCTTTGAAAGATTTAGGAATCTAAGAATGATGTCTTTTGTTAAATCTTGGCTTGGATTCTGATTTTTTTTAAAAAAAATCAGAATATGTAATCAAATTTGGATGAGGATGGTTGTTTTGATGTTTATAAAAGAATATATATTGTGTGAAAGTAGTGAGTATATTTAATGATTTGTTGAATCAGAATCGGAGAATGTAACATATTAATTGTGAATTTATATATCCCTTAGGTATTACCTACCTGTTAAAATATTCTCACCATTAACAGTTTGTACAAAATAATTTTCTTAATTACAATCTTTATGAAAATATACCTATATATATAGTTTCCTTAGATGTAATCATGGATTTAATGAGTTAACATAATATTAATCTCATCTGGTTTTCGACTAGGACTAGAATATATAATCTCTAACACTTTTAGAAACTACATATTCTCTGCAGAATATTTCTTTGATGAAGTTATGAATCAATACTTCATCGTTTGTTGTTGTTGGTATTCCTTGGTATCTATGGCGCGTATGACGTTGATGTTCGAGGTACAGATTGTGATGTTGAGGTGTGGGATGCGGATGTTGTTGTTGGTGGTGGTAATGATACTGTTGGCGTTGATGATGGTGGTACTGTTGATGCTGGTGATGCTGCTGGTGCTTGTAACCTTTGTACCATATTCTCTAAAGTCACCACTCGAGCACGAAGATCGTTGACTTTTTCTACTACACCGGGATGATTGTCGGTTCGGACGAGCGGATGAATAAGATCTAGAATTTGAGATAGTATATAATCATGATGAGATACTCTGGAAATGAGGGAGAAAATGGTATTACGAACAGATTCGCCTGTAAGTGCTTCAGGTTCTTCGCCAAGAGGGCAATGTGGTGGATGGAAGGGATCACCTTCTTCTTGTCTCCAATGACTAAGTAGGCTACGAACCCATCCCCAATTCATCTAGAATAGATGATGGCTAATTGGTTGATCCATTCCAGTTACACTGTCTTCGGAGTTCAGGTGAATATCCATATCGGAATAGCTGTCGGAGTTTAAGGAATTTGAACTAGATACGTGATCCATCTTGTATAATCAGGGAATTGATTTTGATTTGAGATAGATTATAGGATTTAGTTTGGTATTCTCCGATACATAATTTACATATGTATATATAATACCAAAATCCCGTAAATTACGGAGAAATTTTCGGAAGATGTCAGGAAAAGTTTACAGTAACAGATATGCTAAGATATGAATTTTGTCGGTACACTATCTATGCAGTAAGACGTGTCTAGACTTAGGAATGATAAGCAAGTAATTTTTGACGATAAATGGTAAGCAAAACTCGGTAAAAACAGATACGGTCATAGTCCAGACTCACTAATGCATCCTAACAATTACCAGTTAAACACACTAATGCAAATTCTGGTTCCCTATGACCTCAAGCTCTGATACCAACTATGAAGATCCTTCCAAATCCCTTTGGAAGAATACATCATTCATCGATTTCACAGTGAGGTACAGACCTTTATATGATACGTTTTGTAAATATTGCATTCTTTTGAAAAGGCAAACCATAATTGAATATCAAATTCCAAGGTTTTTTTGACGTTTGATGATTTCTACATATAGACAATCACTGTAATTAATAGTTTACAATACTACATCCGTTGATAATGCAGTCAAAATAAGATACATGGTGATGATTTTGTGAATGCAACGTTTTCTCGAATAAAGCATGTATGACTCCATGCACATAGCTTGTATCACATATAAGCAAACAGCGGAAGACTTCTAGAAACCTGAGAATAAACATGTTAAAAAGTGTCAACACAAAGGTTGGTGAGTTCATAGTTTTAATGTTGCGCATAATTCGTATATAAAGGTGGATCACAAGATTTCAGTTATTTCATCCGAAACGTTTATCAAAAGATTCTACGAAACAGAGCACCCTGGTAACTAAACTTTAACGTTATAATGATAATTACCCCATTCATTTTAATACACGCAAACCAACGTGTCCTAAACTCAAATAACATACGTCTGTTAAAAGGCTAGCGCTCTAGCTTGGACGGGGATGTCAAGCCCTATGGATCCATATACTATTATTCGTGCCCACCAGTCCATATCCTATGTACTGGCAGTTACTAGTTACCAAAGCTAAGGAATTTTTGGTTCAAACTCAGTGTAGAATTAAGTATGTACTTGTATCCATTGCGTTTAAATATATTGCATGTATTCTCAGCCCAAAAATATAGATTGCAAAAGCAATTAAAAAGGGAGCAAATGAAACTCACCTTAGCAGCACATAAGGTCATTTACCAAAAAGTGACCGAAACTCGGAATACAAAATTAACCGTAGATCTCAACCTATAGAACATATGTTGGTCAATACATGTCTAATAAGCTAGGTTGGGTCATAGTGTATCACAATCCTTATGCTCGAGATTGACATACAAAAGTTATCAAGTCATTTCAAAAAGTTAACCTGACCCAATATGATCTTTTAAAATCTATACTATAGTTTGAATGATCATGGTAATCGAAAATAGTTTAACATTTCACATAGTTTACCAATACTTGAATAATTAGACTATAGTTTTATAAAGCTTTAAAATATGATAAAACAGTCAATTTTGACAATTGTTCAACAAATCGAGACGTGCCTTATATAGAAATTCATTTACTCGATTAGTAATATATGAAAATCCAAATTATCAATCTTATAAACAAGATGTTTAAATATCAATTGCAGATTCAAAAGCAATTTCAATTAATGTTAATCATAATTCAGTTGTCCATATCTTTTAATTCGTTCATCGAAATTACGCGATCTCTAAATGAAAAGTTATTGATTTTTCGCCAGCTTTCCAAAAACATGCATATCATATACCTTATATCAGTAATATATGTATTAAATTTGTGATCTATCATAAACTATTTAACGACAAAATTAATCGTACTAGCATGCATAATCCTATATACTCGAGCACTAGTCAGGGATACACTATTAATATATAATAGATAAGATATAAATGCTTACGTATCAATATTGTGATTCAATATTGTAGGAAAGTACGTAGACGCAACGGAGATGATAAATACTAGTTTGACTCACGAGTAAAACCCTTGAACAATACCCAAAACCTCCTTAGTAATAACCCATAGTTTCCTTAGCTCTATCCCGCTTGAAAACCCATTTTGAAAGTGACACGCTCATGACCTCGTCGTAGTATTTTAAGTGATATAATTAATAATAATAATAATAATGATAACACTAATAATAATAATAAAATAAATAATAATAATAATCTTAATAATAATAATAATAATAATAATAATATTAATAATAATAATAATAATAATAATAATAATAATAATAATAATAATAATAATAATAATAATAATAATAATAATAATAATAATACAGAGAGTGTAATATGTATGTGTGTGAAAAATATTCGCAAAAAACTGGAGAATTTATAGTACATTTGCTGAAACTGAATCCCATGCGATCGCATGGGTTTTATGCCTATTTCTCATGCGATCGCATGGCCCCAAAATCCAGCTCACAATTTTTTTGTTTTCTTGTTTGTCGACATATTATTATATATATATATAATATATATATAATTTATATAATTAATTATATATTATATTAAATTCATGTGCATAGGTGACTTGTAATTTTCGTTCCGATGACTCGTACATTGTCACTCGACTTATGTCCCGGTTCCGGTTTCTCGAACGTATTTTTGTACGCTTAGGAAAACTCGCAATTTATGTTTTGTGACTCGTACCTTTGTGAAAATATAGTCTTAAATTATCAATAAACTATATCATTCAAAGTGTATCTTAAACTTTCGAGTTTTTTTGGTCATTTACTTCTATAAATCATTGTCTCGCTATTTGTTAATATATATATATATATATAATAACAAATCGTTTTATGACCAAGTTAATATATATTTTCAACATTCATAAACATGTTTTAAATATACGTCGCAAGTTATTCATATAATTAATATTCCAACTTATCATATATATTTAAATAAATATTTAAACCAATAAGTTTAATGTACGGTATCAAACAATTAATACATTGTTACGTTTTCAAGTTATAGTATATATATGTATCTATATACATATAATTGTTCGCGAATCGTCAAGAACAACCGAAAGGTATTTGAATATATGAAAGTAGTTCAAAAATTTTGAGATTCAGTTTTACAGACTTTGCTTATCGTGTCGGAAATGTTAATCATACAAAGATTAAGTTTAACTTTGGTCAGAAATTTCCGGGTCATCACAGATGATGAAGAATATTGTCCGCAGAGGTTTAGAGTCAGGAGCAAGGTATTCGTTAATGACTTCAGTAGATACTGAATCATTTAGATTCTTTAAAGGCAGGTTTAGTCTTTGTGATTTGTCCACAGCCTCCTTCATAGTTTGCTCAATCCGTTTTCCAGTTCCAATCCTTCTCTTTTTCTGAGCTTTGCCAACACACTATTCTTTATCATCAAACTTTTTACTGTTAAGGTCATTTATGGTTTTTGCTGCTTCATCAGCATTTTTGAAAATTTCAAGAACTAAATCGTAGATTGGGGTGTTTTTCATAAACTTCACATTCGAAGTATGTAAGTTCAGGAGATAGACGTTATATGTACACATATAACTGTTGGCGTAGACATGCTGCGAGATTTCAAAATACTGATTGCTGATTCTCAGTAATTGGTATGGCAATTATCGTTACAAGATGCAGATGAGTACATACTAGGGTTTTAATGAATAAATATATATATTTTTCGGAGAGACTTTAGTCGAAGTTGCTGGTACATCTGCTGATAATGTGGTGGAATATAAAAGGTTCTCTGGTAATAAAAAGATAATCGTATATATCAAGGTTATAATAAGGCTATTCCGGATGAAAAATCGAAGTTGACTTGCTGAAGCTGTGGCAGAATTTGCTACTTTGAAAAGGGATCGCAAAGTTATTTTTTGCTAATAAATGCCAAAGGATCTGACACGGATACATGTTAAACTATGACTTTGGTTTCGAGAGTTTTTCAGGTGCATGACTATGGGTAACATGTGGTTGGGTCATCATCTCGATTGTTCATTATTTGAAGTGTGTTCAGGAATTTCGAAGGGTTTGAACACAGATTGTAATCGTTAATATACATATGATGTTCTAGAATTTTGAATGATACGAATATTTTTTCTGGGTTCTATGAATAGAAATGATGTTTTAGCACATTTTTGAAGTCAAAGTATAGCTTTGAAAGATGTAAGAATCTAAGAGTGATGTCTTCTGTTAAATCTTGACTTGGATTTTGATTTGTCAAAATCAGAGTACGTAATCAAATTTGGATGAAAATGGTTGTTTTGATTTTCATAAAAGAATGTATATTGTTGTGAAAGTAGTGAGTATAGTTGGTGATTGTTGAATCAGATTCGAAGAATGTAACATATTAATTGTAAATTTATATATCTCTCGGGTATTACTTACCCGTTAAAAAAATTCACAATTAATATTGTGTACAAAAGAATTTTTATTACATTCTTTATGAAAATATATATATGTGTATATTTTCTTCAGATGTAACATAGATTTAATGAGTTAATATTAAATTAAACTCATTTGATTTTTCGGCTGGAACTAGAAATGAATAATCTCTAAAACTTTAGAAATTTCGTAATCTTTGTGGATTATTACTTCAACGTAAATGAAATTATAAAACAATACTTCATTATTCATTTTTATTGATATTTACTCGGTGAATGATGTTGGTGCTCGTGAAATTCTTGTGAACTTCACAAGATATTAATGATGTTTTCTAGAAAGTTTCGAGTACGGTGAAAATGAAAGTGTAATATCAAACATGTATTTGAATAGCACACTTGGTTTATTATGACCTGGAATTTATTGAATTGAAATAGAGATTGTAGTTAACGATGGTTAAATCGTTAAGGAAGGATGTACATCTTAGCATATTAGTAATATGAATTTAATCGAGTAGTATCTACCCTTATTTAATTCACACATAATAGCTTAGTACGAAAGATTTATTTTGATCTCAAAATATATATATATATATATATATATATATATATATATATATATATATATATATATATATATATATATATATATATATAATTTCTTCATAGGGAATGAGTTAATACTTCATAACTCGTTGATACAATATACGCGTTATTGATTCGTAATGATGTCCACGGTGATTTTGAACTGGCGGAGCTTGCAATGTTATAAGTGCTGCTGATTCCGACAACGCTGACGGCACTGACTGTGCTGGTGATGCTAACGGTACAGTTGATGCTGCTGGTAAAACAAATCTAGCTTGTAAATCACGCACCATTCTTGTCAGGGTTTCTACTCTTCCTTCTATCGTTTTGTTTACTCATCTGATTTATGATTAGGGCTAGAATAGATAATCTCTAAGACTTTGGAGATTACATAATCGCCGTAGAATGTTTCTCCAATAAAGTAATGAATCAATACTTCGTCGGTTATTGTTGTTGGTATTCCTTGGTACTTACAGTGCGTATGTTGTTAATGCTCAAGGTACAAATTGTGATGTTGAGGTGTGGGATGCTAAGGTTATTGTTGGTGGTGGTAATGGTATCGTTAGTGTTGACGATGGTGGTGCTGTTGATGCCGGTGTTGCTCCTGGTGCTTGTAACCTTTGCACCATATTCTCCAAAGCCACTACCCGAGCGCGAAGTTCGTTGACTTCTTCTATTACACCGGGATGATTGTTGGTTCGGACGAGCTGATGAATAAGATCTAGAATTTGAGATAGTATATAATTGTGACGAGATACTCTGGAAATGAGAGAGAAAATGGTGTCTCGAATAGGTTCGCCGGTAAGTGCTTCAGGTTCATCGCCAAGAGGGCAATGTGGTGGATGGAAGGGATCACCTTCTTCTTGTCTCCAGTGATTAAGTAGGCTACGAACCCATCCCCAATTCATCCAGAATAGATGATGACTAATTGGTTGATCCATTCCGGTCACACTGCTTTCGGAGCTCGAGTGAAACTCCATATCGGAATCCGAGGGACTTGAACTAGCGGCGAGTTCCATTTTGTACGATTGAATAAAAGATTTTTCAATATGAAATGATTTTCGGTTATCGGATGGTATTCTAATTACATAGAATATCTATATATATATATATATATATATATATATATATATATATATATATATATATATATATATATATATATATATATATATATATATATATATATATATATATATATATATATATATATATATAGAGCAAAAGATTTCGTAGATTACGGAGAAATTTACGGAGTATGACATGCAAAGTTTACAGTAACAGATACGCTAAGATGTGAATTAGCAGATACGTTAAGATATGAATTTTGTCTATACACTATTCATGCAATCAATGCAATAAGATGTGTCTAGACTAAGAATGATAAGCAGGTAATTTCCAACAAAAATGATAAGCAAAACTTTTGACATTCAGACACGGTCGAAGTCCAGACTCATTAATGTATCTCAATATCTATCAGTTAGACACACTAATGCAAGACCTGGTTCGCCAAGACCACCGCTCTGATACCATAAGAAGCGACCCGTCCTAATCCATAAGGACGAATACAATAACATATGGATACATTGCGAGGTATCTGACCTCTATATGATACATTTTACAAACATTGCATTTGTTTTTAAAAGACAACTTTCATTACATCGAAAGATGATAGGTATGCATACCATTTCATAATATTCTAACTATAAATGACCTAATCTGTCATTTAATTAATAATAATCTTTATTGAACCCAATGACTTGAATGCAACGTCTTTTAAAATATGCCATGAATGACTCCAAGTAATATCTCTAAAATGAGCAAATGCACAGCGGAAGATTTCTTTCATACCTGAGAATAAACATGCTTTAAAGTGTCAACCAAAAGGTTGGTGAGTTCATTAGTTTATCATAATCGATCATTTTCATAATTTTAATAGACAACAAGATCCTCATTTTTCATAAAATCATTACACTCACAAGTGTATAAAATCCATTCGTATGATGAACACCTGGTAACCGACATTAACATAATGCATATAGAATATCCCCCGCATACTCGCAAGTATGCCATAAATATTGGCAATCGCAATCACCATTTAAATCGAAGTACTAAAGCATTCCAAATTCCAGAATGGGGTTTGTTAGGCCCATAGATCTATCTTTAGGATTCGCGTCAATTAGGGGCCATTTCTGTAGAGACCCATCCTAATCCATCCAGACGAAGTCCATATCGATTATAAACGATTCACAACAGTTGATTACATCGCGAGGAACTTGACCTCTATATGATACATTTTACAACCATTGCATTCGTTTTTGAAAAGACAATCTTTCATTACATCGAAAGTTGATGGCATGCATACCATTTTATAATATATCTAACTATAATTGACTTAATAATAATCTTGATGAACTCCATGACTCGAATGCAACGTCTTTTGAAATATGCCATGAATGACTCCAAGTAATATCTTTAAAGTGAGCAAATGCACAGCGGAAGATTTCTTTCATACCTGAGAATAAACATGCTTTAAAGTGTCAACCAAAAGGTTGATGAGTTCATTAGTTTAACATAAATAATCATTTTCATCATTTTAATAGACCACAAGATTTTCATTTCTCATAAATATACGTCTCATGCATAGAGACAAAAATAATCATTCATATGGTGAACACCTGGTAACTGACATTAACAAGATGCATATAAGAATATCCCCTATCATTCCGGGAAATCCTTCGGACATGATAAAAACAACATCGAAGTACTAAAGCATCCGGTACTTTGGATGGGGTTCGTTAGGCCCAATAGATCTATCTTTAGGATTCGCGTCAATTAGTAGACTGGTTTACTAATTCTTAGGTTACCAAGCAAAAGGGGCATATTCGGCTTCGATCATTCAACCATATAATGTAGTTTCGATTACTTGTGTCTATTTCGTAAAACATTTATAAAAGCACATATATTCTCAGTCCCAAAAATATATATTGCAAAAGCATTTAAAAAGGGAGTAATGAAACTCACCTAATATATTTTGTAGTAAAAATACATATGACAATATTGATTAACTGAACAATGCAGGGTTTGGCCTCGGATTCACGAACCTATATCAATTATTTATATTAAAACATATAATTAACATGTAAAAAAAATCCAGCTAGTTTATATATAATTATTATATAATATATTAGTTATTTAAAAATAGTAATGTATTTGTTATTTCAAATGTTATATATATTTATATGTATATGTTATTTTATATTAAAATAGTACATTAGATATATTTATGATATATAATAACTTTATTTGTATATAAATATCTTTTGTTTGTTAAATTAATAATTATGATAATACTAAAATAATAATAGTCATAATAATAATAAAAATAATAATAATAATGATAAAAAAATAATAATAATAATGTTAAAAATAGTAATGATAATAAAATTAATACTTATAATAATAGTAATATGATATATGTTAATACATATATTAATAATAATAATAATAATAATAATAATAATAATAATAATAATAATAATAATATTAATATTAATGATAATAATAATACTTATATAACAATAATAATAATGATATGATAATAATAATAATAATAATAATAATAATACTTATTAATAATTAATAATAATAATCATGTTAGTCTTAGTAATAATAATAAGTAATCTAAAAATAATAACAACAACAATAATAATAATAACAATAATAATAATAATAATAATAATAATAATAATAATAATAATAATAATAATAATAATAATAATAATAATAATAATAATAATAATAATAATAATAATAATAATAATAATAATAATAATAATAATAATACCTTGAATATTAAGTAAGTCCATTAAAGTTTAAGGAGTCCAAGATTATGACCCATTTGTATTGATAAATGGATCTCTAAACAGCCCATCAAGTAGTCCAGTAACTTTAGCAGGTTTCTTCGTGTTAGGTTCATATCGAATAATAAGGGTATCGAGCAGAGCATTCACCAGTTTCTTAAATCATGGTTTCAATTTCTTCTCTGCTCATCATCGATCATCTTCCATCATCATTTCATTATCATCGATCTTCCTTATCATGTAATAGAAATCGACAGAAGGTTGCAGGTATTTTGGGAATTCGATGGTGGTTGCCAATAGGTTTGATGAGGGGGTTGATTAATCATGCTTCAACTTCTCAAATCATAATCATCATCTTCATCATCAACTGATTAATCAAGTGGTAATCATCGGTGAATAGCAGGTTAATCAGTTGTCATCATCCCTGTTCAACTTCTTCATCGTCTTTTTCCTCATCGTTGATCATCATCCTCCATCCATCAATCGAGTAATCGATTAAATAATCGGTGATGTAGGTAATTGGTTCTTTAATACCTTTTTAATTTCTTCATCCCTCTAAAAAAAATAATTTTTCTGTATTTTAATTGGATCCACACGAATTAGTAACAATATGAAGATTTCAATTTGATATTTTGTGATTTTTGTCAAATTCCATAATTTGATTTTTATAGACTGCTGTTTGACTACAGGGTTGGAGGAGTTGAATGTGTTCTGCTAATTCGCCCAGATAATTTCATCAATTTGATGATAGATACATGAAGGTACACCTTGATCTGAGGTTAGGTAAGTGTAATTTGTAGTTCAAAGTTATTTCAGTTTCGATGCAGGGTATTGTTGGAATTGTAACAAAAACAAATAGATTTAAGAGGTGTTTCTTGGATGGTTTTGCTTGTCAACAACAGTAAATAACAATAACATGGTGAAGTTGCAGGTTTTGTAATGGTTTGATTAATCAGTAGTGTTTTCAGTTTGTGATGTATGTATGTAATCATATATGTGTTGGTTTGATGATAATTCAATATGGTAGTTTGTGCATTTAATAGTTTAATATGATATGGTTGTTCTAGGCTTACCAATACAGCAGCAAAACAGCAGCATTAGTTATTTCGAATACGTACATGCAGCTGTACTGATATAGAAGACATAATCGTGTAGCAACAGTTGGTCATAGTGATGATTTGGTGATGTTTGTGTTCGACAAAAGAAGATTGAACCAGAAACAGAACCCGTGGTAAGTTTGATGGAAACATTGACCAACAACAAAATATTGAAGGTGATCGTTTGGCTTTGACAGAAACAGATAATAGAAACAATTATTGAAGTAGCACAATGGTGCCGGTGTTGATGAATGTTATGATAATGATCGAGTAATAGAAATAAAACATGGTAATTGATTTGTTTTTGCTTAAATGATGCAGGTGGTGACCAAGTGGTGGTGACGGTTTTCAATGGTGGAAGATGATTTGAGCGTGGTCATTCATTAGTGGTTATCGATGTGGTGTTCAGTGATGTTTTTCGAACAGAAAATAGACAGGATATTGAGGATATTGTAGCAGTATTAGTAGAACGGGGTGGAGCAGCAGCACAATAGTTTTTCGTGGGTTCATGGTGGTTTCTTGGATTAGTTTCGAGCTTCATAGCAGCAGTAGCAACTTGTACCAGCCTTTGTTGTTTTAATTGGGTTATGGTGAAGTTAGATGGTGGAGGAAGGTGGTTTTAGGGTAAAGTTTTATGTCAAACGAGTATGCATATGTATGCATATTGTATATAAGGAATAAGTAAGTGGTGTTTGGTTAACACTTTACACATAAAGAAATAGAATTTGGTTAGTCAAAAGGAGAAGATAGAATAGAATATGGGTGTGTTCCCTGAATGAATGATAACTCCATATATAGGTATATATTATATTGATTGATGTAGATATATAATAGATAGTATATTCAATCACTATAGTAACCAAATTCTTCACTCAATCATCAACAGGAATTGAAGAGAAAAAGAATAGATATCGATACAGATATTTAACAAAATTCGTACCAATGATTTTGATGTGTAATAATTTGTAGACAAAAACAATTTTTGTTACAGTTTGACAGGGATTTTTAACAGGTTCCAAATATATACCTAATCCTATATAACCCATATTAATAACTAAATAAATAAGTATATTAATAATTAATTATGTAAATAATAACATTAATGATTAATAATAATAACAACTATGGTAATAATAATTATTAATAACAATATTAAAAATGATATACTAATGATATTATCTTATTTTACATCTTTAATTCTAATGATTAAATTGTATTTTCTTATTTCAAATTATTATACATACTTATACTTGTATTCATATATATATATATATATATATATATATATATATATATATATATATATATATATATATATATATATATATATATATATATATATATATATATATATATATATATATTATTTATTTATTTATTTATTTACAATAATTGTTCGTGAATCGTCGGAAATAGTCAAAGGTTAATTGATCACATGAACATAGTTTTCAAAGTTTTTGAGATTTTAACATTACAGACTTTGCTTATCGTGTCGAAAACATATAAAGATTAAGTTTAAATTTAGTCGGAAATTCCCGGGTCATCACAGTACCTACCCGTTAAAGAAATTTCGTCCCGAAATTTGAGTGAGGTGGTCATGGCTAACAATAAAAATGTTTTCATGACGAATATGAGTTGATAAATTTAGTTTTATCATCATTGAGTAATATGGATAAATATAATTCGATTATTCGAAGAGTACGAATGTAGCTATCACCAAAGAGTGAAATAGGAAAGTAAAGATTCATCTTAACTTTTGACAGAGTCAGGGTTGAATTCCAGAATTCAAAAGATTTAAAAGAAAATCTAGGAAATCTATAAGATCTGATTCTTCGGGATTTATGGAAATTAAGATCTCTTTAATTAAATGCGATCATCTGTCTCGATTGCTCTGTCGGATGTTTCCATTATAAATTTACCTCTTCCATTTTATTATTCTCACCATTCCTATACTTTCTTTCTTAGTTCATACATCCAAAAGATTGTGAAAATGCTTAATCCAATTCTAATCCTTGATATTTTTCTAATTATCATTTCTGTCATCCTTCTTTTCAATCTTCTATCAGAAGAATCTGTTTACTTCTACTATTACCTTGGGGTGATACTATTCTTAATTATACCGTGTCTTTATATTGCTATTCGTATTAATATCCATGGTTTGTAACCTCCGTGTTATTATTGGGCTTTATATTTTCTCTTATATTTTAGAGTCCCTGCTTCCGTCTTCTATAATCATCGTCATTCACAGTTAATGCTCTCTTTTATTTGCTGTGATTTATACCCCCTTTCTCTTTCGGAGCTTCATGCTTTTGTTTTCTCGTCCCGATTCTACATCAAACGAATAATAGTCCAGAATTTGTAGATATAGAGTTTTGTATGATTATAATGTTCTAGGCAGGAAGGAATGTATTAGCACGATTTGATTTATCAAATTACCAGAATCCCTGAGGATGGAACTATCAAGAATATATTTTCTTGATATGTTCAGAGGTTAAGTAGAATGAAAGAGTTATGTAACATGGCACATGATGATGGTATGATCTACTGTGAATCATCATGTTCCAATAGAAACTCAGCATGACTTACTGTAATATAATCAAGTTGATCAAGTGTCATTATATTATACTAACTAATGCATCAGTTCCCAACATTACTTCAATAACATTCATATTTTAAGCTCGAAAGTTTACAGAATATAGAAACTAACAGTTTCTATATGATGTAACACTGATAGCATGAAGAGATTAATGATTTCAGATAAGAATAGTTATGAAAATATCTTCAGAAATATGGAGGATATTTATAATGAAAGATACGATGATATCTTGGAATTTCTAATATCGAAGGATGGTGAAGAAAATTTTTCCGCAAGAGTTTGGAGTCGGAAGCAAGGTATTCGCTAAAGGTTTCATCAGAAACAGAATCATTAGGATTCTTAATGTACAAGTTTAGTCCTTGTGATTTGTTCAGAGACTCCTTCATAGTTTGCTCAATCAGTTTTTCAGTTTCAAACTTTTTCAGAGCTTTGCCAACATACAATTCTTTATCATCAACTTTTGGCTGTTGAGGTCGTTTATAGTTTTTGTTGCTTCATTCAACTTTTCAAAATTCAGAGCATTAATTCGCAGACTGGGTGCTTTTCAGAATTTCAGAATGAAAGATCATAATTCTAAGAGATAAAGGTTATATGTATACATATAACTGTTGATGTAGAAATGTTGCGAGATTCGAAATACTGATTGCTGATTCCCGGTAATTGGTATGGCAATTATCGTTACAGAACGCGGATGAGTATATGATAGGGTATTAATGAATAAATATAGTGATTTATCTAAGTGACTTTCGCCAAAGGGTAGTGAAGTTGCTGGTACGTTTACTGTTAATGTGGTGGGATTTAAACAGTTCCCAGGTAACGAAGGCAAAAAGACAACGTATATATCAAGGTTATAATAAGGTTGTTTCGAACGAAAAGTCGAAGTTGACTTGCTGGAGCTGTGACAAAACTGACTATTGTGAAAAAGAGTTGCAAAGTTATTTTCGGTAATAACAACGCCAAAGAAGTTAGCACAGATACGTGTTAAACGTTTTCTCAAGTTCTGAATGTTTTCAGGTGCATAACTATATGCATCGATCTTTTCTTCCGTAGATGAAGTGCGGTTGGTTCATCCTCTCGATTGAGGTGTTTTCAAGAATCATGAAAGGTTTGAACGCATATTGTAATCGTCAGGATACAAATGAGGTTTAAGATGAAGTCAAGTGGCAAACTTGAAGAATTGTTTAGTTTCATATGTTATAATCAATATTTTAAATCATTTTTAATTGTCCAATCTTGATAGTCCACAGTCGATAGTCCACAGTTAACAGTCAATAATTCATATATAGTTTAATTTATAATATTCGAATTAATTAATACGTATTGTGACCTGTGTACATGTCTCAGACTCGATCACAACTCAAAGTATATATATTATTATAGAATCAACCTCAATCCTGTATAGAGAACTCGATCATTACTGCATATAGAGTGTCTATGGTTATTCCAAATAATATATATATATGCGTCGATATGATATGTCAAAACCTTGTATACGTGTCCCGATATTTAAAGTGCGTAAAATAAATACAGAAATTAAATGACGATAAATAAAATTGCGAGAATGTAAATTGTGATAATTAAATTGCGATAAATAAATTGTAATCAGTTAGCTAGGAACAATTAGCTAGGAACAGTTAGCGTGAATTCTTAACAGAATTTCTCATAGTTAATTTGTTTGTTTCTAACAAATTTTATTTTGTCAAATGTTTTCTTCATTATGCTACTTGTTGGATTCTGATAAATCAAAATTCAAATATGAATTTGGATGAAAATGGTTATTCTGTGGTGAACGGATTTGTATATCGGTGGTTGTAAGTAGGATAGTAAATGACTGTTGAATCAGCTTCGACGAATGTACAGTGTAACTTATTAAGGTGAAATCTAAATACTCCTCGGGTATTACCTACCCGTTAAAATATTTTCACCATTAACAGTTTGTACAAAAGAATTTTTAATTACAATCTTTATGAAAACATATATACGTATATATTTTCTTCAGATGTAATCATGAATTTAATGAGTTAATATAATATTAATCTCATTTGATTTACCGTTAGAACAAGAGTATACAACTAAAATATTAGAGATTACATAATCGCCATGTCGAACGAAGATAAATGATGTAGAACGTTATGTAGAATGAAGATAATCGATGTAGGACATCATGTAGAACGATGATTATACTCAAGGTACAGAATGAGATGTTAAGGCATGTGATGTTGAAACTTGGGTTGTTGGTGGTACTGTTGGTGCCGGTGATGTTGCTAAAGCTGGTAAGTTTTGCACCATATTCTCCAAATTAATTACTCAAGTGCGAAGCTCGTTTACTTCTTCTATTATACCGAAATGATTATCGGTTCGGACGAGCAGATAAATAAGGTTCAGAACTTAGGATATCATGTAATCGTGGTGGGATATCCTGGCAATGAGCGTGAATATGGTGTTTCGGACAGGTTCGCCGATAAGTGCTTCAGGTTCTTCACCAAGAGGTGAATTCGGTTGATGGAAGGGATCGCCCTCTTCTCGTCTCCATTGATTAAATCGATTACGAACCCATCAGATGAATTGGGGATGGCTGATTGGTTGACTCATTCTGGTCATGCTGCTTTCGGAGCTTGAGTGAAACTACATATCGGAATAGCTGTCGGAATAACTGTCGGAATAGCTATCGGAATCTGAGGGACTCAAACTGGTTGAGGGATTTATCTCGTATGATCAGATGAAGGATTTTCGATAAGAAATATATTATAGGATGTAGATTAGTACCTTGCAATATATAATTTACATATGCATATATAATACTAAAATCCCATAAGTTACGGAGGAATCTACTGAATCTGTCAGGCGAAGGTAACAATAACAGATACGCTAAGATACGAATCAGCAGATATGCTCAGATATGAATTTTGTCTATACACTATTCATGCAATCATTACAGTATGATGTGTCTAGACTAAGAATAATGAGCAGGTAATTTCCTAAGGATGATAAGCAGATGATTTCCGACAAAAATGATAAGCAAAACTTTTGGCATTGATGTTATGCGAGGTGTATATAAAATAGTTATTAATTTTAGCAGGAAATACTATTAAATACGATACAATTTTACACAAGATATTTATTTATTTATAGAATGGATATACTTAAACCTTGCTACAACACTTATAGGCAGTGTACCTAATCGTACAGTAGTGTAGTTTTTAGTAAGTCCGGTTCGTTCCACAGGGAAATCTTTAAACAAAGCTCAACGCTATATTAGTTTACTTTTATAAAAATACAAATATATATATATGTAATATTATTATTATAAAGGGGGGTTTTTACCGTTTAATGACCGGTTTGTCGATTTTAAGACTTTAGTCGCAGTTAAAACCTAATGTAAAATATAAAATAAATACAAGACTTAAATTAAAGCGTAAAGTAAATAACGATAATGAAATTGCGAATAATAAAAATGCGATAAAATAAAATTGCGATAATTAAAAAGTACGATAATTAAAAGTGCGATTAAATAACAATAAATAAAAGTGCGATAATTAGAAGTGCAATTAAATATAAAATAAAGGAAATTAAATATGAAATAAAAGAATTATGCTTATTTAAACTTCCGTAATCATGATGTTTGACGTGTTGATTTTAGTTTTATGCCCATGGGTTAATTGTCCTTTGTCCTGGATTATTCAATATGTCCATCTGGTTTTTGTCCATAACAGTCCATCAGTCATAAATATAAAGTGCGAGTGTCCTCGTCAAATTATTATTATACCCGAAGTTAAATATTCCAACTAATTGGGGATTCGAATTGTAACAAGGTTTTAATACTTTGTTTAATGAATACACCAGGTTATCGACTGCGTGTAAACCAAGGTTTTACTACTTTGTTAACAATTACACCAATTACCCTTGAATGTAATTTCACCCCTGTTTTAATTATTCTAGTGGCTATTAATCCATTCCCGTGTCCGGTTAAATGAACGATTATTCGTACATATAAATACCCCACCCATCGTGTCCGATTGAGTGTATATGGTAATTTATAGGGACGCCCAATTGTAAATCTTTATATTAACATTAACAAACTTTCATTTAATTAAACAAATATAAAGCCCATTAATAGCCCATAGTCTAATTTCCACAAGTGTCGTTCTTTTGTCCAAACCCCAATTATGGTACAAAGCCCAATTACCCAATTTTAGTAATTAGCCCAACATCATGATTACTTCGTTTTAAATAAGCATAATAATAACTTAGCTACGAGACATTAATATAAAAAGGTTGAACATAACTTACAATGATTAAAAATAGCGTAGCGTTACACGGACAGAATTTCGACTTACACCCTTACAACATTCGCTAACATACCCTTATTATTAGAATTATAATTAAAATTAAAATATAAATTATATATATATATATAAGTTTTACGTATGATAAGAGAAGAAAAAGATGATGATTTTGATCAGAATTCGGTTGGCTTTATAGGCAGAGTTGAATTTTGGGGCTCCGCGACTCGCGGCAAAATGCTCTTCAAACTCCGCGAGTCGCGGAGGTTAATTTTACAGCTCAGTCCTTGGAGTTTTCTCTGCCGACGGTTTTTAATATATATATATAATATATATATAATTAATATAATTAATTATATATTATATTATATTTATATACATAGTTAATTTGTAATTTTTAGTCCGTTGCGTCGAGCGTTAAGAGTTGACTCTGGTCCCGGTTCCGGATTTTCGAACGTCCTTGCGTACAATTTTATATTTTGTACTTTGCGTTTTGAATCTTGTACTCTTGTGATTTCGAGACGTTTCTTATCAATAATTGGAACCTTTTTGATTGTCTTTTGTACTTTTGAGCTTTTTGGTCGTTTGCATCTTCAATTCGTCGAATCTGTCTTTTGTCTTCACCTTTTATTATTTAAACGAATATCACTTGTAAATAGAACAATTGCAACTAAAAGCTTGTCTTTCTTGAGGAATATTGCTATGAAATATATGTTCGTTTTTAGCATTATCAAATATTCCCACACTTGAGCGTTGCTTGTCCTCAAGCAATATTGTCTTGAAATACAAGAATCACTTCTTTATTCTTCACACTTTGTACATCAGTGATTTCTATACGGCGGTATAAACAATGGTAGTAACGATATGGTTTACAGTCCCACATGACTATAAAAATTTAGATCCATTAAGGAAATTGGATTTTTATGAAAACATTTGATCTTTTGAAATCTAGTTTTTACCCTAGATAAGTTTTCCGGAATAACCCTTTACCGGTGTTTGCAAAATATTTTTGTGGGTTTGGTGGGTTTCAGATTTGAAAATTTTAGCTCAAAACTTGCGGTTTTGTGTCACCCACTTGCTAACCTTGTATTTGGAAAGCAACACGTCCAGTTTACTTGTCCCGTATATTACCTTTCGGCAAACTACCGTCCGGTTATAAAGGAAAGCGTTGAACAAGCAACTGTTAAGGCAATGTCCCGTGACATGCTTTTGATTATGGTCTATAACGTGTCGGACGCAATTACTATCCTTGGTAGGAGCAATAGTAAAGCTCACCCTTATAATTTTTCGGTCTGGCACAAGGTCCTGTCTTTGACCATTATGCAACCACCGTTCTTACGGTTGACACCCGATTTAGTTCAGGTGACCTAATGAATTCCAGGTGAATTCCTAGGATTTTACGTTCAATGGTAATGAACGCATTGAAAATAGGGTTTTCAGAAAACAAATCGGTTTGTAATTTTGATCAAAATATTTTCTCGTTTAAGCTCGAGTTTAGATATCATTGAATTCCATGAGCTTGAATTCTCAATCTTTAAGGTCAATCTCTAGGATTGAGTAATATCAGTCTTAAAAGCTGATTTTTAATCTTTAAGGAGATTATCCTTTCTGGGGATCTGATTCATTAGTCTTATCCAGCTAATTTGCATGGTGCCCCCCCATTGTACGAGATAAATCCTTCTCATGGTTAGGATAAATCTGACCACTTGGCGACCCTGTTTAATGCTGAGGTCCGTGGATTTCCTGCTGATTTTAGTGATGACTTTTCTAGGTTTTTCGTCAACCTACAGCTGGTCTGGACGACAACTTCATGACCTAAATCAAGAAGCGCGTTTCTTTTTCGGAAGACTTTACTTCCTTTTAATGATGGAATTGATTCATCGTGTAGATCCATCTTTTCTTTTCTTTCATCGGGTAAAACAGTTTAGTTTAGTCCAAAGCAAAAGTATTTTCAGTTATTTGTTACAGATATATGTGACATATGTTTAAGATAACTTGGTAAATTTTCCCACACTTGGCTTTTTATTTTTCTTTTTATCGTCCTCTATTCCATTTTAAATGAATTTTGACATTTTAATTTGTTTCTTAATTTATGTTCTTTCTGAGATAACAATAATTTCGGTGTTAAAACCTAGTTTTATCGTTCATAAATATGTATAAACATGATTTTGAATTCATTTAATTGAAAATTTTGAAAAATTTTACTAGAATTGGGTAGTCAGTATATAAGACTAGGGCTGTTCTTTTTTATCAGAGAGCACTAGATTCTAATACAACTACTGTTTTACTAGTATTTTTAATGGTAACCAAGTGTTTAAGATAAAAATTTTAAAATCCGAAAGAATTTAACCCCTTCCCACACTTAAGATCTTGCAATGCCCTCATTTGCAAGAAATCAGTAACAATTTAAATTATTGAGGGTGATTTGTGTGAAAATGATTAAATTTTACCAAAGTTTCCAAATATATTGGCGTTTGTTTGCTGAATGATAAATGTTGCACATCATTTGTTCATTCCGTCTTGTTGTTATTTCACACATATTTTGCATCTTGTCGTCAAAATTAGTTGCTTTTGCTGAACTTAATGCCAGTCTTTGAAAATGCGTTGTTTTACCCTGTTGTGTACATAAGATAAACTGCAAACATATATACATATTTTTGAAGTTTGGTATATTACCCCACATTCAATAATTATTAAAATCTAAGAATAAAAGTTAGATAATTATAAAAATGATTACAATATTAACAAAAATATTAAATGTATCAATAATTACAAATTACAAAATAATAAAAAAATAATAAGTAAACTAAGGATGATATTGGTACCAATAGGGGTTTCAGGCATAACCATAAGTGCTATAGAATGCTTCGGCAGGGTCATACGTAGGATATGGTGGCTGCATCTCTATAGACCAAGGAGGGAAGACGGGTTTCGGTGTAGGAATATAGTTTCTACCTATATGTTGGCAATGAGCTATGATCTGGTTCTGATGAACTTTCCAATCTTCAAATGCTCTCTGTCTAGCATTTTCATATTCCTGAGAAGCTATAAACCTATGCATTTCTTGCATCTCATTCCCCCCTCCTACATTACCTTGTTGCTGGTTTCTCTCCACCTGTGGATGTCTACCATGGTATCGTACTGCGGCGTTATTTCGCCTCTTCAAAACTTTCGCACCATGGTATACATTTAAACCTATAGTATCGCGGGGTTCCGGCCCTTCTAGTAATAATCCCCCCGACTTATATCCACACCGAGATATTCACCAATCAAAGTAATAAAAATACCACCTCCTATTATGCTATGTGGACGCATCCCCCGAACCATAGCTGATAAATAATAACCCACACAATATGGTATACTTACAGCGCTCTGTGGGTCTCGAATACACATATGGTAAAACAAATCTTGTTCATTTACTTTTTCTTTGTTCTTACCCCTTTGTGTAATCGAATTAGCTAAAAACCTATGTATCACTCTTAATTCGGCTCTATCTATATCCAAATAAGAGTAATTTCCCCCTTTGAAACGGTGATGGCTTGTCATTTGACTCCACACACCGTGTGTATCAAAATTCTCATCTATCTTTCTACCGTTTAGTATCAATCCTCTACAATCGGCAGACGCTAACTCCTCAGGCGTATATATACGTAAAGCCTGAGCCATGTCCAGTAAAGACATGTGGCGCATTGAACCGCCTAACAAAAATCTAATAAAAGAACGATCGGTTAAACTAGCTACCCGATCATTCAACTCTATACTACATAACAACTCTTCACACCATACTTTATATACAGGTCTACGTATGGTGAATAAACATATCCAGTCATTAAAAGAAGAACTACCATACCTCTGTACAAGTAATTCCCTAATTGGCCCGGCCAATTCTACAGCTTCTAAGGGTCCCCATTCTATGACCCTCGGTACCTCAACAACCTTAGAGTGAAGAGTATGCAAACCCCGTTGATATTTTGGATAATCTATCCAAAGTCTGTCAAATCTCAGGTTCGGGTGCAACTCTTCCAAGTGCATATCGGAAAAAGTCATGACTGGATGAGGTACATCCTGCTTGTAGTAGTTATCTACCTCCTGTTGTTCCAAATTCTCGGCAGGAGCATTGCGGGCTTGGGATGAAGATTCACCCCTTTCATTCTGCAAAACACATCAAACACAAATTTTGTGCATCCAAATATGCATTAGTGTCAGCAAAATCATCAATCAAAATAATTACAATGACATTATCAATTTATATCAAACTTAAGCTTATTTTCACATTTTTATCAAATCTACACTTTTTCAAATAAGCATATACGAAAATTTTCGCCAAGTTCATAAGCATTCAACCCAAATAACATGTCAAAATAATCATTACTAGCAATTAAACAAGTCTCAAATGGCATTATCTTTCAAAAATCAAGTTCATGAATTTTAGACTTGAAAAAGTCCACTTTAATTCTCAAAATCATGTTTAGGCTCAAAGTTTGGATCATTTAACTACCTAGACATGTTACACTACTCAATTTAGCAACAATTCATGACAAAAATCGGCCATAACCTGTTTATATCAAAAAGCCCCAAATTGCTCAAGAACACAAACCCTAGATTACTCAAAATTTGAAGTTTAAGGCTTCTAATCATGTTAAACAGCATCAATCTAGGTTATACAAGCATAATACATAAACAATTTAAGTCTAATTACACTAAAAAGCATCAAAATCAAATTGGGGAAAAAATAGCTCAAGAACACCAAATTTCGAATTAAATGGTGTTTAGGTGTAGAAATTTACCGTTTTTCTTGAGTAATTCTTAGATAGCATCCTTCTCAACATGATTTTAGCAAAAAATTTGGTGATTAACGGTTAAAAATTGGGATTTTTGGGGATGTTTTTCGGGTTTTTTCGGGTTCTTTTTTCGCAGTATTTTTCTGTTTTGTGTGTGGGGGAGTTGGGACTGATCTGTTGTTCAGTTATATTTTTTTTTCCGGTTTTTAGTCTCTCCGCGACTCGCGGAGATTTAAGCTCCAAACTCCGCGAGTCGCGGAGTTTGGTATTTTTTTTTTTTTTTTTTTTTATAATAATTAACTTTTGAAAACAATTAAGAAATTAATTTTAAAATTTTGTTTCCCTTGTTATTTAGGACGAGGTCGTTTCGGATCGATGTCCTAGTCCGTCCTTCGACAAAATTTTAAAATTTGTCTTTTTGCAGCGATTGTTTTAAAAGCTAAGATTTTTGGGTTTTTTTAATGTTTTTGGCATACTTTAAATCAATAAGATTAAAAATAATGATAATAAAAGTTCTCGTCCCTCCCTCGGGTAAAGCAATTTCGGTTCAAAGACCTAGTCTTCAACTTACGACGAATTTTAAAAATCATATTCTTAACTTAATGAGATAAAGTAAATTTTTTTTTTTAAATTCACACAACTTAAATATGAAATTCAAAATTAATATTAAAAATTCACACCAAACTTAAAATTTGAAATGCATAAAATTAAAAATTCATATTTTAAAAATTAAAAATTCACACCAAACTTAATTTAAAAATTCATATTATAAATTCATACCAAACTTATATTAATTTTTCAAATATTTACAATTTTAAATATATTGTTTTTACAAAGTTTACAATATTAATTTAAGATTTATATATCAATTTTAAAAATATGGTAAAAATAAAATTAAAAATCTTTTTGGCTTTTTATCCCACTTTAATCAATCAAATATTATCAAAAATATGCGCCCCTCTTTTCGGTAAAGTAATTTCGGTTCCAAGACCTAATTTGACTCATGACGAATTTTTGAAATATTTTGGGTTGATTGATTAAAGATATTAATACCTTAAGAATAAACGTTAAATTTCGCAGTGATGTAATAAATTTTTTTTTAATGATATCAATAATTTCGGTCGCCAAACCTAATTTTATTCAATACCAATTTAATACTTTTTAGCGAACAAATTAGCGTTTATTATCAAAAGGTTAAAAAAATAAAAATAAAAATAAAAACTGTACAGACATACCTGTGAAATAGATTTCTTAGTTATATGATCTATCCCATTCATAAGATAGTCGGTTTAATTGGTTTTCCATGGCTACATAGGCGTAACCTCGAGCATTCAGTGTCTTTTCTTCTAAACATATGAACGGTCCGTCTCTGCATAAAGTAACAAATTCGGTATTTGAATAGGTTTGATTATTTGAACATTTACCTCCATGTGACCATTTTCCGCATTTGTGACATCGTTCTAGGTGTCGTGCTCTTCTTTTCGCTGCGGATTTTGATTTTCCTTTACCAAATTGTAACTTATTATCTTCGCATCTGAATTCTTTTCTAACTCCGTCCATTCTTTCTCTGATTACTGATACTATTTCACTCGGTAGTATGTCATTATTTCTTTTAGTGATCAAAGCGTGTAGCATTAGACCATGGTTTAGTTCACAGGCAGTCTTCATTTTGTAAAAACCTAAAAAAAACAAAAATTCAGAATGGGGGGAGAAGACTAGTTCTTTAGGGTCTGCTAGGGAAAGACCATTCGGGTTCCATTTTCGAGAACTACACGAAAACAGACAATCTAACTCTAACAGAAATACATATTATCCTTTAAAGACTTGATTCTCCCCACACTTAGTTAGCTGTGGTATCGAAATTGTGATTAACTTCGTTGTCGACTTCCATCGGACCATGTATGTAATGTTTAACTCTGTGACCATTAACTTTAAATTCAATCCCATTTGAATTTATCAATTCTATCGTTCCGTATGGGAAAACTCTTTTGACTATGAATGGTCCAGACCATCTTGATTTCAATTTTCCAGGAATTAGCTTGAATCGTGAATTGAAAAGAAGAACTCTGTCTCCTTCTTTAAATTCTTTTGAACTTTTGATTCTTTTATCATGCCATTTCTTCGTTCTTTCTTTATAGATTAACGAATTTTCGTATGCTTCATGTCTTAATTCTTCTAATTCGTTTAGTTGACTTAATCGTAGACGTCCGGCTTCATGTAAATCAAGATTACATGTCTTCAAAGCCCAAAATGCTTTGTGTTCAATTTCTACTGGAAGATGACATGCTTTTCCATAAACAAGTCTAAAAGGTGTGGTTCCAATTGGAGTTTTGTAGGCTGTTCTAAAAGCCCAGAGTGCATCCTCCAATTTAATGGACCATTCCTTCGGATTTGATCCTACGGTTTTCTCTAGAATACGTTTTAAAGCTCGGTTGGTATTTTCAACTTGTCCACTTGTTTGTGGATGATATGCGGTGGAGATTTTATGAGTTACTCCATATCTTTTAAGAACTTTCTCAAGTTGATTATTACAGAAATGAGTACCCCGATCACTTATTAAAGCTTTCGGTGTTCCAAACCTTGCAAAAAGACGTTTTAAAAAGTTGACTACAACTCGTGCATCGTTAGTTGGGAGAGCTTGTGCTTCCGCCCATTTAGATACATAATCAATGGCTACGAGTATATATAAATTATTATGAGATTTTGGAAATGGACCCATAAAGTCAATACCCCAAATGTCAAATACTTCACATACTTGGATGACATTTTGTGGCATTTCATCACGTTGACTTATTTTTCCGGCCCTTTGACATGCATCACAGGATTTGCAAAGAAGGTGTGCGTCTTTGTAAATTGTAGGCCAATAGAATCCAGCTTCATAAACTTTTCTTGCTGTTAGTTGAGGCCCATAATGCCCTCCTGTTGGTCCTGTGTGACAATGGTTTAAAATTTTACTAGCTTCATCTCCAAATACACATCGGCGTATTATTCCATCGGGACAACTTTTAAACAAATGTGGATCTTCCCAGAAATAGTGTTTTATATCACTGAAGAATTTCTTTCGTCTTTGGTACGATAATCCTTTTTCAAGGAATCCACAAACTAAGTAGTTTGCATAGTCTGCAAACCATGGGATTTCTTTATAATCTATCTTCAATAGATATTCATCAGGAAAGTTGTCTTGTATGGCCGATTCATTCAGAACTTCTAATTCGGGATTTTCAAGACGAGAAAGATGATCAGCGGCGAGATTTTCTGCTCCTCTTTTATCTCGGATTTCAATATCAAACTCTTGTAAGAGTAAGATCCAACGGATTAATCTTGGTTTAGCATCTTGTTTTGAAAATAGATATCTAAGAGCAGAATGGTCGGTATAGACCACCGTTTTTGCTAGAACGAGATATGATCGAAATTTGTCAAAAGCAAATACAATAGCAAGGAGTTCTTTTTCAGTAGTTGTATAGTTTGTTTGTGCTCCTTGTAATGTCTTACTAGCATAATATATAGGTTGAAATCATTTTTCAATCCTTTGTCCTAAAACGGCTCCCATTGCAAAATCACTTGCATCGCACATTAGTTCAAATGGTAGATTCCAATTTGGTGTTATCATGATCGGTGCATTAGTGAGTTTCTCTTTAAGAATATTAAAAGATTTGATACACTCATCTGAAAAGATGAATGGCGCATCCTTTTCTAGGAGTTTATTCATAGGAGTGGCAATTTTAGAAAAATCTTTTATGAAACGTCGGTAAAAACGACATGCCCTAGAAAACTCCTAACTCCTCTAACATTGGTGGGATGTGGAAGTTTAGCAATTACATCTACTTTAGCTCTATCCACTTCAATTCCTTCTTTTGAAATTTTATGTCCAAGAACGATGCCTTCTTTAACCATGAAATGGCATTTCTCCCAATTAAGTACTAGATTTGATTTTTCGCATCTAATTAGCATTCGTTCCAGATTAACTAGACATGATTTAAATGTATCACCGAAGACTGAAAAGTCATCCATGAATACTTCCATGCATTCTTCTATCATGTCATGAAAAATCGCCATCATACACCTTTGAAAGGTTGCAGGGGCGTTACAAAGTCCAAATGGCATGCGTTTGTAAGCAAAAGTACCATAAGGGCACGTGAATGTGGTTTTCTCTTGATCTTCGGGTGCTATTGGAATTTGAAAATATCCGGAAAATCCATCTAGAAAACAATAGTAACTATTTCCGGCTAATCTTTCCAACATTTGATCTATGAAAGGTAAGGGAAAGTGATCTTTTCTGGTGGCGTCATTTAATTTTCTATAATCAATACATACACGCCATCCTGTTACAGTCCTAGTAGGAATAAGCTCATTTTTCTCATTTGTGATGACAGTCATGCCACCCTTCTTAGGCACGCATTGAACTGGGCTTACCCATGGACTATCAGAAATTGGATATATCAAACCTGCATCTAGCAGTTTAATAATCTCTTTCTTAACTACATCTTGCATATTAGGATTTAGTCTTCGTTGGCGTTGCACATACGTTTTATGACCTTCTTCCATAAGGATTTTATGTGTGCAATACGAAGGACTTATTCCTTTAATATCATGAATCTTCCATGCAATGGCTGGTTTATGAGCTTTCAACACAGAAATGAGTTGTGATTTCTCATTTTCAGTAAGAGAAGACGATATTATTACAGGTAATTCAGATTCACCATGTAAATAAGCGTATTCCAAATGGTTTGGAAGTGGCTTTAACTCTAATTTCGGAGGTTCTTCTATCGATGATTTATATCGATATCTGTCTTCTTCTTTTAGCATTTGAATTTCTTCTGTTGTTGGTTCATATCCATTAGCTATAAGTGTAGCTAACATTTCAGCTTCATCAATTGGTTCATTACCTTCTCCTAAAGAACATTCTCCTGTTCCTTGTAATTCTGGAAATTCTTCTAATAATTCTGCATGTGCATCTATAGTTTGAATATAATAACATGTATCATCTGCAGATTGTGGTTGTTGCATTGCTCTATCAACTGAAAAGGTAACACTCTCATCCTCTATACTTAGGGTCAGTTTCTTACCGAACACGTCTATCATTGCTTTAGCCGTGTTTAAGAATGGTCTTCCTAATATGAGAGGAACTTTAGAATCTTCTTCCATGTCCAGAACAACAAAATCTACTGGAAATACTAAAGTACCAACTTTAACTAGCATGTTCTCCATTATCCCTCTAGGATATTTTATTGATCTATCGGCTAGTTGTATGCTTATTCTTGTTGGTTTCAATTCTCCAAGGTCTAGTTTAGTGTATAGTGAATACGGCATTAGATTTATACTAGCACCTAAGTCTGCCAATGCTTCTATTGAACTAAGACTACCCAGAAAACATGGAATTGTGAAACTTCCTGGATCAGATAATTTTTCTGGTATCTTATTCAACAGCACTGCTGAACAATTAGCATTCATAGTAACAGCCGAGAGTTCTTCTATTTTCTTTCTATTTGAGATTAGATCTTTCAAGAATTTAGCATATCTTGGCATTCCTGAAATCACATCAATGAAAGGAAGATTTATATTTATCTGTTTAAACATATCCAAGAATTTGGATTGCTTGGCTTCAAGTTTTTCTTTCTTTATTTTACTCGGGTAAGGAAGTGGTGGTTGATATGGTTTAACATAAGGTTTATCCTTAACTGTGTTATCTTCATTAACCTTCTCAACTACCGGTTCTTTTTCCTTATCTTGATCAGGTTGTGGTTCTTGTGGAGTAGGAATAGTTTCATCAGAAGTTACAGGTATTTCAGGTGGTATAAGTGTTGTACCACTTCTTGTGGTAATGGCTTTAGCTGTTTCATTCCGGGGGTTAGCGTTTGTATCACAGGTAGACTTCCCGGTTTTCTTTCACCTATTAACCTTGCTAGGTTACTTACTTCTTGTTCCAGATTTTGAATAGAAGCTTGTTGATTTCTAAATGCTTGAGCATTTTGTTCATTAGTTTGTTTTTGAGATGTGAAAAACTGCGTTTGAGTTTCAACTAGCTTCGTCATCATATCTTCTAAATTTGGTTTTTTATCATCGGTTTGTTGTGGTGGTTTGTTTTGAAAATTAGGTCTTTGCTGATTATAAGTATTATTGGATACTTGTTGATTGCTAGGACCTTGTTGGTTGTTGTATGGAATATTTCGGTTATAATTCTGGTTTTGATTGTAAATCGGTCTTGGCGGTTGATAATTATTCTGATAATTATTTCCAGGCCTTTGGTTTATGTATGAAATATTCTCTCTTTGTTCCATTGTTAATTCAATACTGAGACAATCTTTTGTCAAATGTGGTCCTCCACACTGCTCACAACTAATTCGTATTGAGTGAATATCTTTAGTCATCTTTTCCATTCGTCGTTCCACAGCATCTATCTTTGCGGAAATGGAATCTAAGTCATGGCTAGAATCGGCTCTAGCTGCTTTAGATGATCTAATGATATCTTTTTCTTGGTGCCACTCATGTGAGTGGGAAGCAGTGTTATCAATAATTTTGTAAGCATCAGTTTCGGTTTTCTTCATAATAGAACCACCAGCTGCTATATCTATGTCTTTTCTTGTAGTGATGTCGCATCCTTGGTAGAATATTTGTACTATTTGACAGGTGTCTAAACCATGTTGCGGAAATCCTCTTAACAATTTTCCATATCTTGTCCACGCCTCATATAGAGTTTCATTTGGTTTTTGTGTAAACGTAACAATTTCTGCTTGAAGTCTTACGGCTTTAGATGCAGGAAAGAATTGTTTAAGAAATTTGTCAATTAAAACATCCCATGTATCGATCGCCCCTTCAGGTAACGATTCCAACCAATCTTTGGCTTCTCCCTTTAAAGTCCAGGGAAATAACATGAGATATATCTGTTCATCCTCCACTTCTCGGATTTTAAATAGTGTGCAGATCCTATTAAAGGTACGTAGATGTTCATTTGGATCTTCCTTCGGCGCACCACTAAATTGGCATTGATTAGTCACCATGTGTAGAATTTGTCCTTTGATTTCATAATCTGGCGCATTAATGTCTGGATGAGTAATTGCGTGACCTTGGCCAGTGCGTTTAGCTCTCATTCGGTCTTCCATACTTAAAGGTTCCAGATTCTCCATAATTGAATTTGTTGAATCGGTATCACTAGATGATTCTGATTTAATGGTTCGTTCCTCAACAATCTCTGTTTGAATGATTGGTGGCTCCGGAGGAAAGTTTAGTGGTTCAGGATCTACGAACCGTTCCTGAATATTCTCCGGATTCTCAATTGTGAGGTCGGGTTCAAAAAATGGATTATCGGAAATTTGAACTGAAGTACTTGGTTGACTAGATGACGATTCTAAAGAAAAATCAACGGCGGTTACATTTGCTAAATGTCTTGATCTAGTTACAGGTGGTGAACGTACAAAAGGTGGTGAACGTCTTGCTCGGTGCATCCACTGAATATCCTATTAGTTTTAAAAAGGAAAGAAAAATTATAATAAGTTATCCAATCAATAGACTTTTCTGATTTTGCCCACGTTTTGAATAGCCAAAAGATGCAGCAGAGGGGCAGGATTCGTTTGGTCTCAATATAATTGAGGACTGTTTGGCTCCAATAACCCGGTCCACGTACAAATCCAACTATTACTACGAACCAGAAAATTTTGATGTCTATTAATTTAACCACTTAAAATAAAATTTCGTAATTTTAAGAAATTTAGATAAGAAGTAGAAAAAATTCTAAGTCCTAAAAACTAGAATAGCGAGAAATAAGAGAGAAAAAGAGTTCGTCGCAAAAAGTAGAAAAAGAAAAAAAAATGGTTGAAAAATAAAAGGTGACGGAAAAAAAATAAAAGAAACTTATAAAAACTTAAAAATACTTAACTAATTTAACCTTATTACTACAACTAACTTAAAATTATAATCGCAAATTGATATTACTAATTGGAATGATAATTGGTACATAGTAAAAGGTCTAAAAATATTAAAGCTTACAGGAAAAACTAAATCCCAAATGGAAATAACTTAAAAAGAAACTAAAACTTAAAAAGGCTTCGCAAAATTTTAAAGCACCTAAATCTTAGTCTAAAGAAAAAGCACTTAAGGAATTCTACGGCAAAGCCTAAAAATCTAGGAGTAAAAATAACTATAGCAAAAACTAAGTTTAAAATTAAATATGAGCTAAATATTACGCTACAACGATTAAAAAGGGACAGAATATAAAAATATACAAAAAGTTGTAAAAAGTACAATTTTTATAAAAATATTATTTTTATATTATTTTTTTAATAAAACTATTAATTTTACAATTTTAATAAAACTAATTAAACAAAATACATAAATTAAATAAAAAGTAAAAAATAAAACTAAAACTAAAACTAATAATAATAATAATACTAATTAGGTTTAAATAATAATTATAATTAATAATAATAACCCGTAATTAATGCAGTTTTAGGGTTTCTGTTCGCGTGTCAGAAAGGCTCCGCGACTTGCGGTATTCAAGGCTTCAAACCCCGCGACTCGCGGGGTTCCAGAATTCAGGTGACAGGTTTCAATTTTTACGCGTTTTTCTTTATATTTTTATTTTTTTTTATTTTATTTTCTGTTTTTAATTTTTATATAAATAAAAGATATTAAAATTAAACTTATATTTTTATAAACTAAAATAAAAATAAAGAAACTTATAAAACTTAAATATTTAACAAAATCTTAAAAATACTTATATTTTTGTTTTTCTTTTTATATTTTTCGAATATTTAAAACGTATTTTTACAAAACGAATTTTAATAAAAGTTAACTAAAAATTTTTTATATTAGCGTTGCGCTTCCGGCTTTTAAGATAGTTCTCCGGCAGCGGCGCCAAAAATACTTGACTTTATGCGAGGTGTATATAAAATAGTTATTAATTTTAGCAGGAAATACTATTAAATACGATACAATTTTACACAAGATATTTATTTATTTATAGAATGGATATACTTAAACCTTGCTACAACACTTATAGGCAGTGTACCTAATCGTACAGTAGTGTAGTTTTTAGTAAGTCCGGTTCGTTCCACAGGGAAATCTTTAAACAAAGCTCAACGCTATATTAGTTTACTTTTATAAAAATACAAATATATATATATGTAATATTATTATTATAAAGGGGGGTTTTTACCGTTTAATGACCGGTTTGTCGATTTTAAGACTTTAGTCGCAGTTAAAACCTAATGTAAAATATAAAATAAATGCAAGACTTAAATTAAAGCGTAAAGTAAATAACGATAATGAAATTGCGAATAATAAAAATGCGATAAAATAAAATTGCGATAATTAAAAAGTACGATAATTAAAAGTGCGATTAAATAACAATAAATAAAAGTACGATAATTAGAAGTGCAATTAAATATAAAATAAAGGAAATTAAATATGAAATAAAAGAATTATGCTTATTTAAACTTCCGTAATCATGATGTTTGACGTGTTGATTTTAGTTTTATGCCCATGGGTTAATTGTCCTTTGTCCTGGATTATTCAATATGTCCATCTGGTTTTTGTCCATAACAGTCCATCAGTCATAAATATAAAGTGCGAGTGTCCTCGTCAAATTATTATTATACCCGAAGTTAAATATTCCAACTAATTGGGGATTCGAATTGTAACAAGGTTTTAATACTTTGTTTAATGAATACACCAGGTTATCGACTGCGTGTAAACCAAGGTTTTACTACTTTGTTAACAATTACACCAATTACCCTTGAATGTAATTTCACCCCTGTTTTAATTATTCTAGTGGCTATTAATCCATTCCCGTGTCCGGTTAAATGAACGATTATTCGTACATATAAATACCCCGCCCATCGTGTCCGATTGAGTGTATATGGTAATTTATAGGGACGCCCAATTGTAAATCTTTATATTAACATTAACAAACTTTCATTTAATTAAACAAATATAAAGCCCATTAATAGCCCATAGTCTAATTTCCACAAGTGTCGTTCTTTTGTCCAAACCCCAATTATGGTACAAAGCCCAATTACCCAATTTTAGTAATTAGCCCAACATCATGATTACTTCGTTTTAAATAAGCATAATAATAACTTAGCTACGAGACATTAATATAAAAAGGTTGAACATAACTTACAATGATTAAAAATAGCGTAGCGTTACACGGACAGAATTTCGACTTACACCCTTACAACATTCGCTAACATACCCTTATTATTAGAATTATAATTAAAATTAAAATATAAATTATATATATATATATATATAAGTTTTACGTATGATAAGAGAAGAAAAAGATGATGATTTTGATCAGAATTCGGTTGGCTTTATAGGCAGAGTTGAATTTTGGGGCTCCGCGACTCGCGGCAAAATGCTCTTCAAACTCCGCGAGTCGCGGAGGTTAATTTTACAGCTCAGTCCTTGGAGTTTTCTCTGCCGACGGTTTTTAATATATATATATAATATATATATAATTAATATAATTAATTATATATTATATTATATTTATATACATAGTTAATTTGTAATTTTTAGTCCGTTGCGTCGAGCGTTAAGAGTTGACTCTGGTCCCGGTTCCGGATTTTCGAACGTCCTTGCGTACAATTTTATATTTTGTACTTTGCGTTTTGAATCTTGTACTCTTGTGATTTCGAGACGTTTCTTATCAATAATTAGAACCTTTTTGATTGTCTTTTGTACTTTTGAGCTTTTTGGTCGTTTGCGTCTTCAATTCGTCGAATCTGTCTTTTGTCTTCACCTTTTATTATTTAAACGAATATCACTTGTAAATAGAACAATTGCAACTAAAAGCTTGTCTTTCTTGAGGAATATTGCTATGAAATATATGTTCGTTTTTAGCATTATCAGGCATGCAGACACGGTCGAAGTCCAGACTCACTAATGTATCCTAACGACTATCATTTAGACACACTAATGCAAGACCTGGTTCGCTAAGACCACCGCTCTGATACCAACTATAGAGACCCGTCCTAATCTATCCGGATGAAGTCCATATCGATTATAAAAGATTCACAACAGTTGATTACATCGCGAGGTACTTGACCTCTATATGATACATTTTACAAGCATTGCATTCGTTTTTGAAAAGACAATCTTTCATTACATCGAAAGTTGATGGCATGCATACCATTTTATAATATATCTAACTATAATTGACTTAATAATAATCTTGATGAACTCAACGACTCGAATGCAACGTCTTTTGAAATATGCCATGAATGACTCCAAGTAATATCTTTAAAGTGAGCAAATGCACAGCGGAAGATTTCTTTCATACCTGAGAATAAACATGCTTTAAAGTGTCAACCAAAAGGTTGGTGAGTTCATTAGTTTAACATAAATAATTATTTCCATCATTTTAATAGACCACAAGATTTTCATTTCTCATAAATATACGTCCCATGCATAGAAACAAAAATAATCATTCATATAGTGAACACCTGGTAACCGACATTAACAAGATGCATATAAGAATACCCCCTATCATTCCGGGAAATCCTTCGGACATGATAAAAACAACATCGAAGTACTAAAGCATCCGGTACTTTGGATGGGGTTCGTTAGGCCCAATAGATCTATCTTTAGGATTCGCGTCAATTAGTAGGCTGGTTTACTAATTCTTAGGTTACCAAGCAAAAGGGGCATATTCGGCATCGATCATTCAACCATATAATGTAGTTTCGATTACTTGTGTCTATTTCTTAAACCATTTATAAAAGCGCATGTATTCTCAGTTCCAAAAATATATATTGCAAAAGCATTTAAAAAGGGAGTAATGAAACTCACCTAATGTATTTTGTAGTAAAAATACATATGACAATATTGATTAACTGAACAATGCAGGTTTTGGCCTCGGATGAACCTATATCAATTATTTATATTAAAACATATAATTAACATGTAATAATAATCCAACTAGTTTATATATAATATTTTAGTTATTTAAAAATAGTAATGTATTTGTTATTTCAAATATTATATATATTTATATGTATATGTTATTTTATATTAAAATAGTACATTAGATATATTTATGATATATAATAACTTTATTTGTATATAAATATCTTTTGTTTGTTAAATTAATAATTATGATAATACTAAAATAATAATAGTCATAATAATAATAATAATAATGATAAAATAAATAATAATAATAATGTTAAAAATAGTAATGATAATAAAATTAATACTTATAATAATAGTAATATGATATATGTTAATGCATATATTAATAATAATAATAATAATATTATTATTATTATTATTATTAATGATAATAATAATAATACTTATATAACAATAATAATAATGATATGATAACAATAATAATAATAATAATAATAATAATAATAATAATAATAATAATAATAATAATAATAATAATAATAATACTTATTAATAATTAATAATAATAATCATGTTAGTCTTAGTAATAATAATAAGTAATCTAAAAATAATAACAACAACAATAATAATAATAACAATAATAATAATAATAATAATAATAATACCTTGAATATTAAGTGAGTCCATTAAAGTTTAAGGAGTCCAAGATTATGACCTATTTGTATTGATAAATGGATCTCTAAACAGCCCATCAAGTAGTCCAGTAACTTTAGCAGGTTTCTTCGTGTTAGGTTTATATCGAATAATAAGGGTATCGAGCAGAGCATTCACCAGTTTCTTAAATCATGGTTTCGATTTCTTCTCTGCTCATCATCGATCATCTTCCATCATCATTTCATTATCATCGATCTTCCTTATCGTATAATAGAAATCGACAGAAGGTTGCAGGTATTTTGGGAATTCGATGGTGGTTGCCAATAGGTTTGATGAGGGGGTTGATTAATCATGCTTCATCTTCTCAAATCATAATCATCATCTTCATCATCAACTGATTAATCAAGTGGTAATCATCGGTGAATAGCAGGTTAATCGGTTGTCATCATCCCTGTTCAACTTCTTCATCGTCTTTTTCCTCATCGTTGATCATCATCCTCCATCCATCAATCGAGTAATCGATTAAATAATCGGTGATGTAGGTAATTGGTTCTTTGATACCTTTTTAATTTCTTATCCCTCTAAAAAAATAATTTTTCTGTATTTTAATTGCATCCACACGAATTAGTAACAATATGAAGATTTCAATTTGATATTTTGTGATTTTTGTCAAATTCCCTAATTTGATTTTTATAGACTGCTGTTTGACTACAGGGTTGGAGGAGTTGAATGTGTTCTGCTAATTCGCCCAGATAATTTCATCAATTTGATGATAGATACATGAAGGTACACTTTGATCTGAGGTTAGGTAAGTGTAATTTGTAGTTCAAAGTTATTTCAGTTTTGATACAGGGTTTTGTTGGAATTGTAACGGAAACATATAGATTTAAGAGGTGTTTCTTGGATGGTTTTGCTTGTCAACAATAGTAAATAACAATAACATGGTGAATTTGCAGGTTTTGTAATGGTTTGATTAATCAGTAGTATTTTTAGTTTGTGATGTATGTATGTAATCATATATGTGTTGGTTTGATGATAATTCAATATGGTAGTTTGTGCATTTAATAGTTTAATATGATATGGTTGTTCTAGGCTTACCAATACAGCAGCAAAACAGCAGCATTAGTTATTTCGAATACGTGCAGGCAGCTATACTGATATAGAAGACATAATCGTGTAGCAGCAGTTGGTCATAGTGATGATTTGGTGATGTTTGTGTTCGACAAAAGAAGATTGAACCAAAAACAGAACCCGTGGTAAGTTTGATGGAAACATTGACCAACAACAAAATATTGAAGGTGATCGTTTGGCTTTGACAGAAATAGATAATAGAAACAATTATTGAAGTAGCACAATGGTGTCAGTGTTAATGAATGTTATGATAATGATCGAGTAATAGAAATAAAACATGGTAATTGATTTGTTTTTGCTTAAATGATGCAGGTGGTGACCACGTGGTGGTGACGGTTTTCAATGGTAGAAGATGATTTGATCGTGGTCATTCATTAGTGGTTATCGATGTGGTGTTCAGTGATGTTTTTTGGACAGAAAATAGACAGGATATTGTAGCAGTATCAGTAGAACGGGGAGGAGCAGTAGCATAATAGTTTTTCGTGGGTTCATGGTGGTTTCTTGGATTAGTTTCGAGCTTCATAGCAGCAGTAGCAACTTGTAGCAGCCTTTATTGTTTTAATTGGGTTATGGTGAAGTTAGATGGTGGAGGAAGGTGGTTTTAGGGTAAATTTTTATGTCAAACGAGTATGCATATGCATATTGTATATAAGGAATAAGTAAGTGGTGTTTGGTTAAGACTTTACACATAAAGCAATAGAATTTGGTTAGTCAAAAGGAGAAGATAGAATAGAATATGGGTGTGTTCCCTGAATGAATGATAACTCCATATACAGGTATATATTATATTGCTTGATGTAGATATATAATAGATAGTACATTCAATCACTATAGTAACCAAATTCTTCACTCAATCATCCACGGGAATTGAAGAGAAAAAGAATAGATATCGATACAGATATTTAACAAAATTCGTACCAATGATTTTGATGTGTAATAATTTGTAGACAAAAACAATTTTTGTTACAGTTTGATAGGGATTTTTAACAGGTTCCAAATATATACCTAATCCTATATAACCCATATTAATAACTAAATAAATAAGTATATTAATAATTAATTATGTAAATAATAACATTAATGATTAATAATAATAATAACAACTATGGTAATAATAATTATTAATAACAATATTAAAAATGATATACTAATGATATTGTCTTATTTTACATCTTTAATTCTAATGATTAAATTGTATTTTCTTATTTCAAATTATTATACATACTTATACTTGTATTCATTATATATATATATATATATATATATATATATATATATATATATATATATATATATATATATATATATACTTATTTATTTATTTATTTACAATAATTGTTCGTGAATCGTCGGGAATAGTCAAAGGTTAATTGATCACATGAACATAGTTTTCAAAGTTTTTGAGATTTCAACATTACAGACTTTACTTATCGTGTCGGAAACATATAACGATTAAGTTTAAATTTAGTCAGAAATTCCCGGGTCATCACAATTTCCCTAATTCTTAGGTTACCAGACTTGAAGGGGCGATATTCAATATAGTAATCCAACCATAGAATGTAGTTTCAAGTACTTGTGTCTATTTCGTCAAACATTTATAAAAGCAGTGCATGTATTCTCAGTCCCAAAAATATTGCAAAAGCATTTAAAAAGGGAGCAAATGAGACTCACAATACTGTATTTCGTAGTAAAAATACATATGATGGCATTGAACAAGTACAAGGTTAGCCTCGGATTCACGAACCTATATTAATTATATATATTTATATGTTGGTCAAAATCTGTCTAACAATTTAGGTCATGTCATAGTGTATCACAATTCTAAAGCTCGAGACTAATATGCAAAAGTCAACAAAAGTCAACTTGACCAAAATGACTTCCAAAACATATACATGATTATTATATAACTTAAATTTAGTCGTTTTATATATTAAAATATTTAACAGATTTTATTAGAGTAAATAATAAAAGTCATTTATTAATAAAAATTTATATTAAAATATATATATGATAAAAATATACTTTTATATATCTTAAGTAACAAAATTTATAAAGTTCATTTATTATCATAAAAATATAATGATAGGTATTATTAATGTAATTATATTACATGTAGTAACATATCTTTGTATCACATATTTATAAAATTATATTGATAATAATAATAATAATAATTAAAAGTTGTATTATTTTGTAATAATAATTATTATTATTCTATTAATAACAATATTTATATTTACTAAAAAAATGATATTAATTATGATAAAATAATAATGATATTTTATAATAACAATGATATTTATATTAATAATAACTTTAGTAAAAAAATGATAGTTTTAATATAAATAAAACTTTTAATATTATTAATAATGATAAAAATAATGAAAATGATATTTTTATCTAAGTTAATAACTTACAATATTTTTATTTTTTCATGATACCTATATCCATTATTTCCTAATCGATTCGTTTAATAGCTTTTAGTACTCTTTTATATCGCATTCATAATAATGATAATAATAGTAATCGTAATAATTAGATGATACTAATATTAGTTTTAATGATAATGATACTAATAAGTATTATAATAATATTAGTGATAATACTAATAATTAAAATAATAATGATAATATTTATAATAATTTTTGATGATAATAACAAAAATAATAATAATGACAATAATAGTTTTTAATAATAATACTTATATTAATAATGATAATGTTAGTAATAATAATATAATAATAATAATAATAATAATAATAATAATAATAATAATAATAATAATAATAATAATAATAATAATAATAATAATAATAATAATTGGATAATAATAATAACGACGATAATAACGACGATCGTAATAATAATTATCTTAACAATAATACAAAAATTCAGTTGACTATAACTTCTAATTCGTTCATCGAAATCAGACGAGTTCTAAATGAAAAGTTATTAATTTTTCGCCAGCTTTCCAAAGACATGCATATCCTATACCTTATCTCAGTAGCATATGCATCAAACTTACGATTCATTAAGACTATCTAACGACTAAATTAAACATACATGCATGCATAATCATATCTACTCGAGCACTAGTCAGGGATACACTAATAATATATAAAAGTTAAGTTAGGAGTGCTCACGTATCAATATTGAAATGTCCCGTTCTTATTGATTAAAAACGTTCCATATTAATTGATTTCGTTGCGAGGTTTTGACCTCTATATGAGACGTTTTTCAAAGACTGCATTCATTTTTAAAACAAACCATAACCTTTATTTCATAAATAAAGGTTTAAAAGCTTTACGTAGATTATCAAATAATGATAATCTAAAATATCCTGTTTACACATGACCATTACATAATGGTTTACAATACAAATATGTTACATCGAAATCAATTTCTTGAATGCAGTTTTTACACAATATCATACAAACATGGACTCCAAATCTTGTCCTTATTTTAGTATGCAACAGCGGAAGCTCTTAGTATTCACCTGAGAATAAACATGCTTTAAACGTCAATAAAAATGTTGGTGAGTTATAGTTTTAACCTATATATATCAAATCGTAACAATAGACCACAAGATTTAATATTTCAATACACATCCCATACATAGAGATAAAAATCATTCATATGGTGAACACCTGGTAACCAACATTAACAAGATGCATATATAAGAATATCCCCATCATTCCGGGACACCCTTTGGATATGATATAAATTTCGAAGTACTAAAGCATCCGGTACTTTGGATGGGGTTTGTTAGGCCCAATAGATCTATCTTTAGGATTCGCGTCAATTAGGGTGTCTGTTCCCTAATTCTTAGATTACCAGACTTAATAAAAAGGGGCATATTCGATTTCGATAATTCAACCATAGAATGTAGTTTCACGTACTTGTGTCTATTTTGTAAATCATTTATAAAACCTGCATGTATTCTCATCCCAAAAATATTAGATTTTAAAAGTGGGACTATAACTCACTTTCACAGATTTTTACTTCGTCGGGAAGTAAGACTTGGCCACTGGTCGATTCACGAACCTATAACAAATATGTACATATATATCAAAGTATATTCAAAATATATTTACAACACTTTTAATACATTTTGATGTTTTAAGATTATTAAGTCAGCTGTCCTCGTTAGTAACCTACAACTAGTTGTCCACAGTTAGATGTACAGAAATAAATCGATAAATATTATCTTGAATCAATCCACAACCCAGTGTATACGTATCTCAGTATTGATCACAACTCAAACTATATATATTTTGGAATCAACCTCAACCCTGTATAGCTAACTCCAACATTCACATATAGAGTGTCTATGGTTGTTCCGAAATATATATAGATGTGTCGACATGATAGGTCGAAACATTGTATACGTGTCTATGGTATCTCAAGATTACATAATATACAATACAAGTTGATTAAGTTATGGTTTGAATAGATTTGTTACCAATTTTCACGTAGCTAAAATGAGAAAAATTATCCAATCTTGTTTTACCCATAACTTCTTCATTTTAAATCCGATTTGAGTGAATCAAATTTCTATGGTTTCATATTGAACTCTATTTTATGAATCTAAATAGAAAAAGTATAGGTTTATAGTCGGAAAAATAAGTTACAAGTCGTTTTTGTAAAGGTAGTCATTTCAGTCGAAAGAACGACGTCTAGATGACCATTTTAGAAAACATACTTCCACTTTGAGTTTAACCATAATTTTTGGATATAGTTTCATGTTCATAATAAAAATCATTTTCCCAGAATAACAACTTTTAAATCAAAGTTTATCATAGTTTTTAATTAACTAACCCAAAACAGCCCGCGGTGTTACTACGACGGCGTAAATCCGGTTTTACGGTGTTTTTCATGTTTCCAGGTTTTAAATCATTAAGTTAGCATATCATATAGATATAGAACATGTGTTTAGTTGATTTTAAAAGTCTAGTTAGAAGGATTAACTTTATTTGTGAACAATTTTAGAATTAACTAAACTATGTTCTAGTGATTACAAGTTTATAACGTTGAATAAGACAACTTTTTATGTATGAATTGAATGATGTTATGAACATCATTACTACCTCAAGTTCCTTGGATAAACCTACTGTAAATGAGAAAAATGGATCTAGCTTCAAAGGATCCTTGGATGGCTTGAAAGTTCTTGAAGCAGAATCATGACACGAAAACAATTTCAAGTAAGATTTCCACTCGAAATAAGATTGTTATAGTTATAGAAATTGAATTAAAGTTTGAATATGATTATTACCTTGTATTAGAAAGATAACCTACTGTAAGTAACAAAGGTTTCTTGATCTTGGATGATTACTTGGAATGGATTTAGAAAACTTGGAAGTAAACTTGCAATCTTGGAAGTATTCTTGATTTTATGAAACTAGAACTTTTGGAATTTATGAAGAACACTTAGAACTTGAAGATAGAACTTGAGAGAGATCAATTAGATGAAGAAAATTGAAGAATGAAAGTGTTTGTAGGTGTTTTTGGTCGTTGGTGTATGGATTAGATATAAAGGATATGTAATTTTGTTTTCATGTAAATAAGTCATGAATGATTACTCATATTTTTGTAATTTTATGAGATATTTCATGCTAGTTGCCAAATGATGGTTCCCACATGTGTTAGGTGACTCACATGGGCTGCTAATAGCTGATCATTGGAGTGTATATACTAATAGTACATACATCTAAAAGCTGTGTATTGTACGAGTACGAATACGGGTGCATACGAGTAGAATTGTTGATGAAACTGAACGAGGATGTAATTGTAAGCATTTTTGTTAAGTAGAAGTATTTTGATAAGTGTCTTGAAGTCTTTCAAAAGTGTATGAATACATATTAAAACACTACATGTATATACATTTTAACTGAGTCGTTAAGTCATCGTTAGTCATTACATGTAAATGTTGTTTTGAAACCTTTAGGTTAACGATCTTGTTGAATGTTGTTAACCCATTGTTTATTATAACAAATGAGATGTTAAATTGTTATATTATCATGATATTATGATATATAATATATCTTAGTATGATATATATACAGTTAAATGTCGTTACAACGATAATCGTTACATATATGTCTCGTTTCGAAATCATTAAGTTAGTAGTCTTATTTTTACATATGTATTTCATTGTTAATACACTTAATAATATATTTACTTATCATTTAACATAATTAACCAAGTGTATCAATATCTTAATATGATTCATATGTACCTAGTAAGACGTTGTTATAACGATAATCGTTATATATATCGTTTTCGAGTTTCTTAAATTAATAGTCTCATTTTTATGTATATAACTCATTGTTAAAATACCTAATGAGATACATACTTATAATAAAATCATATTTACTATATATATAATCATATATATGTCATCGTATAGTTTTTACAAGTTTTAACGTTCGTGAATCACCGGTCAACTTGGGTGGTCAATTGTCTATATGAAACCTATTTCAATTAATCAAGTCTTAACAAGTTTGATTGCTTAACATGTTGGAAACATTTAATCATGTAAATAACAATTTCATTTAATATATATATAAATATGGAAAAGTTCAGGTCACTACAGTACCTACCCGTTAAATAAATTTCGTCCCGAAATTTTAAGCAGTTGGAGGTGTTGACGTATCTTCTGGAAATAAATGCGGGTATTTCTTCTTCATCTGATCTTCTCGTTCTCAGGTGAACTCGGGTCCTCTACGAGCATTCCATCGAACCTTAACAATTGGTATCTTGTTTTGCTTAAGTCTTTTAACCTCACGATCCATTATTTCGACGGGTTCTTCGATGAATTGAAGTTTTTCGTTGATTTGGATTTCATCTAATGGAATAGTGAGATCTTCTTTAGCAAAACATTTCTTCAAATTCGAGATGTGGAAACTGTTATGTACAGCCGCGAGTTGTTGAGGTAGCTCCAGTTGGTAAGCTACTGGTCCGACACGATCTATAATCTTGAATGGTCCAATGTACCTTGGATTTAGTTTCCCCCGTTTACCAAATCGAACAGCGCCTTTCCAAGGTGAAACCTTAAGCATGACCATTTCTCCAATTTCAAACTCTATATCTTTTCTTTTACTGTCCACGTAGCTCTTTTGTCGACTCTGGGCGGTTTTCAATCTTTGTTGAATTTGGATGATTTTCTCGGTAGTTTCTTGTATTATCTTCGGACCCGTAATCTGTCTATCCCCCACTTCACTCCAACAAATCGGAGACCTGCACTTTCTACCATAAAGTGCTTCAAACGGTGCCATCTCAATGCTTGAATGGTAGCTGTTGTTGTAGGAAAATTCTGCTAACGGTAGATGTCGATCCCAACTGTTTTCGAAATCAATAACACAAGCTCGTAGCATGTCTTCAAGCGTTTGTATCATCCTTTCACTCTACCCATCAGTTTGTGGATGATAGGCAGTACTCATGTCTAGACGAGTTCCCAATACTTGCTGTAATGTCTGCCAGAATCTTGAAATAAATCTCCCATCCCTATCAGAGATAATAGAGATTGGTATTCCATGTCTGGAGACGACTTCCTTCAAATACAGTCGTGCTAACTTCTCCATCTTGTCATCTTCTCTTATTGGCAGGAAGTGTGCTGACTTGGTGAGACGATCAACTATTACCCAAATAGTATCATAACCACTTGCAGTCCTTGTCAATTTAGTAATGAAATCCATGGTAATGTTTTTCCATTTCCATTCCGGGATTTCAGGTTGTTGTAGTAGACCTGATGGTTTCTGATGTTCAGCTTTGACCTTAGAACACGTCAAACATTCTCCTACATATTTATCAATATCGGCTTTCATACCTGGCCACCAAAAATGTTTCTTAAGATCCTTGTACATCTTCCCCGTTCCAGGATGTATTGAGTATCTGGTTTTATGAGCTTCTCTAAGTACCATTTCTCTCATATCGCCAAATTTTGGTACCAAAATTCTTTCAGCCCTATACCGGGTTCCGTCTTCCCGAATATTAAGATGCTTCTCCGATCCTTTGGGTATTTCATCCTTTAAATTTCCCTCTTTTAAAACTCCTTGTTGCGCCTCCTTTATTTGAGTAGTAAGGTTAGTGTGAATCATTATATTCATAGATTTTACTCGAATGGGTTCTCTGTCCTTTCTGCTCAAGGCGTCGGCTACCACATTTGCCTTCCCCGGGTGGTAACGAATCTCAAAGTCGTAATCATTCAATAATTCAATCCACCTACGCTGCCTCATATTCAGATGTTTCTGATTAAATATGTGTTGAAGACTTTTGTGGTCGGTATATATAATACTTTTGACCCCATATAAGTAGTGCCTCCAAGTCTTTAATGCAAAAACAACCGCGCCTAATTCCAAATCATGCGTCGTATAATTTTGCTCGTGAATCTTCAATTGTCTAGACGCATAAGCAATCACCTTCGTCCGTTGCATTAATACACAACCGAGACCTTGCTTTGATGCGTCACAATAAATCACAAAATCATCATTCCCTTCAGGCAATGACAATATAGGTGCCGTAGTTAGCTTTTTCTTCAATAATTGAAACGCCTTCTCTTGTTCATCCTTCCATTCAAATTTCTTCCCTTTATGCGTTAATGCAGTCAAGGGTTTTGCTATTTTGGAGAAATCTTGGATGAATCTTCTGTAGTAACCAGCCAATCCTAAAAATTGACGTATATGCTTCGGAGTTTTTGGGGTTTCCCACTTTTCAACGGTTTCGATCTTTTCCGGGTCCACCTGGATACCTTCTTTATTCACTATGTGACCGAGGAATTGAACTTCTTCCAACCAAAATGCACACTTTGAAAACTTAGCGTACAGTTTTTCTTTCCTCAATACTTTTAGCACTTTTCTCAAATGTTCTTCATGCTCTTGATCATTCTTTGAGTAAATAAGTATGTCATCGATGAAAACAATGACAAACTTGTCAAGATATGGCCCACACACTCGGTTCATAAGGTCCATGAACACAGCTGGTGCGTTAGTCAATCCAAACGGCATAACCATAAACTCGTAATGACCATAACGCGTCCTAAAAGCAGTTTTTGGAATATCATCCTCTTTTACTCGCATTTGATGATATCCAGAATGTAAATCGATCTTCGAATAAACCGACGAGCCTTGTAGTTGATCAAATAAGTCGCCAATTCTCGGCAGTGGATAACGGTTTTTGATGGTAAGTTTGTTCAGCTCTCTGTAGTCAATACACAACCTAAATGTACCATCCTTCTTCTTGACAAACAAAACAGGAGCTCCCCATGGTGATGTGGTTGGTCGAATGAAACCACGTTCTAATAGTTCTTGCAGTTGGCTTTGCAGTTCTTTCATCTCGCTGGGTGCGAGTCTATAAGGAGCACGAGCTATTGGTGCAGCTCCTGGTACAAGATCTATTTGAAATTCAACAGATCGATGTGGAGGTAGTCCCGGTAATTCTTTCGGAAATACATCAGGAAATTCTTTTGCGACGGGAACATCATTGATGCTCTTTTCTTCAGTTTGTACTTTCTCGACGTGTGCTAGAACAGCATAGCAACCTTTTCTTATTAGTTTTTGTGCCTTCAAATTACTAATAAGATATAGCTTCATGTTGCTCTTTTCTCCGTACACCATTAAGGGTTCTCCTTCTTCTCGTACAATGCGAATTGCATTTTTATAACATACGATCTCTGCTTTCACCTTCTTCAGCCATTCTATGCCAACTATTACATCAAAACTCCCTAACTCTACTAGTATCAAATCAATCTTAAATATTTCGCTACCCAGTTTAATTTCTCGATTCCGGCATATATTATCTGCTGAAATTAATTTACCGTTTGCTAATTCGAGTAAAAATTTACTATCCAACGAAGTCAATGGACAACTTAATTTAGCACAAAAATCTCTACTCATATAGCTTCTATCCGCACCCGAATCAAATAAAACGTAAGCAGATTTATTGTCAATAAGAAACGTACCCGTAACAAGCTCCGGGTCTTCCTGTGCCTCTGCCGCATTAATATTGAAAACTCTTTCGCGGCCTTGTCCATTCGTGTTCTCCTGGTTCGGGCAATTTCTAATAATGTGGCCCAGTTTTCCACATTTATAACAAACTACATTGGCATAACTTGCTCCGACACTACTTGCTCCGCCATTACTCGTTCCGACACCATTTGTTCCTTTCGTTCTGTTAGCCCCTGGTCCGTAGACCTCACATTTCGCCGCGCTATGACCATTTCTTTTACACTTGTTGCAAAATTTGGTGCAGAACCCCGAGTGATACTTTTCACACCTTTGGCATAGCTGCTTCTGATTGTTGTTGTTGTTGCGGTTGTTATTGTTGTTGGGATGATTGTTGTAGTTGCTGTTGTTGTTGTTGTTGTTGTTATTGTTGTTGTTGTTGTTGTTTTTGTTGTTGTTGTTGTTGGGCCGTTTGTTATAGTTGCGATTGATGTTGCGATTGTTGGGATAATTGTTGCGATTATTATTGTAATTGCGGTTGTTGTTGTATTGGTGATTCTTATCACCATTTTCCTCCCACTTTCTTTTGACTTGCTTCACATTGGCCTCTTCAGCCGTCTGTTCTTTAATTCTTTCCTCAATATGGTTCACTAGTTTGTGAGCCATTCTACATGCCTGTTGTATGGAGGCGGGCTCGTGTGAACTTATATCTTCTTGGATTCTTTCCGGTAATCCTTTCACAAACGCGTCGATCTTCTCTTCCTCATCTTCGAACGCTCCCGGACACAATAGGCACAATTCTATGAATCGTCTTTCGTACGTGGTAATATCAAATCCTTGGGTTCGTAACCCTCTAAGTTCTGTCTTGAGCTTATTGACCTCGGTTCTGGGATGGTACTTCTCGTTCATCAAGTGCTTGAATGCTGACCACGGTAGTGCGTACGCATCATCTTGTCCCACTTGCTCTAGATAGGTATTCCACCATGTTAACGCAGAACCTGTGAAGGTATACGTAGCGTACTTCACTTTGTCCTCTTCAGTACACTTACTTATGGCAAACACCGATTCGACCTTCTCGGTCCACCGTTTCAATCCGATCGGTCCTTCGGTTTCATCAAATTCCAAAGGTTTGCAGGCAGTGAATTCTTTGTATGTGCATCCTACATGATTTCCTGTACTGCTAGATCCAAGGTTATTGTTGGTATGTAGCGCAGCCTGTACTGCGGCTATGTTTGAAGCTAGAAAAGTACGGAATTCCTCTTCATTCATATTCACAGTGTGTCGAGTAGTCGGTGCCATTTCCTTTAAAATAGTCAAATGGAACAAGTTAATCATACAGAATATTAAGAGTAGTTAATAGTATTTCGTAACATAATATGAACTCATTTATAAAAGCTTTTTCTTCATATTAGCGTTTTATAAGTTTAAATTCGGGTAGTACCTACCCGTTAAGTTCATACTTAGTAGCTAATATACAATTCAACTACTACAATTCTATATGAAAAACTGATTATAATAATATTTCGCGTTCAACTTTTATACAATATTTTACAAACTTACAATACCGCTTATTTTACATAAAGCATGAAATATAGCACACAATAACTTTGATACAAGATAGTTGTGAAGATAATTCTAGCTAGTACACAAGTCGTTCAGCAAAGGCAATAAAGACATGTAATTCATACGTCCAGAAACAAGTCATGCATTCTGGTTTTACTAGGACTACTTCCCATCCTTGGTCTTGTGGAACATAACCGTTATGGCTGTTGATAAGACAGCGTGTTGTAACGTCGTCAAAGGGACGAGGGTTACGTAATGACCAACAGTCTCGTAATAACCTAAAAACCTCATTTCTTACCCCAATTACCGACTCCGTCACTTGTGGGAACGTTTTGTTTAATAGTTGTAGCCCGATGTTCTTTTTCTCACTTTGGTGAGAAGCGAACATTACTAACCCGTAAGCATAGCATGCTTCTTTATGTTGCATGTTAGCCGCTTTTTCTAAATCATGAAGTCCTATATTCGGATACATTGAGTGAAAATAATTTCTTAACCCGTTGCGTAAAATAGCATTTGGGTTCCCCGCAATATATGTGATGTGGTTGCGAGGTGTATATAAAATAGCTATTATTTTTTTAGCAGAAAATACTATTAAATACGATACAATTTTACACAAGATATTTATTTATTTAGAGAATGGATATACTTAAACCTTGCTACAACACTTATAGGCAGTGTACCTAATCGTAGAGTAGTGTAGTTTTTTAGTAAGTCCGGTTCGTTCCACAGGGAATCTTTTTAAACAAAGCTTAACGCTATATTAGTTTACTTTTATAAAAATAAAAATATATATATAAGTAATATTATTATTATAAAGGGGGCTTTTTACCGTTTAATGACCGGTTTGTCGATTTTAAAACTTTAGTCGCAGTTAAAACCAAATGTAAAATATTAAAAATAAATACAAGACTTAAATTAAAGCGTGAAGTAAATAACGATAATGAAATTGCGAATAATAAAAGTGCGATAAAATAAACTTGTGATAATTAAAAAGTACGATAATTAAAAGTGCAATTAAATACAATAACAATAAAAATGCGATAATTAGAAGTGCAATTAAATATAAAATAAAGGAAATTAAATATGAAATAAAAGAATTATGCTTATTTAAACTTCCGTAATCATGATGTTTGACGTGTTGATTTTAGTTTTATGCCCAAGGGTTAATTGTCCTTTGTCCTGGATTATTTAATATGTCCGTCTGGTTTTTGTCCATAACAGTCCATCAGTCATAAATATAAAGTGCGAGTATCCTCGTCAAATTATCCTTATACCCGAAGTTAAATATTCCAACTAATTGGGGACTTAAACTGTAACAAGATTTTAATACTTTGTTTAATAATTACACCAGGATGTCGACTGAGTGTAACCCAAGGTTTTAATATTTTGTTATCAATTATACCAAGTGTCCTTGTACATAATTTCACCCCTGTTTTAATTATTCTAGTGGCTATTAATCCATTCCCATGTCCGGTTAAATGAACGATTATTCGTACATATAAATACCCCGCCCATCGTGTCCGATCGAGTGTATATGGTAATTTATAGGGACGCCCAATTGTAAATCTTTATATTAACATTAACAAACTATCATTTAGTTAAACAAATATAAAGCCCATTAATAGCCCATAGTCTAATTTCCACAAGTGTCGTTCCCTTGTCCAAACCCCAATTATGGTACAAAGCCCAATTACCCAATTTTAGTAATTAGCCCAACATCATGATTACTTCGGATTAAATAAGCATAATAATAACTTAGCTACGAGACATTAATATAAAAAGGTTGAACATAACTTACAATGATTAAAAATAGCGTAGCGTTACACGGACAGAATTTCGACTTACACCCTTACAACATTCGCTAACATACCCTTATTATTAGAATTAAAATTAAAATTAAAATATAAATTATAAATATAAATATTACGATATAGATAGAGAGATGGATATATGTTATGAAAAATGATCAGAATTCGGTTGGCTTTATAGGGAGTTTCAGAATTTGGGGCTCCGCGACTCGCGGCCCTTTTTGCCTTCAAACTCCACGAGTCGCGGAGTTTGAAATTACAGCTCACAAACTTTGGAGTCTTTCTTGCCGACGGATTTTTATTATTTATATAATATATAAATAATTATAAGAATTATTTAAATATTATATTATATTTATGTGCATAGTTGACTTGTAATTTTTAGTCCGTTGCGTCGAGCGTTGAGAGTTGACTCTGGTCCCGGTTCCGGATTTTCGAACGTCCTTGCGTACAATTTAATATCTTGTACTTTGCTTTTTGAATCTTGTACTCTTGTAATTTCGAGACGTTTCTTATCAATAATTGGAACCTCTTTGATTGTATTTTGTACTTTTGAGCTTTTTGGTCGTTTGCGTCTTCAATTCGTCGAATCTGTCTTTTGTCTTCACCTTATATTATTTAAACGAATATCACTTTTAAATAGAACAATTGCAACTAAAAGCTTGTCTTTCTTGAGGAATAATGCTATGAAATATATGTTCGTTTTTAGCATTATCAAATATTCCCACACTTGAGCGTTGCTTGTCCTCAAGTAATATCGTCTTGAAATACTAGAATCACTTCTTTATTCTTCACACTTTGTACATCAGTGATTTCTATACGGCGGTATAAACAATGGTAGTAACGATATGGTTTACAGTCCCACATGACTATAAAAATTTAGATCCATTAAGGAAATTGGATCTTTATGAAAATATTTGATCTTTTGAAAATTAAATCTAGTTTTTACCCTACATAAGTTTTCCGGAATAACCCTTTACCGGTGTTTGCAAAATATTTTTGTGGGTTTGGTGGGTTTCAGATTTGAAAATTTTAGCTCAAAACTTGCGGTTTTGTGTCACCCACTTGCTAACCTTGTATTTGGAAAGCAACACGTCCAGTTTACTTGTCCCGTATATTACCTTTCGGTAAACTACCGTCCGGTTGTAAAGGAAAGCATTGAACAAGCAACTGTTAAGGCAATGTCCCCTGACATGCTTTTAATTATGGTCTATAACGTGTCAGACGCAATTACTATCCTTGGTAGGAGAAATAGTAAAGCTCACCCTTATGATTTTTCGGTCTGGCACAAGGTCCTGTCTTTGACCACTATGCAACCACCGTTCTTACGGTTGACACCCGATTTAGTTCAGGTGACCTAATGAATTCCAGGTGAATTCCTAGGATTTCACGTTCAATGGTAATGAACGCATTGAAAATAGGGTTTTCAGAAAACAAATCAGTTTTATTTTTGATCAAAATATTTTCTCGTTCAAGCTCGAGTTTAGATATCATTGAATTCCATGAGTTTGTAATTCTCAATCTTTAAGGTCAATCTCAAGGATTGAGTAATATCAGGCTTAAAAGCTGATTTTTGATCTTTTAAGGAGATTATCCTTTCTGGGAATCTGATTCATTAGTCTTATCCAGCTAATTTGCATGGTGCCCCCCATTTTACGAGATAAATCCTTCTCATGGTTAGGATAAATCTGACCACTTGGCGAACCTGTTTAATGCTGAGGTCCGTGGATTTCCTGCTGATTTTAGTGATGACTTTTCTAGAGTTTTCGTCAACCTACAGCTGGTCTGGACGACAACTTCTTGACCTAAATCAAGAAGCGCGTGTCTTTTTCGGAAGACTTTACTTCCTTTTAATGATGGAATTGATTCATCGTGTAGATCCATCTTTCTTACAGTAAATCAGGTAAAACTTTTTAGTTTAGTCCAAAGCAAAAGTATTTTCAGTTATTTGTACAAAAATATGTGATATATGTTTTGAATAACTTGGAGAATTTTCCCACACTTGGCTTTTATTTTCCTTTTTATTGTCCTCTATTCCATTTTAAATGAATTTTAACATTTTGGTTTGTTTCTCAATTTATGTCCTTTCCGAGGTTACAATAATTTCGGTGTTAAAACCTAGTTTTATCGTTCATAAATATGTATAAACATGATTTTGAGTTCATTTAATTGAAAATTTTGAAAAATTTTACTAGAATTGGGTAGTCAGTATATAAGACTAGGGCTGTTCTTTATTATCAGAGAGCACTAGATTCTAATACAACTACTACTTTACTAGTATTTCTAATGGTAACCAAGTGTATAAAGTAAAAATTTTAAAATCCGAAAGAATTTAACCCCTTCCCACACTTAAGATCTTGCAATGCCCTCATTTGCAAGAAATCAGTAACAATTTAAATTATTGAGGGTGATTTGTGTGAAAATGATTAAATTTTTACCAAAGTTTCCAAATATATTGGCGTTTGTTTGCTGAATGATAAATGGTGCACATCATTTGTTCATTCCGTCTTGTTGTTATTTCACATATATTTTGCATCTTGTCGTCAAAATTAGTTGCTTTTGCTGAACTTAATGCCAGTCTTTGAAAATGCGTTGTTTTACCCTGTTGTGTACATAAGATAAACTGCAAACATATATACATATTTTTGAAGTTTGGTATATTACCCCACATTCAAAAATTATTAAAATCTAAGAATAAAAGTTAGAAAATTATAAAAACTATTACAATATTAACATAAGTATTAAACGTATCAACATTACAAATTACAAAATAAATAAAACTAAGTAGACTAGGGATGATACTGATACCAATAGGGGTTCCAAGCATAACCATAGGTGCTATAGAATGCTTCGGCTGGGTTATACGTAGGATACGGTGGTTGCATCTCTATAGACCAGGGAGGGAATATGGGTTTTGGAGTAGGAATATAGTTTCTACCTATATGTTGGCAATGAGCTATGATTTGGTTTTGATGAACTTGCCAATCTTCAAATGCTCTCTGTCTAGCATTTTCGTACTCCTGTGAAGCTATAAACCTTTGCATTTCTTGCATTTCATTTCCCCCTCCTACATTACCTTGCTGTTGGTTTCTCTCAACCTGTGGATGTCTACCATGGTATTGTACTGCGGCGTTATTTCGCCTCTTCAAAACTTTCGCACCATGGTATACATTTAAACCTATTGTATCGCGGGGTTCTGGTTCTTCGACTAATAATCCCCCCCGACTTATATCCACACCGAGATATTCAGCAATCAAAGTAATAAAAATACCACCTCCTATTATGCTATGCGGTCTCATCCCCCTAACCATAGCTGATAAATAATAACCCACACAATAAGGTATACTTACAGCGCTTTGTGGGTCTCGAATACACATATGGTAAAACAAATCCTGTTCATTTACCTTTTCCTTGTTCTTACCTCTTTGTGTAATCGAATTAGCTAAAAACCTATGAATCACTCTTGATTCAGCTCTATCTATATCCAAATAAGAGTAATTTCCCCCTTTGAATCGGTGATGGCTTGTCATTTGACTCCATACACCATGTGTATCAAAATTTTCATCTATCTTTCTACCATTTAGTATCAACCCTCTACAATCGGCAGATGCTAACTCCTCAGGCGTATATATACGTAAAGCCTGAGCCATGTCTAGTAAAGACATATGGCGTATCGAACCTCCTAACAAAAATCTAATAAAAGATCGATCGGTTAAACTAGCTACCCGATCATTTAATTCTATACTACACAACAATTCTTCACACCATACTTTATATACAGGTCTACGCATGGTGAATAAACATACCCAGTCGTTAAAAGTAGAATTACCATACCTCTGTGCAAGTAATTCCCTAATTGGCCCGGCCAATTCTACAGCTTCTAATGGTCCCCATTCTATGACCCTAGGTACCTCAACAACTTTAGAATGAAGAGTATGCAAACCCCTTTGGTATTTTGGATAATCTATCCAAAGTCTGTCAAATCTCAGGTTCGGGTGCAAATCTTCCAAGTGCATATCAGAAAATGTCATGACTGGATGAGGTATATCTTGCTTGTAGTAGTTATCCACCTCCTGTTGTTCCGCATTCTCAGCAGGAGCATTGCGAGCTTGGGATGAAGATTCACCCCTTTCAGTCTGCAAAACACATCAAACACAATTTTTGTGCATCCAAATATGCATTAGTGTCAGCAAAATCATCAATCAAAATAATTACAATGACATGATCAATTTATATCAAACTTAAGCTCATTTTCATATTTTCATCAAATCTACACTTTTTCAAATAAGCATATACGAAAATGTTCGCCAAGTTCATAAGCATTCAACTCAAATAACATGTCAAAATAATCATTACTAGCAATTAAACAAGTTTCAAATGGCATTATCTCTCAAAAATCAAGTTCATGAATTTTTAGACTTGAAAAAGTCCACTTTAATTCTCAAAATCATGTTTAGGCTCAAAGTTTGGATCATTTAACTACCTAAACATGTTACACTACTTAATTTAGCAACAATTCATGACAAAAATCGGCCATAACCTGTTTATATCAAAAAGCCCCAAATTGCTCAAGAACACAAACCCTAGATTACTCTAAATTTAAAGTTTAAGGCTTCTAATCATGTTAAATAGCATCAATCTAGGTTATACAAGCATAATACATAAACAATTTAAGAATAATTACACTAAAAAGCATCAAAATCAAATTGGGGAAAAAATTTCTCAAAAACTAATTTTCGGATTAAATGGTGTTTAGGTGTAGAAATTTACCGTTTTTCTTGAGTAATTCCTTGATAGCATCCTTCTCAACATGATTTTAGTAAAAGATTTGATGATTAACGGTTAAAAATTGTGTTTTTGGTGGTGTTTTTTCGGGTTTTTGAGGGTTATTTTCGCAGTATTTTCGGTATGGGGGTGTTCAACTGATCAGTTTTTGCGTTTTTATTTTTTTTCTGAGTTTTGGTCCCTCCGCGAGTCGCGGAGTTTTTACCCTTCAAACTCCGCGAGTCGCGGAGGTTTTTTTTTTTTTTTTTTTTTTACATCTTATACTAATTAAAACAATTAAGTAATTAATTTTAAAATTTTGTTTCCCTTGTTATTTAGGACGAGGTCGTTTCGGATCGATGTCCTAGTCCGTCCTTCGACAAAATTTTAAAATTTGTCTTTTTGTAGCGATTGTTTTAAAAGCTAAGATTTTTGGGTTTTTTAATGTTTTTGGCATACTTTAATTCAATAAGATTAAAAATAATGATAATAAAAGTTCTCGTCCCTCCCTTGGGTAAAACAATTTCGGTTCAAAGACCTAGTCTTCAACTTACGACGAATTTTAAAAATCATATTTTTAACTTAATGAGATAAAGTAAATTTTTGTTTTTAAATTCACACAACTTAAATATAAAATTCAAAATTAATATTAAAAATTCACACCAAACTTAAAATTTGAAATGCATAAAATTAAAAATTCATATTTTAAAAATTAAAAATTCACACCAAACTTAATTTAAAAATTCATATTATAAATTCACACCAAACTTAATTTAAAATTCATATTATAAATTCACACCAAACTTATATTAATTTTTCAAATATTTACAATTTTAAATATATTGATTTTATAAAGTTTACAATATTAATTTAAGATTTATATATTAATTTTAAAAACATGATAAAAATAAAATTAAAAATCTTTTTGGCTTTTTATCCCACTTTAATCAATCAAATATTATCAAAAATATGCGCCCCTCTTTTCGGTAAAGTAATTTCGGTTCCAAGACCTAATTTAACTCATGACGAATTTTTGAAATATTTTGGGTTGATTGATTAAAGATATTTATACCTTAAGAATAAACGTTAAATTTCGCAGTGATATAATAAATTTTTGAATGATATCAATAATTTCGGTCGCCAAACCTAATTTTATTCAATACCAATTTAATACTTTATAGCGAACAAATTAGCGTTTATTATCAAAAGGTTAAAAAAAAAAAAAAAAACTGTACAAACATACCTGTGAAATAGATTTCTTAGTTATATGATCTATCCCATTCATAAGATAGTCGGTTTAATTGGTTTTCCATAGTTACATAGGCGTAACCTCGAGCATTCAGTGTCTTTTCTTCTAAACATATGAACGGTCCGTCTCTGCATAAAGTAACAAATTCGGTATTTGAATAAGTTTGATTATTTGAACATTTACCTCCATGTGACCATTTTCCGCATTTGTGACATCTTTCTAGGTGTCGTGCTCTTCTTTTCGCTGCGAATTTTGATTTTCCTTTACCAAATTGTAACTTATTATCTTCGCATCTGGATTCTTTTCTAACTCCGTCCAATCTTTCTCTGATTACTGATACTATTTCACTCGGAAGTGTGTCATTATTACGTTTAGTGATCAAAGCGTGTAGCATTAGACCATGGTTTAGTTCACAGGCAGTCTTCATTTTGTAAAAACCTAAAAAAAATAAAAATTCAGAATGTGGGGAGAAGACTAGTTCTTTAGGGTCTGCTAGGGAAAGACCATTCGGGTTCCATTTTCGAGAACTACATGAAAACAGACAATCTAACTCTAACAGAAATACATATTATCCTTTAAAGACTTGATTCTCCCCACACTTAGTTAGCTGTGGTGTCAAAATTGTGATTAACTTCGTTGTCGACTTCCATCGGACTATCTATGTAGTGTTTAACTCTGTGACCATTAACTTTAAATTCAATCCCATTTGAATTTATTAATTCTATTATTCCGTATGGAAAAACTCTTTTAACTATGAATGGTACAGACCATCTTGATTTCAATTTTCCAGGAAATAGCTTGAATCGTGAATTGAAAAGAAGAACTCTGTCTCCTTCCTTAAATTCTTTTGAACTTCTGATTCTTTTATCATGCCATTTCTTCGTTCTTTCTTTATAGATTAACGAATTTTCGTATGCTTCATGTCTTAATTCTTCTAATTCATTTAGTTGACTTAATCGTAGACGTCCGGCTTCATGTAAATCAAGATTACATGTCTTCAAAGCCCAAAATGCTTTGTGTTCAATTTCTACTGGAAGATGACATGCTTTTCCATAAACAAGTCTAAAATGTGTGGTTCCAATTGGAGTTTTGTAGGCTGTTCTAAAAGCCCAGAGTGTATCCTCCAATTTAATGGACCATTCCTTCGGATTTGATCCTACGGTTTTCTCTAGAATACGTTTTAAAGCTCGGTTAGTATTTTCAACTTGTCCACTTGTTTGTGGATGATATGCGGTGGAGATTTTATGAGTTACTCCATATCTTTTAAGAACTTTCTCAAGTTGATTATTATAGAAATGAGTACCCCGATCACTTATTAAAGCTTTCGGTGTTCCAAACCTTGCAAAAAGACGTTTTAAAAAGTTGACTACAACTCGTGCATCGTTAGTTGGGAGAGCTTGTGCTTCCACCCATTAAATACATAATCAATGGCTACGAGTATATATAGATTATTATGAGATTTTGGAAATGGACCCATAAAGTCAATACCCCAAATGTCAAATACTTCACATACTTGGATGACATTTTGTGGCATTTCATCACGTTGACTTATTTTTCCGGCCCTTTGACAAGCATCACAGGATTTGCAAAGAAGGTGTGCGTCTTTGTAAATTGTAGGCTAATAGAATCCAGCATCATAAACTTTTCTTGCTGTTAGTTGAGGCCCATAATGCCCTCCTGTTGGTCCTGTGTGACAATGGTTTAATATTTTACTAGCTTCATCTCCAAATACACATCGGCGTATTATTCCATCTGGACAACTTTTAAACAGATGTGGATCTTCCCAAAAATAGTGTTTTATATCACTGAAGAATTTCTTTCGTTTTTGGTACGATAATCCTTTTTCAACGAATCCACAAACTAAGTAGTTTGCATAGTCTGCAAACCATGGTATTTCATTATAATCTATCTTCAATAGATATTCATCAGGAAAGTTGTCTTGTATGGACGATTCATTTAGAACTTCTAATTCGGGATTTTTAAGACGAGAAAAATGATCAGCGGCGAGATTTTCTGCTCCTCTTTTATCTCGGATTTCAATATCAAACTCTTGTAAGAGTAAGATCCAACGGATTAATCTTGGTTTAGCATCTTGTTTTGAAAATAGGTATCTAAGAGTAGAATGGTCGGTATAGACCACCGTTTTTGCTAGAACGAGATATGATCGAAATTTGTCAAAAGCAAAGACAATAGCAAGGAGTTCTTTTTCAGTAGTTGTATAGTTCGTTTGTGCTCCTTGTAACGTCTTACTAGCATAATATATAGGTTGAAATCATTTTTCAATCCTTTGTCCTAAAACGGCTCCCATTGCAAAATCACTTGCATCGCACATTAGTTCAAATGGTAGATTTCAATTAGGTGTTATCATGATCGGCGCATTAGTTAGTTTCTCTTTAAGAATATTAAAAGATTTGATACACTCATCTGAAAAGATGAATGGAGCATCCTTTTCTCGGAGTTTATTCATAGAAGTGGCAATTTTAGAAAAATCTTTTATGAAACGTCGGTAAAAACCGGCATGCCCTAGAAAACTCCTAACTCCTCTAACATTTGTGGGATGTGGAAGTTTAGCAATTACATCTACTTTAGCTCTATCCACTTCAATTCCTTCTTTTGAAATTTTATGACCAAGAACGATGCCTTCTTTAACCATGAAATGGCATTTCTCCCAATTAAGTACTAGATTTGATTGTTCGCATCTAATAAGCATTCGTTCCAGATTAACTAGACATGATTCAAATGTATCACCGAAGACTGAAAAGTCATCCATGAAAACTTCCATGCATTCTTCTATCATGTCGTAAAAAATCGCCATCATACACCTTTGAAAGGTTGCAGGGGCGTTGCAAAGTCCAAATGGCATGCGTTTGTAAGCAAAAGTACCATAAGGGCACGTGAATGTGGTTTTCTCTTGATCTTCGGGTGCTATTGGAATTTGAAAATATCCGGAAAATCCATCTATAAAACAATAGTAACTATTTCCGGCTAATCTTTCCAACATTTGATCAATGAAAGGTAAGGGAAAGTGATCTTTTCTGGTGGCGTCATTTAATTTTCTATAATCAATACACACACGCCATCCTGTTACAGTCCTAGTAGGAATAAGCTCATTTTTTTCATTTGTAATGACAGTCATGCCACCCTTCTTAGGCACGCATTAAACTGGGCTTACCCATGGACTCTCAGAGATTGGATAAATTAAACCTGCATCTAGCAGTTTAATAATCTCTTTCTTAACTACATCTTGCATATTAGGATTTAGTCTTCGTTGGCGTTGCACATACATTTTATGACCTTCTTCCATAAGGATTTTATGTGTGCAATACGAAGGACTTATTCCTTTAATATCATGAATCTTCCATGCAATGGCTGGTTTATGAGCTTTCAACATAGAAATGAGTTGTGATTTCTCATTTTCAGTAAGAGAAGACGATATTATTACAGGTAATTCAGATTCACCATGTAAATAAGCGTATTCAAAATGGTTTGGAAGTGGCTTTAACTCTAATTTCGGAGGTTCTTCTATCGATGATTTGTATCGATATCTGTCTTCTTCTTTTAGCATTTGAATTTCTTCTGTTGTTGGTTCATATCCATTAGCTATAAGTGTATCTAACATTTCAGCTTCATCAATTGGTTCATTACCTTCTCCTAAAGAACATTCTCCTGTTCCTTGTAATTCTGGAAATTCTTCTAATAATTCTGCATGTGCATCTATAGTTTGAATATAATAACATGTATCATCTGCAGATTGCGGTTGTTGCATTGCTCTATCAACTGAAAAGGTAACACTCTCATCCTCTATACTTAGGGTCAATTTATTACCGAACACGTCTATCATTGCTTTAGCCGTGTTTAAGAATGGTCTTCCTAATATGAGAGGAACTTGAGAATCTTCTTCCATGTCCAGAACAACAAAATCTACTGGAAATACTAAAGTACCAACTTTAACTAGCATGTTCTCCATTATCCCTCTAGGATATTTTATTGATCTATCGGCTAGTTGTATGCTTATTCTGGTTGGTTTCAATTCTCCAAGGTCTAGTTTAGCGTATAGTGAATACGGCATTAGATTTATACTAGCACCTAAATCTGCCCATGCTTCTATTGAACTAAGACTACCCAGAAAACATGGAATTGTGAAACTTCCTGGATCAGATAATTTTTCTGGTATCTTATTCAACAGCACTGCTGAACAATTAGCATTCATGGTAACAGCCGAGAGTTCTTCCATTTTCTTTCTATTTGAGATTAGATCTTTCAGGAATTTAGCATATCTAGGCATTCCTGAAATCACATCAATGAAAGGAAGATTTACATTTATCTGTTTAAACATATCCAAGAATTTGGATTGCTCGGCTTCAAGTTTCTCTTTCTTCATTTTACTCGGGTAAGGAAGTGGTGGTTGGTATGGTTTAACATAAGGTTTAGCCTTAACTGTGTTATCATCATTAACCTTTTCAACTACCGGTTCTTTTTCCTTATCTTGATCAGGTTGTGGTTCTTGTGGAGTAGGAATAGCTTCATCAGAAGTTGCAGGTATTTCAGGTGGTTTAAGTGTTGTACCACTTCTTGTAGTAATGGCTTTAGCTGTTTCATTTCGGGGGTTAGCATTTGTATCACTAGGTAGACTTCCCGGTTTTCTTTCACCTATTAACCTTGCTAGGTTACTTACTTCTTGTTCCAGATTTTGAATAGAAGCTTGTTGATTTCTAAATGCTTGAGCATTTTGTTCATTAGTTTGTTTCTGAGATGTGAAAAACTGCGTTTGAGTTTCAACTAGCTTCGTCATCATATCTTCTAAATTCGGCTTTTTATCATCGGTTTGTTGTGGTGGTTTGTTTTGAAAATTAGGTCTTTGCTGATTGTAATTATTATTGGATACTTGTTGATTGCTAGGACCTTGTTGGTTGTTGTATGGAATATTTCGCTTATAGTTCTGGTTTTGATTGTAAATTGGTCTTGGCGGTTGATAATTATTCTGATAATTATTTCCAGGCCTTTGGTTTATGTATGAAATATTCTCTCTTTGTTTCATTGTTAATTCAATACTGAGACAATCTTTTGTCAAATGTGGTCCTCCACACTGCTCACAACTAATTCGTATTGAGTGAATATCTTTAGTCATCTTTTCCATTCGTCTCTCAACAGCATCTATCTTTGCGGAAATGGAATCTAAGTCATGGCTAGAATCGGCTCTAGCTGCTTTAGATGATCTAACGATATCTTTTTCTTGGTGCCACTCATGTGAGTGGGAAGCAGTGTTATCAATAATTTTGTAAGCATCAGTTTCGGTTTTCTTCATAATAGAACCACCAGCTGCTATATCTATGTCTTTCCTTGTAGTGATGTCGCATCCTTGGTAGAATATTTGTACTATTTGACAGGTGTCTAAACCATGTTGCGGACATCCTCTCAACAACTTTCCAAATCTTGTCCACGCCTCATATAGAGTTTCATTTGGCTTCTGTGTGAACGTAACAATTTCTGCTTGAAGTCTTACGGCTTTAGATGCCGAAAAGAATTGTTTAAGAAATTTTTCAACTAAAACGTCCCATGTATCAATCGCCCCTTCAGGTAACGATTCCAACCAATCTTTGGCTTCTCCCTTTAAAGTCCAGGGAAATAACATGAGATATATCTGTTCATCCTCAACTTCTCGGATTTTAAATAGTGTGCAGATCCTATTAAAGGTACGTAGATGTTCATTTGGATCTTCCTTCGGCGCATCACTAAATTGGCATTGATTAGTCACCATGTGTAGAATTTGTCCTTTGATTTCATAATCTGGCGCATTAATGTCTAGATGAGTAATTGCGTGACCTTGGCCAGTGCGTTTAGCTCTCATTCGGTCTTCCATACTTAAAGGTTCCAGATTCTCCATAATTGAGTTTGTTGAATCGGAATCACTAGAGGATTCTGATTTAATGGTTCGTTCCTCAACAATCTCTGTTTGAATGATTGGTGGTTCCGGAGGAAAGTTTAGTGGTTCAGGATCTACGAATCGTTCCTGAATATTCTCCAGATTCTCAATTGTGAGGTCGGGTTCAAAAAATGGATTATCGGAAATTTGAATTGGAGTACTTGGTCGACTGGATGACGATTCTAAAGAAAAATCAACGGCAGTAATATTTGCTAAATGTCTTGATCTAGTTACAGGTGGTGAACGTACAAAAGGTGGTGAACGTCTTGCTCGGTGCATTCACTGAATATCCTATTAGTTTTTAAAAGGAAAGAAAAATTATAATAAGTTATCCAATCAATAGACTTTTCTAATTTTGCCCACGTTTCGAATAGCCAAAAGATGCAGCAGAGGGGCAGGATTCGTTTGGTCTCAATATAATTGAGGACTGTTTGGCTCCAATAACCCGGTCCACGTACAAATCCAACTATTACTACGAACCAGAAAATTTTGATGTCTATCAATTTAACCACTTAAAATAAATTTTCGTAATTTTAAGAAATTTAGATAAGAAGTAGAATAAAAATCTATGTCCTAAAACTAGAATAGCGAGAAATAAGAAAGAAAAAAGAGCGCGTCGAAAAAGAAAAATGGTTGAAAAATAAAAGGTGACGGAAAAATAAAAGAAACTTATAAAACTTAAAAACAATTGACTAACCTAACCTTATTACTACAACTAACTTAAAATTATAATCGCAAATTAAGATTACTAATTGGAATGATAATTGATACATAGGTAAAAGTCGTCTAAAAATATTAAAGCTTACAGGAAAAACTAAATCCCAAATGGAAATAACTTAAAAATAAACTAAAACTTAAAAAGGCGTCGCAAAATTCTAAAGCACCTAAATCTTAGTCTAAAGAAAAAAAACACTTAAGGAATTCTACGGCAAAGCCTAAAAATCTAGAAGTAAAAATAACTATGGTAAAAACTAAGTTTAAAACTAAATATGAGCTAAAAATACAAATATTACGCTAAAACGATTAAAAAGGGACAAAATATAAAAATATACAAAAAGTTGTAAAAAGTACAATTTTTATAAAAATATTATTTTTATATTATTTATTTATTAAAACTATTAATTTTATATATAATAAAACTAATTAAAATTTAAAATACAATTTAATTTAAAAAACTTAAACTAATTATAATAATTAAACTAATTAGGGTTTAATAATAATAATAATAATAAAATCCGTAATTAATGTGAAATTAGGGTTCTGTCAAGTGTGTCAGAGTGTCTCCGCGAGTCGCGGTATTCCAAGCAGCAAACCCCGCGAGTCGCGGGGTTCCAAAATTCAACTCTGGTACAATTTTGAAATTTGACGTTTTTTTTTTCTATTTTAAAATCTAAATATTTATATAATAAAAACTTATATTTAAAAACTAAAATAAAAATAGAACTACTTTATAATTTTATAAATAAAAATCGTAAAACTAGATTTATATATATATTTTATTTTTATTTTTTTCGGTTTTTTTTATATTTTAAATAAAAACAAAATACTTAAATAAAACTTATATAAAAATAAAGAAACTTTATAAAACTTAAATATTTAACAAAATCTTAAAAATACTTATAATTTTGTTTTCTTTTTATATTTTCGAATATTTAAAACGTATTTTTATAAAAACGAATTTTAATAAAAGTAAACAAAAAATCTTTTTTTTTTATATTAGCGTTGCGCTTCCGGCTTTTAAGCGATTCCCCGGCAGCTGCGCCAAAAATAACTTGATGTGGTTGCGAGGTGTATATAAAATAGCTATTATTTTTTTAGCAGAAAATACTATTAAATACGATACAATTTTACACAAGATATTTATTTATTTAGAGAATGGATATACTTAAACCTTGCTACAACACTTATATGCAGTGTACCTAATTGTAGAGTAGTGTAGTTTTTTAGTAAGTCCGGTTCGTTCCACAGGGAATCTTTTTAAACAAAGCTTAACGCTATATTAGTTTACTTTTATAAAAATACAAATATATATATAAGTAATATTATTATTATAAAGGGGGGGTTTTACCGTTTAATGACCTGTTTGTCGATTTTAAAACTTTAGTCGCAGTTAAAACCAAATGTAAAATATTAAAAATAAATACAAGACTTAAATTAAAGCGTAAAGTAAATAACGATAATGAAATTGCGAATAATAAAAGTGCGATAAAATAAACTTGCGATAATTAAAAAGTACGATAATTAAAAGTGCAATTAAATACAATAACAATAAAAATGCGATAATTAGAAGTGCAATTAAATATAAAATAAAGGAAATTAAATATGAAATAAAAGAATTATGCTTATTTAAACTTCCGTAATCATGATGTTTGACGTGTTGATTTTAGTTTTATGCCCAAGGGTTAATTGTCCTTTGTCCTGGATTATTTAATATGTCCGTCTAGTTTTTGTCCATAACAGTCCATCAGTCATAAATATAAAGTGCGAGTATCCTCGTCAAATTATCCTTATACCCGAAGTTAAATATTCCAACTAATTGGGGACTTAAACTGTAACAAGATTTTAATACTTTGTTTAATAATTACACCAGGATGTCGACTGAGTGTAACCCAAGGTTTTAATATTTTGTTATCAATTATACCAAGTGTCCTTGTACATAATTTCACCCCTGTTTTAATTATTCTAGTGGCTATTAATCCATTCCCGTGTCCGGTTAAATGAACGATTATTCGTACATATAAATACCCCGCCCATCGTGTCCGATCGAGTGTATATGGTAATTTATAGGGACGCCCAATTGTAAATCTTTATATTAACATTAACAAACTATCATTTAGTTAAACAAATATAAAGCCCATTAATAGCCCATAGTCTAATTTCCACAAGTGTCGTTCCCTTGTCCAAACCCCAATTATGGTACAAAGCCCAATTACCCAATTTTAGTAATTAGCCCAACATCATGATTACTTCGGATTAAATAAGCATAATAATAACTTAGCTATGAGACATTAATATAAAAAGGTTGAACATAACTTACAATGATTAAAAATAGCGTAGCGTTACACGGACAGAATTTCGACTTACACCCTTACAACATTCGCTAACATACCCTTATTATTAGAATTAAAATTAAAATTAAAATATAAATTATAAATATAAATATTACGATATAGATAGAGAGATGGATATATGTTATGAAAAATGATCAGAATTCGGTTGGCTTTATAGGGAGTTTCAGAATTTGGGGCTCCGCGACTCACGGCCCTTTTTGCCTTCAAACTCCGCGAGTCGCGGAGTTTGAAATTACAGCTCACAAACTTTGGAGTCTTTCTTGCCGACGGATTTTTATTATTTATAGAATATATAAATAATTATAAGAATTATTTAAATATTATATTATATTTATGTGCATAGTTGACTTGTAATTTTTAGTCCGTTGCGTCGAGCGTTGAGAGTTGACTCTGGTCCCGGTTTCGGATTTTCGAACGTCCTTGCGTACAATTTAATATCTTGTACTTTGCTTTTTGAATCTTGTACTCTTATAATTTCGAGACGTTTCTTATCAATAATTGGAACCTCTTTGATTGTATTTTCTACTTTTGAGCCTTTTGGTCGTTTGCGTCTTCAATTCGTCGAATCTGTCTTTTGTCTTCACCTTTTATTATTTAAACGAATATCACTTTTAAATAGAACAATTGCAACTAAAAGCTTGTCTTTCTTGAGGAATAATGCTATGAAATATATGTTCGTTTTTAGCATTATCAATATGCGTCAAAGTAAACACATCGTAACTTATGGATTTCCCAATGTGATATCCCCCATCTTTCAAACGAAAGTCTCTTATAAACCAAGACATTCTTGGAATGTTCTTCGAATGTCTTACAAACTGATCTCGCCTTAAATAGTTGTGCCGAGGAATTCTGACCGACTCTAGACAAGATTTCATCAATCATGTCTTCGGGTAGGTCTCTTAAAATATTGGGTTGTCTATCCATTTTGTGTTTTTAAACTGTAAAATAGACAGGAGTTAGATTCATAAAAAAATACTTATTAATACAAGCAATTTTTACATATATCATAAAGCATAAGCACACTATATTACATATATTACACCACACGAATACAACTATCTTATTCCGACTCGCTCGTTTCTTCTTCTTCGGCTTTGGTTCATTTTGCCAAGTTTCTAAGGATATATGATGTTCCCCTAATACTAGCTATCGTTTTCCACAACGGTTTAGAAAAACCTGGTGGTTTAGAGGTTCCCGGGTCATTGTTACAACTTAAGGACTTCGGGGGTTGACGATACATATAAAGTTCATCGGGGTTGGATTTAGATTTCTCTATTTTTATGCCCTTTCCCTTATTATTTTCTTTTGCCTTTTTAAATTCAGTTGGGGTAATTTCTATAACATCATCGGAATTCTCGTCGGAATCCGATTCATCGGAGAATTGGTAATCCTCCCAATATTTTGCTTCCTTGGCGGAAACACCATTGACCATAATTAACCTCAGTCGGTTGGTTGAGGATTTTCTTTTACTTAACCGTTTTATTATTTCCCCCACCGGTTCTATTTCCTCATCCGGTTCCTCCTCTTCCGGTTCTGATTCTTCTTCCGGTTCTGATTCTTCTTCCGGTTCCTCTTCGGGAACTTGTGAATCAGTCCAATATATATTCGACTCTTCGTTATTATTAGGTGAGTCAATGAGATTTGTGCTAGAGGTAGACATCTATCACACAATATCAAACATGTTAAGAGATTAATATATCACATAATATATACATGTTAATAATATATAGTTTCCAACAAAAATGTTAAGCAATCATTTTTAAAGAAAACACGGTAGAAGTCCAGACTCACTAATGCATCCTAACAAACTCGATAAGACACACTAATGCAAATTTTCTGGTTCTCTAAGACCAACGCTCGGATACCAACTGAAATGTCCCGTTCTTATTGATTAAAAACGTTCCATATTAATTGATTTCGTTGCGAGGTTTTGACCTCTATATGAGACGTTTTTCAAAGACTGCATTCATTTTTAAAACAAACCATAACCTCTATTTCATAAATAAAGGTTTAAAAAGCTTTACGTAGATTATCAAATAATGATAATCTAAAATATCCTGTTTACACATGACCATTACATAATGGTTTACAATACAAATATGTTACATCGAAATCAGTTTCTTGAATGTAGTTTTTACACAATATCATACAAACATGGACTCCAAATCTTTTCCTTATTTTAGTATGCAACAGCGGAAGCTCTTAGTATTCACCTGAGAATAAACATGCTTTAAACGTCAACAAAAATGTTGTTGAGTTATAGGTTTAACCTATATATATCAAATCGTAACAATAGACCACAAGATTTAATATTTCAATACACATCCCATACATAGAGATAAAAATCATTCATATGGTGAACACCTGGTAACCGACATTAACAAGATGCATATATAAGAATATCCCCATCATTCCGGGACACCCTTCGGATATGATATAAATTTCGAAGTACTAAAGCATCCGGTACTTTGGATGGGGTTTGTTAGGCCCAATAGATCTATCTTTAGGATTCGCGTCAATTAGAGTGTCTGTTCCCTAATTCTTAGATTACCAGACTTAATAAAAAGGGGCATATTCGATTTCGATAATTCAACCATAGAATGTAGTTTCACGTACTTGTGTCTATTTTGTAAATCATTTATAAAACCTGCATGTATTCTCATCCCAAAAATATTAGATTTTAAAAGTGGGACTATAACTCACTTTCACAGATTTTTACTTCGTCGGGAAGTAAGACTTGGCCACTGGTCGATTCACGAACCTATAACAAATATGTACATATATATCAAAGTATATTCAAAATATATTTACAACACTTTTAATACATTTTGATGTTTTAAGTTTATTAAGTCAGCTGTCCTCGTTAGTAACCTACAACTAGTTGTCCACAGTTAGTTGTACAGAAATAAATCGATAAATATTATCTTGAATCAATCCATGACCCAGTGTATACGTATCTCAGTATTGATCACAACTCAAACTATATATATTTTGGAATCAACCTCAACCCTCTATAGCTAACTCCAACATTCACATATAGAGTGTCTATGGTTGTTCCGAAATATATATAGATGTGTCGACATGATAGGTCGAAACATTGTATACGTGTCTATGGTATCTCAAGATTACATAATATACAATACAAGTTGATTAAGTTATGGTTTGAATAGATTTGTTACCAATTTTCACGTAGCTAAAATGAGAAAAATTATCCAATCTTGTTTTACCCATAACTTCTTCATTTTAAATCCGATTTGAGTGAATCAAATTTCTATGGTTTCATATTGAACTCTATTTTATGAATCTAAATAGAAAAAGTATAGGTTTATAGTCGGAAAAATAAGTTACAAGTCGTTTTTGTAAAGGTAGTCATTTCAGTCGAAAGAACGACGTCTAGATGACCATTTTAGAAAACATACTTCCACTTTGAGTTTAACCATAATTTTTGGATATAGTTTCATGTTCATAATAAAAATCATTTTCCCAGAATAACAACTTTTAAATCAAAGTTTATCATAGTTTTTAATTAACTAACCCAAAACAGCCCGCGGTGTTACTACGACGGCGTAAATCCGGTTTTACGGTGTTTTTCATGTTTCCGAGTTTTAAATCATTAAGTTAGCATATCATATAGATATAGAACATGTGTTTAGTTGATTTTAAAAGTCTAGTTAGAAGGATTAACTTTATTTGTGAACAAGTTTAGAATTAACTAAACTATGTTCTAGTGATTACAAGTTTATAACGTTGAATAAGACAACTTTTTATGTATGAATAGAATGATGTTATGAACATCATTACTACCTGAAGTTCCTTGGATAAACCTATTGGAAATGAGAAAAATAGATCTAGCTTCAAAGGATCCTTGGATGGCTTGAAAGTTCTTGAAGCAGAATCATGACACGAAAACAATTTCAAGTAAGATTTCCACTCGAAATAAGATTGTTATAGTTATAGAAATTGAATTAAAGTTTGAATATGATTATTACCTTGTATTAGAAAGATAACCTACTGTAAGTAACAAAGGTTTCTTGATCTTGGATGATTACTTGGAATGGATTTGGAAAACTTGGAAGTAAACTTGCAATCTTGGAAGTATTCTTGATTTTATGAAACTAGAACTTTTGGAATTTATGAAGAACACTTAGAACTTGAAGATAGAACTTGAGAGAGATCAATTAGATGAAGAAAATTGAAGAATGAAAGTGTTTATAGGTGTTTTTGGTCGTTGGTGTATGGATTAGATATAAAGGATATGTAATTTTGTTTTCATGTAAATAAGTCATGAATGATTACTCATATTTTTGTAATTTTATGAGATATTTCATGCTAGTTTCTAAATGATGGTTCCCACATATGTTAGGTGACTCACATGGGCTGCTAAGAGCTGATCATTGGAGTGTATATACCAATAGTACATACATCTAAAAGCTGTGTATTGTACGAGTGCGAATACGGGTGCATACGATTAGAATTGTTGATGAAACTGAACGAGGATGTAATTGTAAGCATTTTTGTTAAGTAGAAGTATTTTGATAAGTGTCTTGAAGTCTTTCAAAAGTGTATGAATACATATTAAAACGCTACATGTATATACATTTTAACTGAGTCATTAAGTCATCGTTAGTCGTTACATGTAAATGTTGTTTTGAAACCTTTAGGTTAACGATCTTGTTGAATGTTGTTAACCCATTGTTTATTATAACAAATGAGATGTTAAATTGTTATATTATCATGATATTATGATATATAATATATCTTAGTATGATATATATACAGTTAAATGTCGTTACAACGATAATCGTTACATATATGTCTCGTTTCGAAATCATTAAGTTAGTAGTCTTATTTTTACATATGTATTTCATTGTTAATACACTTAATAATATATTTACTTATCATTTAACATAATTAACCAAGTGTATCAATATCTTAATATGATTCATATGTACCTAGTAAGACGTTGTTATAACGATAATCGTTATATATATCGTTTTCGAGTTTCTTAAATTAATAGTCTCATTTTTATGTATACAACTCATTGTTAAAATACCTAATGAGATACATACTTATAATAAAATCATGTTAACTATATATATAACCATATATATGTCATCGTATAGTTTTTACAAGTTTTAACGTTCGTGAATCACCGGTCAACTTGGGTGGTCAATTGTCTATATGAAACCTATTTTAATTAATCAAGTCTTAACAAGTTTGAATGCTTAACATGTTGGAAACATTTAATCATGTAAATAACAATTTCATTTAATATATATATAAATATAAACATGGAAAAGTTCGGGTCACTACAAATATTGAGATTCAATATTGCGGGAAAGTACGAAGACGCAACGAAGACGATAATCACTAGATTGATCTTACGAGCATACCCATGAACCATACTCATAACCTCCATATCTATAACCCATAATTTCCTTAGCTCTATCCCTCTCGAAAAACCCATTTTGAAATAACTCGCTCATGACCTCGTCGTAGTATTTTATGTATAATACTACTAATAACACTACCTAATAATACTAATACTAATAATAATAATAATAATAATAATAATAATAAGATTAATATTGGTAATCTTAATATTAATAATAATAATAATAATAATAATAATAATATTAATAATAATAATAATAATAATAATAATAATAATAATAATAATAATAATAATAATAATAATAATAACAATAATAATAATAATATAAATATATATATGTAGATAGAAAGATGTCGAGAGGCAGTGATATGAAATGAATGGAATGAATGAGAAAACTAACTTCGCTCAATTTAAAAGAGATTTCAGCCACCTACTACTTCCATTTAGTTCATGTACGCGTTTTCCCAATTATTAATTATTATTATATATAAATTAATATTTAATCTATATAATTAATTAAATATTATATTATATTCACGTGCATAGTTAACTTGTAAAATTAGTTCCAATGACTCGTACGTTGTCACTCGACTTATGTCTCGCTTTCGGTTTCTCGAACGCATTTTCGTACGTTTAGAAAACTAGCACTTTATGTTTAGTGATGTGTACCATTATCAAAAATTAGACTCATACATCAATAAATTATCTTATAATAAATGTAACTTATATATTTGAGTGTTGTGGTCATTTGCTTCTATAAATCAATGTTTCGTAGTATATTTAATAATATTATTTTAAATCAAAACGTTTTATGAGTAAGTAAATATTATATTTGTAAAACATAAATACCTTTTCATTTAGGAATGTAACTTATATGTAATAGAAATATTTATTTAGTAATATATTATTTAGTCTTTCAAAAATTATTTATATTTCAAAGTACACTTTAAAATCATTTACATATTAGAAGATATTGTATCATATAACGTTTACATTTTAAAACTTAAATAGATATGGTTCATTTAGGTACTAGCATTTATATCATCAATCGCATCACTAAGCGAGTGTTACTATCGTGTACTTAACTGATTTGAAAACATATATAATTAATGAACACGTTTTAAATATACATTGCAAGTTATATAAATATTTAGTTCTAACAAATAACATTTAAACTTATTGTATCTATTCAAATTCATTTCTTAAAAAATTTCATCTATGTCATATTACATTTTCGATATTATGAAAACTAATAATTATCTTATCAAAAGACACGAGGCAATCATTGTGTTGAAAGTTAATCTCTACTAACCTTTGTCCAGTTATCGTTAATTGACCTATTTGTTCTTACTTGTAATCACCTTACCAATTATTCTGAATACCGTTAAAAAGGAAAGATTTCTCAAATCAATGTGGACCTCTCAACAGAGACTCGTAATCATAATTCAATGTTTCCGATAATTCAATCATTTGATCTTATCTTTTAATTTCGTCGATAATCATATTGAAACAAATACGTTCATGTAAAGCATTATACGTTTAAATACTTTGTTGACATTCTCAAGTCATAAACTGTATATATATATATATATATATATATATATATATATATATATATATATATATAATCATATCCATTTATATAATGGTTCGTGAATCGTCGAAATTTGGTCGAGGTTAAATGAATGTATGAACATAGTTTAAAATTCTTGAGATTTAACTTAACAAACTTTGCTTATCGTGTCGGAATAATATAAAAATTAAAGTTTAAATTTGGTCAGAAATTTCCGGGTTGTCACAAACTTTCATAAATTTTTCACCCAAGGTCCTTAATATTTATTATTCAATATTTTCACACCAAACCTTTCCAAAACCTTTCTTTCACTCACTGAAGTATTGATTTATGAAGTTTAGTGGACAACCTCCTATGTTCATTAGACTTATTTAGTAGGTGAGTACGAAAACTCTCGTGTTTAGAGATATTATTGTGGAGTAGTCGGGAGCATACGACTATTTATGGGCCAACAACGTTTATTATTCCGCACTTTTCAATGTTCCGCTTTATGGAAGGAACTGAGGTTGTTATTTCGCGATCATGAGATACCAATTTGATTTTCTTTGGTGAGTTTGATAGCAATAAAGACTTATTTGAGTTATTAATTGTGGATCTGACTCCTCTACATATTTTGCCTTTACAAGAAGCAAGTCATGATGAAGACGTTAGTGCTGCAGTGTTTAATAGGATACAACTAACAGTGAGGGGGAAGATTCTACAGTTTATAATTCTGAGAGAGTTGGTTTGTTTGAGGACTTTATCAGAGATGTTGATAGGGATCTCAGTTCAGTCTTAGGGGGAATCTTGTTGCATTGGTACTATGGGTAACACGTACGAGTGAAGTTTGAAGAAACTACAGGATGACTATTAGCATTTCGACTTCAATGAGCGGAAACATTGATGTTCGAAGTTTGGGTTTTATCGTATTCTGGAAGACTTTTGATGGAGCTTGTGATTCATAAGATTATGGTACTACTGCAGAGATTGACTGAAGATTGCAAGAGGTGTTTACAATAATTCGCCAGCAACGTCCAAGGGGGAATTTGTTGATGCATATTTGTATGGCCGTCGCTGGGCGAATAATGTTTATTATTACATTGTACACCTAGTTGATATGAAACTGGTCAGTTACAGGAGCATATGTAACGGTTGGGCCATAATGTTCAAGAGGCCCATTCGTATGAGTGAGGCCCATTAGGGTTAATGTCTAGTTTGCCTATAAATACAGTTTATGTGTTCTTTAGAGTTAAGAGATAACAGTCTAAACCCTAAATTGGGAGAGCCTTTTGGCGATCCTGTACTTAGGGGAGATCATGCTCGATCTCCCCTGGCCACCCATGTTTCTCTGTTTAAATCAATCCTGTAATTTCGACATATATTATATTATATTGATTTATTTTAGATTCATCGTGTTCATCTCTTCGTGTTCATAATGTTTAACTTTTATATTGTAATCGATGCTTGTTCATGATCTAAAGATCTGTATTAGTGAATAATAGGACCTACACAACTGCGAGTTAATTGAAGTTTAGATCTATAAAAACAATTAAATGTATTAAATGTTATATTATGAATGGTGAGACAGTGAAAAGACTATGATGTCATTTTAACATACTCATGATATCATGCTTATCTAGATGCATGCCTATATATATAAATTAAATAAAATTTTATCCTTAATCGACGATTTGATAGAGTTCTAAAAAAGAGTAAAGTAAAATGGGGAAAAAAATTCGTACCAAAGGTTTGAATATGCAACACAGGGATAATCATATAAAAAGCATTAGTAGAAACATAATTTGAATTGAAAAAAGTCTTTGGTTATTAACTAAAAAATACTTTAAAAAATAATAACTTCAAAATAAAATTGATTTTTCAAAACGTAGCTTTTAAAGTTACCGGTAATATGCAGAAAAGTCTTCTAACATTAGATTTAGATCAATAACTAAATGTTAGGTTCAATACTATTACTCTAATGTATATTTGATTGCCCTAAGTGATACGTTTAGATAAAATCCAAATTGAATTGAAGAAACCACTTATATTTAGTTTGTACGGTTTTCAAAAAGTTATGTTTAAGCTTTTAAATTTTCGACCGCAATTTATAGACTCGATTAATTAATGTTGAATTTGTGAGGTCGGTATTCATTATAATCACCTTCTTTGAAAAGTTTTCCGACTTATATGTGTGTATGAATATACACACGTATGCACGAAAGTATGCATAGTATGACCCTAAATAAAAATTGGGTTGTAAAATCATGAATTTACAATTATTATACAGGTTCTTTTGATATTGTTGGGCCCACTGTAAGTATTATTGTGCTCACTAAAACATGAAAACCCCTGTTATGTATTGGGCCTATTTAAATGGATTGGTTTAGGTCTCAAAAGTCCGTGAAAGAGCATCGTAATTTTTTTTATTTAATTATTATTATATTCTTTGTGAAAAAAAGGCTCTTTCATCAATATACGAAAGAAACCAAAGAGATACAAACTAAGAAACCAAAGAGATGCAAGCAGCTTGCATCTCTTTGGTTTCTTAGTTTGTATCTCTTTGGTTTCTTTCGTATATTGATGAAAGAGCCTTTTTTGGACAAAACACCAATAAAGGCCCCAAAACAAAGACGACCAACAAAAGCAAAACTAAAAGGCCCCAATGACAAAAAAACCAGTTAAATGACAAACACACAAACAAGCTTACACGGACATAACCTAGAAAAACAATACTCAAACAATAAGACTAAAACCACAAACGAAAACCAAATACAAAAACCCCAACGTGAAGCTCTAATCACCTGCGGAAACAAAACCAACACACCAAGACTCTTCCATCCCGTTTAAAAAAATGACAAATCTTTCTAACTTGATATTGTTCTTCTTATTTTAGAGTTAACGAGTTTACCTTCAACGTTAGCGAACGTAAACGAAGCGCCATCAAATAAGGAGATGCAACATGATTACCCATCGCATTTGTCCCACAATCAGTAACCTCAACTTTTGGATTTTTAGAATCCAACATTATGGATTTACTATATACATCCGGTGTAGTAAAAAAAAAAAAAAAAAAAAAAAGTTGTACTTGTACTGATATTAATTTTTTTGAAAGGTTAAATTTTTTATTAATGAATAAAAACATGAACATATACCGATATTAATATTCATTTTGCTAAGAGCACACGGTGTCCAAAAAAATCTTTCGCCATCTGTTAAAATCGACGACGGGATCGACCGTCGGTCTGACACCGGGCCTGCGTCGATCCCAACGTTAGTGGTACTAGGTCATGAGGCCGAAGGTGGCTTTGTGACCGTCTTTTTTTTAAAAAAAAAAAATTGTGAACCAGCCATTGGCTAGTTTAACTTTTTTTTTTTTTATTGTTTTTTCCCTCTCTAAATAATATCCCATTTTCTCACCACTTTCATTCAATATTCTCTCATTTTATTCACTATTCCATTTAATATTAAACCATCAGTTTATTTAATTTTATAATTCAAGAAACAGTGTCGTCTTCTTCGAGTTCTTCCCACGACGATTTCACAAATTATACGCTCGACCTATTAGATGAGGTAAATTTTTCTGCGAATGATGATGAAAATTCACGTCGTTACATACGTCGCGATCATTATGGTGCACATGATCGTTTGATGCACGATTACTTTGACGATGGTTGCAAATATCATGATGAAAATTTCAAACGTAATATTGGGGCTACAAGAAACACCAACAACGAAGCTTCTATGACCCATTTTAAAGAATATTAAATCCCAATGAAAATGGAATCTGCATCTTAACTTCTTTGAGCCCTCATGTAACTCTTCAAATGTATGAGATCTCTTCCTCAACGCACGTGCGTTGCACGGGCTCTAAACATTATATCACTTTATATACCTTCTAGGAACATATTTGAAGCCAATGTAAGCATCCAATGTAGTGAGCATCACTAAGTTATTTCAAACTGTGACTTTTGACCAATTAGCAGTAGGCAATCTAGTATGGTATCGCTATGGGTGATAGTGTAGGCGTTGCATTTTTGCATAAAGTTACATATTATTTTTCTTGCACTTTCAGTCTGTGATCTATGTTGTAGGATGTGTAGTAAGAAGGAATGTTGACTCAGGTACCGTGATTCTTCCTAGTGTAGGTAAGGATTTCAAATGCTTCAAATGCAGGATGCTTTAGAGGAAACACTACACATTCTAGATTTTGAGATGTGTTGATTGATATATCTATATGTTATATGTTTCTATCTTATTTCTACTGCGTTTATACTATGTATTATGTTTTCAATTATGCTTCAATATTACATTCTTTAATTCTTTATGTTTGATATGCTACTAACGGACGGTTTTATTTGTGCGGTGTCGTTAGGTCGCAGGATGTCCGATTCGGTAGCACACAGTGTCTTCGTTTATTTATATTTTTGCGGGGCCTAAATTTACTTTTACTTTCTAAGGTGTAGAAGGTGTAAGTTAACCTAGTGTCGTATTTTTATGCTGATTAACGAATTGAAGATCAAGTGAACAATTGTCTTTTAGTTAAATTACCTGGATAAAAGATAGTAGTTGATTTTAGCTAAAGGTCCTAAATGCAGAAAAGTAAATAAAGTGGAAGGATATCCGGAGTATGCAGATCAGAGAAATGTTGACCAAGATATCAGTATTGAGTTAGGAAAAGGTAATTATGTTTATGTTAAGACTATGCTTGAAATGATGTAGATCTGGTTGGATGAGCCAATTACACAGACCTACTTGTCTCTGAACTCTCGGAGTTCTCTTTGAGCAGCGAGAAGTATGTCACTTGGTCGTATAATTGAAAGGTAACTGTAACACCCGGTTTTTCCCCGTACATGATTTACAGGTGTATCGCGTATGTACGATAGGTGTACGAAGGAATTGAGACATGTTCGTGCGTTAAAGTTCTTGTATGCGAAAAGTGATCAGACCAAGTTAAAGGTCGCGGCGCGACGTTACAAACAAATCAAGATCAGGAGGCATGGTAAGGAAGGCACCAGACCACGCCTTAGATCGCGGCGCGACAAGGCACGTCGCGGCGCGGTATTTCACTGGTTTCAATTTCAGGAAGCTCGACAAACAAGCATTAAAACACGCATATTCTCGCGGCGCGACGAAGAGGGCCGCGGCGCGGCATTCTGGGCGAGATGGTACCAGATTTGCAATTTTAAAGGAGATTCGAGGGCATTTTGGTCATTTCGCGTATGTGCCAGATTTGGGATCTTAAATCCCATCCATTCATTTCATTTATCCTTTTCTTTTCCATTTTCTTTCTCACTTTCCTCTCAAAACATAAATACTTCAAATCACTCAAGTGGGATTTTGGAAAGTAAGATTCGGGTTTTGATCGAAGGCGTAAGAGGCAACTTTGTTCTCCTCGTTCTTAGCTACAAGGTGATGCTAACGGTAAGCCCTAACTCCAAATTTCGTTTTCTTGTTCTTCATCCAAACTTAGGGTTTTTGATTGTATGTTCATAAATGGAACCCATTTAGTTGTTAATTGAAGATTAACACCAAGATTCGGATTATTGTTGATATTGGCGGGTTTTGGGTTTGATGAGCAAGTGTAAGCTTGTAAGACTAGTAAATGGTGTATAATCACTAGTGTTAGTGATTATGGAAGTGTTGGAACTCTTTTAGGTATGTTTGGTTGACTAATTTTGAAATGGGTCAAAATTAGGGTTTTGGTGTCAAATTGGGCAAGACAAGTGTTTAACGCTTGTGTTCAGCTTTAATTGGCTTATTAGGACCTTTGTCACTAGTGTTAGCGATTATTGGTTAGTTTGGGCGCGGTTTGAGCTTGAAAGTGCAATTGGGTCGAAATTGCACTAGTTGTCGATTTGGGTTGGTTTGTAAATCCACCCTAATTGTGTTATTTGTTATGTGATAATGGAATAGGTACATTCCATTGGCGAGTTGCGGATTGTCCGGTTGCATTCATCAAGGCGACAAGGTGAGTGTTAATATCCTATATGCATATGTATGTGTAGGATGGGTGCGGGTTGGGTGAAGGGGTTCTCGGTTTTAGAGCTCACTACTCATATAGGTGGAATTGTTGGACTTGTGTATAGGTCCAATTGGCACGGTTGTGCGTTTTGGTTGACCACATTGGCGAGGTGCACACTTTGTGTGTACGTTATCACATGGGCGTGTGATGTGGATTATATAACCCCAATGGCGAAGGGTTAATATTGTGATGTGGATTATATAACCCCAATGACGAAGGGTTAATATTGTGAGTGTAATAATTGTATGCGTAGGTATATAATGTATCTATTTGTTGTAGCGTGAAATGTGAAGTGTCGAGGTGCTAAGACACCACGTTGCACGTGACGAGTGAAGTGTCGAGGTGTTAAGACGCCACTCGGAGTGAAGCATCGAGGTGTTAATATGCCACTCGGGGTGAAGCATCGAGGTGTTAAGATGCCACCTAGGAGTGTAGTGTCGAGGTGTTAAGACGCCACTCCGTAAAGTAAAGAGTGAAGCCTCGAGGTGTTAAGATGCCACTCGGGGTGAAGTACCGAGGTGTTAAGGTGCCACCCTAGGGTTTAGTGATACGAGGTGTTAAGTACACTAAAGGATGTTGTGAACACCGATGGCATTTTCGCGAGCGCCATTCCCTTATACGATTGGTTAACCATGGTTATTGTGTTGTAAGCGTGAGCATATTATATTGTTCGAGTTATATATATATATATATATATTGTATACGTATAATGTTGTATTGTCGTGATGTAGCTAACCCTCCGGGTGTAGTTTATTGGCGTTGTTCACATCGACGTTGGTGAACTTATCTTATTGATGGTATTATTAGCTTGTTGCTTAGTGATCATACGGTATGCTTAGATTAGCTTGCCTTTATGCTTGGATGCTCCGATATGCGGTATTTATTTATTTATGTGGCGTGTCCATTTTATGCATATATATGTATGTAGTATATTTTCACTCACTAAGCGTTAGCTTACCCTCTCGTTGTTTACTTTTTATAGATTTGCTTGGATGAGGTGGCTCGGGTAAGCGTGGGAACTAGTGACTCGCGTAGTTGCTTTAGAAGGCTTACTTTTGGATTCGATTAGGATTGGGTAGCGTATCCCCAATCGCCATGCTCGGCTTTTATTTTGTGTTTAAAGTCATGGGGTCAAAACATGTACCTTGTACTTAAAGGGTAATTTGGGCATATGGGGGCCCGGTATCGTAAGACTCATTTTAGTATTGAAACGTGTTATTTTCAACTATTATAATGTGTTGTGAAAAGCATTTGGTCCAAAAGTGTCGGGAAGTATGAGATCTTTTTATGTGAAAATGACAATTGGGACAGCAGGGTTTGGAGCGGCGCGCCCCTATATGGAGCGGCACTCTATTTTCCTAAAAAGTTGATCTTTGTTAAAAAAAAATAAAAAATCTAAGCGTGTTTTCGGTTGGATAACGGGTTGGGTCGTTACGATTGGTATCAGAGCATGGTCTAAGGGATTTAGGCGACTTGAGATAGGTGCCTAGACTTAGACTTTTGTGTGTGCTTAATTATTGCGGGACTTGTAGGTGAACGGGTCGGAATGGGTTATAGTTAGTGCCTTGTTGTTGGTGGACTAACGTTTATATTAGTAATGCGGATATTATTAATATATTATTGTGTTGTGATAATAATTCTCGCGTGTGTTTATATCGCGTAGAATTTTGTTTTTGTTTGTTTATATCATCGAGCGAGGAAGTCGTTGTACTAACGAATCGATACGGCGTGTGCGCGTAATAAGGACTTGCAAACCTTATTACGGGTGCAAATCGTGTCTAACAAGTAATGTACGACGAGTGTTTAGCAAGATGGGGCGGTGTTGTGTGTGTGCTTTATACGTTCGTGATCTAATCGCTTTTGCATTCCTTATAATGGCGACTGGAAACGGGATCGAGACGAACGATTTGGAGTTTAACGCTAGAGTTGCGACCGCCGTTGTGGAGCAAACGAGTGCGTTTCGAGAAGAGATGGATAGGAAGTATTCCGAATCCCGAACTAGTGGTGAAATGGAGCGTTGTCTTAAGAGCTTCATGAGGACTAAACCCCCGATGTATGACGGGAAACCGGATCCTTTGGTAAGAACCACTTGGATCTCGGATGTCGAAGGGTGTTTTCGTACTCTTGAATGCCCTCCTGAGAAGAGAACAAGACTCGCTACTAGTTTGTTGCGGGGTAGGGCAAAGGATTGGTTGGATGGTAAGATTGATCTTGTCGGTGGTGGACCGTTTATGGCGTTATCGTGGGACGAGTTTAAGAAGGAATTCTTCGAGGAGTTCCGGACTTCAGCCGATTTGTCAGAAATGCGAAATGAGTTGCGGAATTTGCAACAAGAATCGATGGACTTGAATACTCTAAAGACGACCTTTATGTCGAAGGCTCGTTTTTTCCCGGAGTATATTGGTAATGATCGGATGTTGATGGAAGATTTCTATCGGACTTTGAATGATGAGTTGCAGGGCAAAATTAGCGTTAGCCAAGTGAACTCGTTTGCGGAGTTATTTAACATGGCTAGGGGTTTCGAATCTTATTCGCGATCGAAGGTTAGGGAGCTTTTAAGTAAGAGAATGTTTGTTTCTTATGGTGCTCCAAGTAAGAGGACTAAGGGTCCGAGTGTGAACACGGGTGGTACACGAACGGGTATATCGGATTCTAGTGCGCCTAAGTGTTACAATTGTGGCGTGAGTTGTCACAAGTCTTAGAAATGTTCGGTGCCAAAGGGTGGTGGCATGGTGTGCTTCGTTTGCCAAGAGGAAGGACATTGTAAGTCGGAATGTCCCAAGTTAGCGGGGACGGGTGCGACAAGGAGACGTTAAGGTATGTTTCGTTTTAATAAATATGTCCTTTGATTATTTATTATGTACCGTTGAGTTTGAGTTGGTTAAATGCATGGTGTTGTGCATGTTATTGATATGGGTGACGTTCCTAATGGAAGTACCCTATGGTGACGTTTTGATTTATGGGCGAAGGGCGTAAGACTTGGTGCAACCAAGCATTCCTTAGTATTGGAAAATGTTTCTACCAAGCCATGTGTGTGGGCTTTGGTGTTCGGATGTTAGAGCGTGTTCGCTCTCGTGTTGAAGTTGATGAACCGTGAGGTTCGTCGGGTGGATGAAACCTTTGAGATCGAGTGTTTGGTCTCGATGTATGTTGGTAAAGGAGTCTACATGAAGCGACATTAGGTGCCTCTTTTATACCTACTAGCGTGGTGTTCGACTCCGATTATGTTGCGGTTACATTGTACTTAGGGTACCGAAGTGAAACCCTTAGTTACATGAGTGACTGGGTGAAGTTTGACAAGCTATAGCAATTGGATGATTACGAGAGTAGAGTTGTGTAATTTGCGGTACACTTTTCGTTCGAAGTGTTTAAGGATTGGTTAAAATCCTTCGTGGGCTCATGATTGGAGCAAGATGTAGTGATGGGTCGTGTGAACCCAAATTGTTGGTAAAGCCTACCTTTGGTAGCAATGTACGGTTGTACAAAATGCGGTTATGGAACGTAGTCCAAGTGGGGGAGTTACACTCCCACACGAGGAAGTTTTAGTGTGAGATTTCAGATGATGCGTTGGATAGATCCGGAGTTCGTGTCGGGACCTAGTTTTGGTCGATTTAGGGTAGAGTACAATTTTGGTTAAATTATACTTATGATGTTGGATTTGAAAATTATCATCGAGTTGGTAATGTGGTAAATCTCGTTGAGAGATAATGGACGTGTTTGGCGAGCAAGGTGAAATTCCTCGGTTAAGGGATGTGTGTGTCGGATTCTCTTTTAGAGAATTATTGTTTAGTACCTATGTTTGATATAGGTGGTTCTTGCTCGATTGTGTGGATGGTTAGTGGTATCCGTAAGGGTTCACTATAGTGTAGCAGAGCGCGATGTTGCACTACTCGTTGTTCGAGGCCAAAAGTGCGTATGTGATTGGTGAAGCATGACCGTTCGGGGTCCGCTGACTTCATCATGGGAGTAGTGATATATCGGTGAAGCATGACCGTTGACGGGGTCCGCTGACTTCATCCGGTGTTTGTGACGACCCGGGAATTTCTGACCAAATTTAAACTTAATCTTTATATGTTTCAGATACGATAAGCAAGGTTTGTAATGTGGAGTCTCAAAAGTTTTGGAAACAATATTCATGTAATCATTTACCTTTGACTATGCCCGACGATTCACGAACAATAATGTGTTAATATATATATACATGTATATATAATAATTTGAAATTAAAAAAAAAAAATTAACATTTGTAAAATAAGATAAATAATTAAGTGTAATTTAAAATAAATTTATAAAAATAAATATGAGTTCCATGTATAATTATTATTATATGCATGCTGTTATATATATATAAAGTTATGATTATTAGATATTCAATAGAAAGTTATTATATAACATATGATATTACAGAACTAATAATATATAATGTAAGTTAAAGATATAATGGTTGTATTTACATTGATATTATTAATACTACTTTTCTTATTATCAATATTAGTATTATTAGTATTATTTTTATTTAACAAAATAAAGATATATTTTTATATAACTAGTATAAGAATGATTAAAAATTATATTTAAATGAATTATTAATGGTTCTTAAACTTATTAATTTTTTCAAAAATTATCATTTTGTTATTATTAATATTAACATATTATTATTTATTTTTATTAGTACCTGCATCAACAATAATAATATTATTATTTACATTATTATTATTAATTAGTATTAATATTATTATTTACATTATTATTATTAATTAGTATTAATTATATATATTTATATTATTAAAACTGAATATAATCAGAGAGGAAATCTATACACGTTAACATCATATTTTTTTTTCCTGCACACTCGTGATCTCATGTCCATCATTCCTTCTCTATTATAATTCGTTCAACACTTTTTTTTTCAGAAAAATCATTTTTTTAACCTTTCATCTTTGTTATCAATTATTCAGCGAAAATAATAGAAAGCACGTAAACAGATTTGTTATTTTTTTTTCTTTTCTTTCCTTGTTCCTCCCCTGTACGTATGACTTCTTACACAAAAGCTCGATGTCGTATGAATTAACAAAAACTAAAAATATAGTTTTGTTAGGAATCGGTTGTGTAAACTATCTGCAAAATTTGAGGTTTCAATTCATGTTATGGATTGAGAATTTTGAAGTCAAAGGTTTTTGAAACAATAAGTCAACTATTGCTCACTGATTAAATTCGTGTTATATATTGTAATTTAAGTTCAATTAACAATTCCTATAGTTTCTAATAAAGATTTCAAACCAAAATCGTGTTATATTCTTTATCTAAAACCTTCACAATATGGAAATCAATTTTTTTTTTTTTTATAAAGTTGCAGCTACAGCAGCGATTTTTTTATGTTATTATTTTTTTTTTAGGTAATCATATATTTATAGTTCCATGTTGATATTTAGCCTAAAACTAAATTATAAATTGTTTTGAACTTGGGTTGATTTGTTTTGATTCATTGAAGAAGATGAAGATAATGGGAGTAGGTTAATACGGTTTTTAATTAAACGAATATGTAATATGACAGAAAATCATAAATGGCAGATTGGTTAGGAGTTGTGTTGAGGAACGAGAGGTCTTGAGTTCGAACCAAGGCTGCTACAAATTAATTATTTCTTTTTGCTGTTGGGCTTTCCTTCCCTGTTGGGCCGCAGAACTTATTGGGTATATTGGGCCGTAAATGAACTTAATGAATGGGGATTACTGTTGGGTTGAGATTGTGTTTTAAGAAAATAAGTGTAGTAGATAACTCAAAGAAGTAGCAAGCAGTGTAGTGGTTAGGCGTGTGGTTGGGTTAACGACAGGTCCTGGGTTCAATTCCGAGCTGGGACATTAATTTTTTTTTAAAAGCTTGTTAAGGTAGCCTTTTATTTCTTTTATTATTATTATTAATATTACTATTACTATTATTATTATTATTATTATTATTATTATTATTATTATTATTATTATTATTATTATCTTGTATTATTGTGTTATTGTTATTATTAATGTTAATGTTATTGTTATGATAAGTAATACTATTAATAACATTAATATTATGATTATCCTTAATATAATAATTATTATCATTATCATTATTACTAGTATACATTATTAGCATTATTATTACTAGCCTTATAAATATTATTATCACTAGTATTTTTATCATTAAAAATTTATACTTATACCATTTTATGAATAATAATATTATTATTAGTATTATTACTAACATTATAATTATAAGTAGTAATACAAGTATCATTAAAAGTATCATAATCATTATTATTATTATTATTATTATTATTATCAATATAAGTATGAATATTTTTATTATAATGAGTGTTACAAAAAAATGCAATTACTAAAAACATTATTACAAGTATCATTAACCGAAAAATCTATATTTTACTGTTATAAATATCATTATTAATATCATTAATATAATTATAATTATTAACAATAATACCTTATTTTAGTAATATTAAGTATTATGATTAGTATCATTTTATCATAGTATTATTAAAATTACTATTTTTAACAAACAAATGATATATACATATATAAAATATATTTAATACATATAACATAATGAAAAATAATATTTTATATAACAAAATAAATATATGAAACATATATATATATTATTAATATAAAAAGTATATAATTAATAAAATTTATATATTGTCCGATTACAACTATGTATTTTAATAAATATATGAATAATATAGGTTCGTGAATCCGAGGTTAACCCTACACTTGTTAAATGACGTCATATGTATTTTTACTACAAAATACATTAGGTGAGTTTCATTTGCTCCCCTTTTTAAATGCTTTTGCAATATATATTTTTGGGACTGAGAATACAGCGCAGCTTTTATAACTGTTTTACGAAATGGACACAAGTAATTGAAACTACATTATATGGTTGAATTATCGAAATCGAATATGCCCCTTTTTATTAAGTCTGGTAATCTAAGAATTAGGGAACAGACACCCTAATTGTTAGGGAAGAGACACCCTAATTGACGTGAATCCTAAAGATAGATCTATTGGGCCTAACAAGCCCCATCCAAAGTACCGGATGCTTTAGTACTTCGAATTATATCATGTCCGAAGGAGGATCCCGGAATGATAGGGGATATTCTATATGCATCTTGTTAAGGTCGATTACCAGGTGTTCAATCCATATAAATGATATTTTTGTCTCTATGCATGGGACGTATGTTTATGAGGAATGGAAAATATGAAATCTTGTGGTCTATTAAAATAATGAGAATGATTGTTATGATAAACTAATGAACTCACCAACCTTTTGGTTGACACTTTAAAGCATGTTTATTCTCAGGTATGAAAGAAATCTTCCGATGTGCATTTGCTCATTTTAAGGATATTACTTGGAGTCATTCATGACATAATTCAAAAGACGTTGCATTCGAGTCGTTGAGTTTATCAAGATTATTATTAAGTCGTTGATAGTTTGATATATTATGAAATGGAATGCATGTCTGTCAATTTTCGATGAAATGAAAGTTTGTCTTTTAAAAACGAATGCAATGTTTGTAAAATGTATTATATAGAGGTCAAGTACCTCGCGATGAAATCAACTATTGTGAATCATTTATCGATATGGACTTCGTTCAGATGGATTAGGACGGGTCATGAAAGTTGGTATCAGAGCGGTGGTCTTAGTGAACCAGGTCTTGCATTAGTGTGTCTAACTGATAGTCGTTAGGATGCGTTAGTAAGTCTGGACTTCGACCGTGTCTGCATGTCAAAAGTTTTGCTTATCATTTAGTGTCGAAAATTACCTGCTTATCATTCTTAGTCTAGACACATCTTATTGCATTTAGTGCATCGATAGTGTATAGACAAATTCATATCTTAGCGTATCTATTACGGTATACTTTTCCTGATATCTTCAGTAAATTTCTCCGTAATTTAAGGGATCCTGGTATTTTATATATCTATGCATATTATGTATTGAGAATACCATCCAACTATTAATTACTGTCACTAAACTTTTCATACCAAAAATCTTTTCTGTGATCGCGTAAGATGGCCTCTACGAATCGACCAAATTCCTCTGACTCTGAAGACAGCGTGACAGGAGCGCACCAACCGATCAACTACCATGATTTCTTTAGAAAGTGGGGATGGGTTCGCAAAATACTTGCCCTATGGAGAAATGAAAAAGGTACTCCATATCATGAAACCGAACTTACCGCCTAACGTCGGAGTGCTCGATCCGCTTACCGGCGAACCTGTTCGCAATACCGTTTTCACTCTTTTCGCACGGATTTTCTGCCTCGAAGGTCGACTCGATGTAGTTAAAGATAGTATTCGTCCTCTACTCCCGAATTCCAATCAGATAGGATTATTAGAAGAAGTTAGAAGACTTCGAACTAAATATCAAGAATTGACAAACCTTACGGAAGAATGGGTAGAACTAATTCATAGACTCGAGCGTAAAGTAGAAACCCTGGAGGTGATGGTATTCGATTTGGAAGCTAGGCTCGCATCTACTACGCAGGTACCACAAGCAGTACTAACACCAGCAGTAACCCCACCAGTACCAGCATCCTCTTCAACACCACAAGCACTGCAATCACCACAAGCTCCGTAAGCACCACAGACATCGAAGAATATTAAAAATGATGAATTATGAAATAGTAATTCAAATACTTTCGGTTCACGATTAAAAGGATATACGTATATATGTTTATGTATATCTCGAGATCGTAACAAAATTTTTTTCATATTAACTATGACGTGTGAATTTTTAACGGGTAAGTAATACCCGAGAAAGATAAAAGAAGCTTTAGAGGACTTTTATCATATTTAATTCACATATGCTATCATTCACACCTTCCATCAACAATCTAACAGTCGATATCTATAATCTTTAATCTTCGCTCTACATATCGTCCTACATCATTTATCTTCGTTCTACATGTCGATTATGTAATCTCTAATGTTTTAAGAGATTATATATTATAATTTAAACAGAAAAATTAAATGAGATTAATATCATATTAATTCATCAAATCCAAGATTACATCTGAAGAAAAAAAAAATATATATATATATTTTCATAAAGATTGTAATTAAAAATTCTTTCGTACAAACTGTTAATGGTGAAAATATTTTAACGGGTAGGTAATACCCGAGGAATGTGTAGATTTCACACTAATAAGTTACATTGTACATTCTTCGAATCTGATTCAACAATCATTTACTATCCTACTTACAACCACAAATACACGTATCCGTTCACCGCAGAATAACCATTTTCATTCAATTTCATATTTGGATTTTGACCTATCAGAATCCAACAAGTGGCATAATGAAGAAAACATTGGAAAAATAAAATTTGTTAGAAACAAACAATTTAACTATGAAAAGAATTTTGTTAAGAATCCACGCTAACTGTTCCTAGCTAACTGGTTACATTTTATTTATCGCAATTTACATTATCGCAATTTACATTCTCGCAATTTACATTCTCGCAATTTTATTTATTGTCATTTAATTTCTGTATTACGCACTTTAAATATCGGGACACGTATACAAGGTTTTGACATATCATATCGACGCATATATATATATTATTTGGAATAACCATAGACACTCTATATGCAGTAATGATCGAGTTCACTATACATGGTTGAGGTTTATTCTATAATAATATATATACTTTGAGTTGTGATCGAGTCTGAGACATGTACACGGGTCACGATACATATTAATTAATTCGAATATTATATATTAAACTATATATGAATTATTGGACTGTCAACTGTGGACTATCGACTGTGGACTAATAACATTGGACAATTAAAATGAATTAAAATATTGATTATAACATATGAAACTAAATAATTCTTCAAGTTTTCCACTTGATTCATATTAAACCTCATTTGTATCTTGACAATTACAATCTGCGTCCAAACCTTTCATGATTCTTGAAAACACCTCATTCGAGAGGATGAACCAACTGCACTTCATCTACGAAAGAAAAGATTGATGCATATAGTTATACACCTGAAAATACTCGGAATCTGAATAAACGTTTAACACATACCTGTGCTAGCTCCTTTGGCATTGTTATTACCGAAAATAACATTGCAATTTTTTTTTCAATTTACCCAATTTTGTCACAGCTTCAACAAATCAACTCTGACTTCCATTCGAATTAGCCTTATTATAACCTCAATATATAAGTTTGCCTGTCGTCATTGTTACCGGGGAACCGTTTATATTCCACCACATTAGCAGTGAAACTTACCAGCAACTTCAATGAATTTGGACTTTTTGAAAAATCATTATATTCATTGAAACCCTATTCATATACTCATCCACATCTTATACCAAGAATTGCCATTCTAATTACTGAGAATTTGCAATCTGTATTTTTAAATCTCGCAGCATGTCTACATCAACAGTTATATGTATCCATATAACATTTATCTCTTAGAATTATGATCTTTTATTCTGAAATTCTGAAAAGCACCCAGTCTACGAATTAATACTCCAAATTTAGAGGAAGCTGAATGAAGCAGCAGAAACCGTAGACAACCGTAAACCACCTTAACCGTCAAAAGTTTGATGATAAATAATGGAGTATTGGAAACACTCAATAGAAAATTTAGTACCGAAAAGCGGATTATGCGAAACTATGAAGGAAGCCATGAACAAATCACAAAGAATAAGTTTGACTTCAAAGAATCCAATGATTCAATGACTGCTGAAGTCTTTAGTGAATATCTTGCTCCTTACTCTAAACCCTTGCGGACAATAGTTTCCATCATCCTCTGATCTTAGATATTCAAAGATATTATCGTATCTTTCATTATAAATATCCTCGATATTTCTGAATATATTTTCTTAAATATTCTCGTTCGATATTAATTATCTCTTCGTGCTATTAGTGTTACATCATATAGAAACTGTTAGTTTCTATATTCTGTAAGCTTTCGAACTCAAAATATGAATGTTATTGAAGTAATGTTGGGAACTGATGCATGAGTTAGTATAATATAATGACACTTGATCAACGTGATTATATTACATTAAGTCATGTCGAGTTTCTAAATGGAACGTGATGATTCACAGATCATAACGTCATCATGTGCCATGTTACACGACTCTTACGTTCTGTCTAATCTATAAACATATCAAGAAAATATTTTTCTTGATAGTCCTATCATTCCCTGAATTCTGGTAATTTGACAAATTAAATTGTGCTATTACCGTTTCTTTCTTAGAACATTAACAATGTTCATTCTGAAACTTATATCTACGAATTCTGGACCATTACAAGAGATGCCCAATCACAAGAAGAAGAAACGAAGGGACAAAGCTCTGAAAAAGAAATTGGAGTATAAATCGCAGCAAATGGGGGGGGGGTATTAACTGGGGATGACAATGATTATAGAAAACGGAAGCAAGGACTTCGAAGTATAAGGGAAGATATAAAGCCCGATAACAACACATAAATTACAAATCGTGAATATTAATACGAATAGCAATATAAAGACACGGTATAATTAAGAATAGTATCACCCCAAGGTGATAGTAGAAGTAAACAGATTTTTCTGGTGGAAGAACGAAAAGAAGGATGACAGAAATGATAATTGGGAAAATATCAAGGATTAGAAATGGATTAAGCATTTTCACAATCTTTTGGATGTATGAACTAAGAAAGAAAGTATAGGAATGGTGAGAATAATGGAACGAAAGAGCTTAATTTATAGTGGAAATATCAGACAGAGTAATCGAGGCAGATCACCGTATTTAATTATAGAGATCTTAATTTCCTTACACGCCGAAGAATCAAATCTTTTAGATTTCGAAGATTTTCTTTAAATCCCTTGAATTCCGGAATTCAATCCTACCTCTGTCAAAAGTTAAGATGAATTTTTACTTTTCTATCTCACTCTTTGGTGATAGCTTCATTCGTACTCTTCGAACAATCGAATTATTTTTATCCATACTATTCAATGATGATAAAACTCTATTTATCAACTTATATTCGTCATGAAAACATTCTTATTGTTAGTTATGATGACTCCACTCAAATTTTGGGACGAAATTTCTTTAACGGGTAGGTACTGTGACGACCCGGGAATTTCCGACCAAATTTAAACTTAATCTTTATATGTTTCAGATACGATAAGCAAGGTTTGTAATGTGGAGTCTCAAAAGTTTTGGAAACAATATTCATGTAATCATTTACCTTTGACTATGCCCGACGATTCACGAACAATGATGTGTAAATATATATATATACATGTATATATAATAATTTGAAATTAAAAAAAATAAAAATTAACATTTGTAAAATAAGATAAATAATTAAGTGTAATTTAAAATAAATTTATAAAAATAAATATGAGTTCCATGTATAATTATTATTATATGCATGCTGTTATATATATATATATATATATATATATATATATATATATATATATATATATATATATATATATATATATATATATATATATATATATATATATATATATATAAAGTTATGATTATTAGATATTCAATAGGAAGTTATTATATAACATATGATATTACAGAACTAATAATATATAATGTAAGTTAAAGATATAATGGTTGTATTTACATTGATATTATTAATACTACTTTTCTTATTATCAATATTAGTATTATTTTTATTTAACAAAATAAAGATATATTTTTATATAACTAGTATAAGAATGATTAAAAATTATATTTAAATGAATTATTAATGGTTCTTAAACTTATTAATTTTATCAAAAATTATCATTTTGTTATTATTAATATTAACATATTATTATTTATTTTTATTAGTACCTGCATCAACAATAATAATATTATTATTTACATTATTATTATTAATTAGTATTAATATTATTATTTACATTATTATTATTAATTAGTATTATTTATATATATTTATATTATTAAAACTGAATATAATCAGAGAGGAAATCTATACACGTTAACATCATATATTTTTTTTCCTGCACACTCGTGATCTCATGTCCATCATTCCTTCTCTTTTATAATTCGTTCAACACTTTTTTTTTCCAGAAAAATCATTTTTTTAACCTTTCATCTTTGTTATCAATTATTCAGCGAAAATAATAGAAAGCAGGTAAATAGATTTGTTATTTTTTTTTCTTTCCTTTCCTTGCTCCTCCCCTGTACGTATGACTTCTTACACAAAAGCTCGATGTCGTATGAATTAATAAAAACTAAAAATATAGTTTTGTTAGGAATCAGTTGTGTAAACTATCTGCAAAATTTGAGGTTTCAATTCATGTTATGGATTGAGAATTTTGAAGTCAAAGGTTTTTGAAACAATAAGTCAACTATTGCTCACTGATTAAATTCGTGTTATATATTGTAATTTAAGTTCAATTAACAATTACTATAGTTTCTAATAAAGATTTCAAACCAAAATCGTGTTATATTCTTTATCTAAAACCTTCACAATATGGAAATCAATTTTATTTTTTATAAAGTTGCAGCGAGAGCAGCGATTTTTTTATGTTATTATTTTTTTTTTAGGTAATCATATATTTATAGTTCCATGTTGATATTTAGCCTAAAACTAAATTATAAATTGTTTTAAACTTGGGTTGATTTGTTTTGATTCATTGAAGAAGATGAAGATAATGGGAGTAGCTTAATACGGTTTTTAATTAAACGAATCTGTAATATGACAGAAAATCATAAATGGCAGATTGGTTAGGAGTTGTGTTGAGGAACGAGAGGTCTTGAGTTCGAACCAAGGCTGCTACAAATTAATTATTTCTTTTTACTGTTGGGCTGTCCTTCCCTGTTGGGCCGCAGAACTTATTGGGTATATTGGGCCGTAAATGAACTTAATGAATGGGGATTACTGTTGGGATGAGATTGTGTTTTAAGAAAATAAGTGTAGTAGATAAATCAAAGAAGTAGCAAGCAGTGTAGTGGTTAGGCGTGTGGTTTGGTTAACGACAGGTCCTGGGTTCAATTCCGAGCTGGGACATCAAATTTTTTTTTAAAAGCTTGTTAAGGTAGCCTTTTATTTCTTTTATTATTATTATTATTATTATTATTATTATTATTATTATTATTATTATTATTATTATTATTATTATTATTATTATTATTATTATTATTATTATTATTATTATTATTATAATCTTGTATTATTGTGTTATTGTTATTATTAATGTTAATGTTATTGTTATGATAAGTAATACTATTAATAACATTAATATTATGATTATCCTTAATATAATAATTATTATTATTATCATTATCATTATCATTATTACTAGTATACATTATTAGCATTATTATTACTAGCCTTATAAATATTATTATCATTAGTATTTTTATCATTAAAAATTTATAATTGTACCATTTTATGAATAATAATAATATTATTAGTATTATTACTAACATTATAATTATAAGTAGTAATACAAGTATCATTAAAAGTATCATAATCATTATTATTATTATTATTATCAATATAAATATGAATATTTTTATTATAATGAGTGTTACAAAAAATGCAATTACTAAAAACATTATTACAAGTATCATTAACCGAAAAATCTATATTTTACTGTTATAAATATCATTATTAATATCATTAATATAATTATAATTATTAACAATAATACCTTATTTTAGTAATATTAAGTATTATGATTAGTATCATTTTATCATAGTATTATTAAAATTACTATTTTTAACAAACAAATGATATATACATATATAAAATATATTTAATACATATAACATAACAAAAAATAATATTTTATATAACAAAATAAATATATGAAACATATATATATATATATATATATATATATATATATATATATATATATATATATATTAATATAAAAAGTATATAATTAATAAAATTTATATATTGTCCGATTACAACTATGTATTTTAATAAATATATGAATAATATAGGTTCGTAAATCCGAGGTCAACCCTACACTTGTTAAATGACGTCATATGTATTTTTACTACAAAATACATTAGGTGAGTTTCATTTGCTCCCCTTTTTAAATGCTTTTGCAATATATATTTTTGGGACTGAGAATACATGCGCTGCTTTTATAACTGTTTTACGAAATGGACACAAGTAATTGAAACTACATTATATGGTTGAATTATCGAAATCGAATATGCCCCTTTTTATTAAGTCTGGTAATCTAAGAATTAGGGAACAGACACCCTAATTGACGCGAATCCTAAAGATAGATCTATTGGGCCTAACAAGCCCCATCCAAAGTACCGGATGCTTTAGTACTTCGAATTATATCATGTCCGAAGGAGGATCCCGGAATGATAGGGGATATTCTATATGCATCTTGTTAAGGTCGATTACCAGGTGTTCAATCCATATAAATGATATTTTTGTCTCTATGCATGGGACGTATGTTTATGAGGAATGGAAAATATGAAATCTTGTGGTCTATTAAAATAATGAGAATGATTGTTATGATAAACTAATGACCTCACCAACCTTTTGGTTGACACTTTAAAGCATGTTTATTCTCAGGTATGAAAGAAATCTTCCGCTGTGCATTTGCTCATTTTAAGGATATTACTTGGAGTCATTCATGACATAATTCAAAAGACGTTGCATTCGAGTCGTTGAGTTTATCAAGATTATTATTAAGTCGTTGATAGTTTGATATATTATGAAATGGAATGCATGCCTGTCAATTTTTGATGAAATGAAAGTTTGTCTTTTAAAAACGAATGCAATGTTTGTAAAATGTATCATATAGAGGTCAAGTACCTCGCAATGAAATCAACTATTGTGAATCCTTTATAATCGATATGGACTTCGTTCAGATGGATTAGGACGGGTCATGAAAGTGTTGAGTGATCTATCGGTTGTTTTATACACCGATGGTGGGATCGTGAGGACCATGTTGTGGGATTAGTGATGCGATAGTCGTGTTTCGCTCACATGTTGTTACGGGTGTGACAATAGTCGATTTTGTATACCTTAGGTTTAGCGTTGCCATAGTCGTTTTGGGCGCTTTTGGTCTTAGCCGTTGCTTATGATGTTAGGATAGTGGCGTATTAGTTATATTGTGCACTACAAAGGATGTTAAGTGGTAAGTGTTATCCGTTAGATTTCACTTTTATTTGGTCTTCATCGGTTAGATGGTTGACTTTAGTTTGGGACGTGTTTACTCTTAGCATTGTACTTGGTATGGTGCGCTAAAGGGTTGATATCTCGGTACGAGATCGGTGGAGTTTTTCCCAATATGAGGGATTGAGGAAGTTTTAGTGCTCGGATTTGTGGACTTGATAAATCACGAATGACGATTTAGTTGTTAAGGGTAACTCTATGAGAAGAATTTCCTAGAGGAGTTGGAAGGATACGTGGCGGATTCGCGTATTCTAAGCGATCGTTATAGACTTCGGATGTCGCGTGTATTGTGAAATGTCCCGTTCTTATTGATTAAAAACGTTCCATATTAATTGATTTCGTTGCGAGGTTTTGACCTCTATATGAGACATTTTTTCAAAGACTGCATTCATTTTAAAACAAACCATAACCTTTATTTCATCAATAAAGGTTTAAAAGTTTTACGTAGATTATCAAATAATGATAATCTAAATTATCCTGTTTACACACGACCATTACATAATGGTTTACAATACAAATATGTTACAACAAAATAAGTTTCTTGAATGCAGTTTTTACACAATATCATACAAGCATGGACTCCAAATCTCGTCCTTATTTAAGTATGCGACAGCGGAAGCTCTTAATAATCACCTGAGAATAAACATGCTTTAAAACGTCAACAAAAATGTTGGTGAGTTATAGGTTTAACCTATATATATCAAATCATAATAATAGACCACAAGATTTCATATTTCAATACATATCCCATACATAGAGATAAAAATCATTCATATGGTGAACACCTGGTAACCGACATTAACATGATGCATATATAAGAATATCCCCATCATTCCGGGACACCCTTCGGATATGATATAAATTTCGAAGTACTAAAGCATCCGGTACTTTGGATGGGGTTTGTTAAGCCCAATAGATCTATCTTTAGGATTCGCGTCAATTAGGGTGTCTGTTCCCTAATTCTTAGATTACCAGACTTAATAAAAAAGGGGCATATTCGATTTCGATAATTCAACCATAGAATGTAGTTTCACGTACTTGTGTCTATTTTGTAAATCATTTATAAAACCTGCATGTATTCTCATCCCAAAAATATTAGATTTTAAAAGTGGGACTATAACTCACTTTCACAGATTTTTACTTCGTCGAGAAGTAAGACTTGGCCACTGTTGATTCACGAACCTATAACAATATATACATATATATTAAAGTATGTTCAAAATATATTTACAACACTTTTAATATATTTTGATGTTTTAAGTTTATTAAGTCAGCTGTCCTCGTTAGTAACCTACAACTAGTTGTCCACAGTTAGATGTACAGAAATAAATCAATAAATATTATCTTGAATCAATCCACGACCCAGTGTATACGTATCTCAGTATTGATCACAACTCAAACTATATATATTTTGGAATCAACCTCAACCCTGTATAGCTAACTCCAACATTCACATATAGAGTGTCTATGGTTGTTCCGAAATATATATAGATGTGTCGACATGATAGGTCGAAACATTGTATACGTGTCTATGGTATCTCAAGATTACATAATATACAATACAAGTTGATTAAGTTATGGTTGGAATAGATTTGTTACCAATTTTCACGTAGCTAAAATGAGAAAAATTATCCAATCTTGTTTTACCCATAACTTCTTCATTTTAAATCCGTTTTGAATGAATCAAATTACTATGGTTTCATATTGAACTGTATTTTATGAATCTAAACAGAAAAAGTATAGGTTTATAGTCGGAAAAATAAGTTACAAGTCGTTTTTGTAAAGGTAGTCATTTCAGTCGAAAGAACGACGTCTAGATGACCATTTTAGAAAATATACTTCCACTTTGAGTTTAACCATAATTTTTGGATATAGTTTCATGTTCATAATAAAAATCATTTTCTCAGAATAACAACTTTTAAATCAAAGTTTATCATAGTTTTTAATTAACTAACCCAAAACAGCCCGCGGTGTTACTACGACGGCGTAAATCCGGTTTTACGGTGTTTTTCGTGTTTCCAGGTTTTAAATCATTAAGTTAGCATATCATATAGATATAGAACATGTGTTTATTTAATTTTAAAAGTCAAGTTAGAAGGATTAACTTTTGTTTGCGAACAAGTTTAGAATTAACTAAACTATGTTCTAGTGATTACGAGTTTAAACCTTCGAATAAGATAGTTTTATATATATGAATCGAATGATGTTATGAACATCATTACTACCTCAAGTTTAGTAGGTAAACCTACTGGAAGTGACAAGAAATGATCTAGCTTCAAAGGATCTTGGATGGCTTGAAAGTTCTTGAAGTAGGATCATGACACAAAAACAAGTTCAAGTAAGATTTTTGCTCGAATTACGATAGTTTATAGTTATAGAAATTGAATCAAAGTTTGAATATGAATATTACCTTGAATAAGAAAGATAACCTACTGTATATAACAAAGGTTTCTTGATCTTAGATGATTACTTGGAATGGATTAGAAAGCTTGGAAGTAAATTAGTAAACTTGAAGGGATTTTTGAAGTATTCTTGAAGTGTTCTTCCTATGATGATTATAGCTTGATTCTTGAAGTGATTTTTGATGAAGATGATGATTAACTACTGGAAAAATACGTTCATAATAGTGTGGGTGTGTTGAGAGAGAATTAGAAAGAGATTTGGAAGTGAAATGGAGTGAATGATGAGTGTTAATTGGTGAGTGGTGAGTGGGGTTAAAAGGAGTTCTAGTTAGTTGACTAGCTCATGGTAGAAGTTAAAATTGATTAGTCATACATGACATAATCAAGAGTGGAATCCCATGCTAGTTCCTATTGGTATATACCCATAGTAAGTACGTTTTGAAGCTGTGTATAATACGGGTAAGAATACGACTAGAATTCTTGATGAAAGAAAAGAATGGGAAAGTAACTGTAACCATTTTCGTTAAGTATGAGTGTTTTGATATATGTATTGAAGTCTTCCAAAAGTATTTTAATACATCTAAATACACTACATGTATATACATTTTAACGGAGTCGTTAAGTCATCGTTAGTCGTTACATGTAAGTGTTGTTTTGAAACCTTTAAGTTAACGATCTCAATTAATGTTGTTAACCCATTGTTTATTATATCTAATGAGATGTTAAATTATTATATTATCATGATAGTATGATATATTAATATATCTTAATATGATATATATACATTTAAATGTCGTTACAACGATAATCGTTACATATATGTCTCGTTTCGAAATCCTTAAGTTAGTAGTCTTGTTTATATGTATATAACTCATTGTTAATATACTTATGGAGATACTTACTTATCATAATCTCATGTTAACCATATGTATATCCATATATATATCGTCAAGTCATTTTTACAAGTTTTAACGTTCGTGAATCGCCGGTCAACTTGGGTGGTCAATTGTCTATATGAAACATATTTCAATTAATCAAGTCTTAACAAGTTTGATTGCTTAACATGTTGGAAACATTTAATCATGTAAATATCAATCTCAATTAATATATATAAACATGGAAAAGTTCGGGTCACTACAGTACCTACCCGTTAAATAAATTTCGTCCCGAAATTTTAAGCTGTTGAAGGTGTTGACGAATCTTCTGGAAATAGATGCGGGTATTTCTTCTTCATCTGATCTTCACGCTCCCAGGTGAACTCGGGTCCTCTACGAGCATTCCATCGAACCTTAACAATTGGTATCTTGTTTTGCTTTAGTCTTTTAACCTCACGATCCATTATTTCGACGGGTTCTTCGATGAATTGGAGTTTTTCATTGATTTGGATTTCATCTAACGGAATAGTGAGATCTTCTTTAGCAAAACATTTCTTCAAATTCGAGACGTGGAAAGTGTTATGTACAGCCGCGAGTTGTTGAGGTAACTCAAGTCGGTAAGCTACTGGTCCGACACGATCAATAATCTTGAATGGTCCAATATACCTTGGATTTAATTTCCCTCGTTTACCAAATCGAACAACGCCTTTCCAAGGTGCAACTTTAAGCATGACCATCTCTCCAATTTCAAATTCTATATCTTTTCTTTTAATGTCAGCGTAGCTCTTTTGTCGACTTTGGGCGGTTTTCAACCGTTGTTGAATTTGGATGATCTTCTCGGTAGTTTCTTGTATAATCTCCGGACCCGTAATCTGTCTATCCCCCACTTCACTCCAACAAATCGGAGACCTGCACTTTCTACCATAAAGTGCTTCAAACGGCGCCATCTCAATGCTTGAATGGTAGCTGTTGTTGTAGGAAAATTCTGCTAACGGTAGATGTCGATCCCAACTGTTTCCGAAATCAATAACACATGCTCGTAGCATGTCTTCAAGTGTTTGTATCGTCCTTTCGCTCTGCCCATCAGTTTGTGGATGATAGGCAGTACTCATGTCTAGACGAGTTCCTAATGCTTGCTGTAATGTCTGCCAGAATCTTGAAATAAATCTGCCATCCCTATCAGAGATAATAGAGATTGGTATTCCATGTCTGGAGACGACTTCCTTCAAATACAGTCGTGCTAACTTCTCCATCTTGTCATCTTCTCTTATTGGCAGAAAGTGTGCTGATTTGGTGAGACGATCAACTATTACCCAAATAGTATCAAAACCACTTGCAGTCCTTGGCAATTTAGTGATGAAATCCATGGTAATGTTTTCCCATTTCCATTCTGGGATTTCGGGTTGTTGAAGTAGACCTGATGGTTTCTGATGCTCAGCTTTGACCTTAGAACACGTCAAACATTCTCCTACATATTTAGCAACATCGGCTTTCATACCCGGCCACCAAAAATGTTTCTTGAGATCCTTGTACATCTTCCCCGTTCCAGGATGTATTGAGTGTCTGGTTTTATGAGCTTCTCTAAGTACCATTTCTCTCATATCTCCAAATCTTGGTACCCAAATCCTTTCAGCCCTATACCGGGTTCCGTCTTCCCGAATATTAAGATGCTTCTCCGATCCTTTGGGTATTTCATCCTTTAAATTTCCTTCTTTTAAAACTCCTTGTTGCGCCTCCTTTATTTGAGTAGTAAGGTTATTATGAATCATTATATTCATAGATTTTACTCGAATGGGTTCTCTGTCCTTCCTGCTCAAGGCATCGGCTACCACATTTGCCTTTCCCGGGTGGTAACGAATCTCAAAGTCGTAATCATTCAATAATTCAATCCACCTACGCTGCCTCATATTCAGTTGTTTCTGATTAAATATGTGTTGAAGACTTTTGTGGTCGGTATATATAATACTTTTGACCCCATATAAGTAGTGCCTCCAAGTCTTTAATGCAAAAACAACCGCGCCTAATTCCAAATCATGCGTCGTATAATTTTGTTCGTGAATCTTCAATTGTCTAGACGCATAAGCAATCACCTTCGTTCGTTGCATTAATACACAACCGAGACCTTGCTTTGATGCGTCACAATAAATCACAAAATCATCATTCCCTTCAGGCAATGACAATATAGGTGCCGTAGTTAGCTTTTTCTTCAATAACTGAAACGCTTTCTCTTGTTCGTCATTCCATTCAAATTTCTTCCCTTTATGCGTTAATGCAGTCAAGGGTTTTGCTATTCTAGAAAAGTCTTGGATGAACCTTCTGTAGTAACCAGCTAGTCCTAAAAACTGGCGTATGTTTTTCGGAGTTTTCGGGGTTTCCCACTTTTCAACAGTTTCTATCTTTGCCGGATCCACCTTAATACCTTCTTTGTTCACTATGTGACCGAGGAATTGAACTTCTTCCAACCAAAATGCACACTTTGAAAACTTAGCGTACAATTCTTCCTTCCTCAATACTTCTAACACCTTTCTCAAATGTTCACCGTGTTCTTGGTCATTCTTTGAGTAAATAAGTATGTCATCAATGAAAACAATGACAAACTTGTCAAGGTATGGTCCACACACTCGGTTCATAAGGTCCATGAACACAGCTGGTGCATTAGTTAAACCAAACGGCATGACCATAAACTCGTAATGACCGTAACGTGTTCTGAAAGCAGTCTTTGGAATATCATCTTCTTTCACCCGCATTTGATGATACCCGGAACGTAAGTCAATCTTTGAATAAACAGACGAGCCTTGTAGTTGATCAAATAAGTCGTCGATTCTCGGTAGTGGGTAGCGATTCTTGATGGTAAGTTTGTTCAACTCTCGGTAGTCGATACACAACCTGAATGTACCATCTTTCTTCTTGACAAACAAAACAGGAGCTCCCCAAGGTGATGTGCTTGGTCGAATGAAACCACGCTCTAAAAGTTCTTGTAATTGGCTTTGCAGTTCTTTCATCTCACTGGGTGCGAGTCTGTAAGGAGCACGAGCTATTGGTGCAGCTCCTGGTACAAGATCTATTTGAAATTCAACGGATCGATGTGGGGGTAATCCCGGTAATTCTTTCGGAAATACATCGGGAAATTCTTTTGCGACGGGAACATCATTGATGCTCTTTTCTTCAGTTTGTACTTTCTCGACGTGTGCTAGAACAGCATAGCAACCTTTTCTTATTAGTTTTTGTGCTTTCAAATTACTAATAAGATGTAGCTTCGTGTTGCCCTTTTCTCCGTACACCATTAAGGGTTTTCCTTTTTCTCGTATAATGCGAATTGCATTTTTGTAACAAACGATCTCTGCTTTCACTTCTTTCAACCAGTCCATACCGATTATCACATCAAAACTCCCTAACTCTACTGGTATCAAATCAATCTTAAATGTTTCGCTAACCAGTTTAATTTCTCGATTCCGACATATATTATCTGCTGAAATTAATTTACCATTTGCTAATTCGAGTAAAAATTTACTATCCAAAGGCGTCAATGGACAACTTAATTTAGCACAAAAATCTCTACTCATATAGCTTCTATCCGCACCCGAATCAAATAAAACGTAAGCAGATTTATTGTCAATAAGAAACGTACCCGTAACAAGCTCCGGGTCTTCCTGTGCCTCTGCCGCATTAATATTGAAAACTCTTCCGCGGCCTTGTCCATTCGTGTTCTCCTGGTTCGGGCAATTTCTAATAATGTGGCCCGGTTTTCCACATTTATAACAAACTACATTGGCATAGCTTGCTCCGACACTACTTGCTCCGCCATTACTCGTTCCGACACCATTTGTTCCTTTTGTTCTATTAACCCCTGGTCCGTAGACCTCACACTTTGCCGCGCTATGACCATTTCTTTTACACTTGTTGCAAAATTTGGTGCAGAACCCCGAGTGATACTTTTCACACCTTTGGCATAGCTGTTTCTGATTGTTGTTGTTGTTGCGGTTATTATTGTTGTTGGGATGATTGTTGTAGTTGCTGTTGTTGTTGTTGTTGTTGTTGTTGAGCCGTTTGTTGTAGTTGCGATTGATGTTGCGATTGTTGTTGTTGTTGTATTGGTGATTCTTATCACCATTTTCCTCCCACTTTCTTTTGACTTGCTTCACATTGGCCTCTTCAGCAGTATGTTCTTTAATTCTTTCTTCAATCTGGTTCACTAGTTTGTGAGCCATTCTACATGCCTGTTGTATGGAGGCGGGCTCGTGTGAACTTATATCTTCTTGGATTCTTTCCGGTAATCCTTTCACAAACGCGTCGATCTTCTCTTCCTCATCTTCGAATGCTCCCGGACACAATAGGCACAATTCTGTGAATCGTCTTTCGTACGTGGTAATATCAAATCCTTGGGTTCGTAACCCTCTAAGTTCTGTCTTGAGCTTATTGACCTCGGTTCTGGGACGGTACTTCTCGTTCATCAAGTGCTTGAATGCTGACCACGGTAGTGCGTACGCATCGTCTTGTCCCACTTGCTCTAGATAGGTATTCCACCATGTTAACGCAGAACCTGTGAAGGTATGCGTAGCGTACTTCACTTTTTCCTCTTCAGTACACTTACTTATGGCAAACACCGATTCGACCTTCTCGGTCCACCGTTTCAATCCGATCGGTCCTTCGGTTCCATCAAATTCCAAAGGTTTGCAGGCAGTGAATTCTTTGTAGGTGCATCCTACACGATTTCCTGTACTGCTAGATCCAAGGTTATTGTTGGTATGTAGCGCAGCCTGTACTGCGGCTATATTTGAAGCTAGAAAAGTACGGAATTCCTCTTCATTCATATTCACGGTGTGTCGAGTAGTCGGTGCCATTTCCTTCAAAATAGTTAAATGGAACAAGTTAATCATACAGAATATTAAGAGTAGTTAATAGTATTTCGTAGCATAATATGAACTCATTTATAAAAGCTTTTTCTTCATATTAGCGTTTTATAAGTTTAAATTCGGGTAGTACCTACCCGTTAAGTTCATACTTAGTAGCTAATATACAATTCAACTACTACAATTCTATATGAAAAACTGATTATAATAATATTTCGCGTTCAAACTTTTATACAATATTTTACAAACTTACAATACCGCTTATTTTACATAAAGCATGAAATATAGCACACAATAACTTTGATACAAGATAGTTGTGAAGATAATTCTAGCTAATACACAAGTCGTTCAGCAAAGGCAATAAATACACGTAATTCATACGTCCAGAAACAAGTCATGCATTCTGGTTTTACTAGGACTACTTCCCATCCTTGGTCTTGTGGAACATAACCATTATGGCCGTTGATAAGACAGCGTGTTGTAACGTCGTCAAAGGGACGAGGGTTACGTAATGACCAACAGTCTCGTAATAACCTAAAAACCTCATTTCTTACCCCAATTACCGACTCCGTCACTTGAGGGAACGTTTTGTTTAATAGTTGTAGCCCGATGTTCTTGTTCTCACTTTGGTGAGAAGCGAACATTACTAACCCGTAAGCATAACATGCTTCTTTATGTTGCATGTTAGCCGCTTTTTCTAAATCACGAAGTCCTATATTTGGATATACTGAGTCAAAATAATTTCTTAACCCGTTGCGTAAAATAGCATTTGGGTTCCCCGCAATATATGCGTCAAAGTAAACACATCGTAACTTATGGATTTCCCAATGTGATATCCCCCATCTTCCGAACGAAAGCCTTTTATAAACCAAATCATTCTTGGAACGTTCTTCGAATGTCTTACAAACTGATCTCGCCTTAAATAGTTGTGCCGAGGAATTCTGACCGACTCTAGACAAGATTTCATCAATCATGTCTCCGGGTAGGTCTCTTAAAATATTGGGTTGTCTATCCATTTTGTGTTTTTATACTGTAAAATAGACAAGAGTTAGATTCATAAAAAAAAATACTTATTAATACAAGCAATTTTTACATATATCATAAAGCATAAGCACACTATATTACATATATTACACCACACGAATACAACTATCTTATTCCGACTCGCTTGTTTCTTCTTCTTTGGTTTTGGTTCGTTTTCCCAAGTTTCTAGGGATATATGATGTTCCCCTAATACGAGCCGTTATTTTCCACATTGGTTTAGAAAAACCTGGTGGTTTAGAGGTTCCCGGGTCATTGTTACAACTTAAGGACTTCGGGGGTTGACGATACATATAAAGTTCATCGGGGTTGGAATTAGATTTCTCTATTTTTATGCCCTTTCCCTTATTATTTTCTTTTGTCTTTTTAAATTCAGTTGGGGTAATTTCTATAACATCATCGGAATTCTCGTCGGAATCCGATTCATCGGAGAATTGGTAATCCTCCCAATATTTTGCTTCCTTAGCGGAAACACCATTGACCATAATTAACCTTGGTCGGTTGGTTGAGGATTTTCTTTTACTTAACCGTTTTATTATTTCCCCCACCGGTTCTATTTCTTCATCCGGTTCCGATTCTTCTTCCGATTCCGATTCTTCTTCTGGTTCCGACTCTTCTTCCGGTTCCTCTTCGGGAACTTGTGAATCAGTCCACGAATCATTCCAATTTACATTTGACTCTTCATTATTATTAGGTGAGTCAATGGGACTTGTTCTAGAGGTAGACATCTATCACATAATATCAAACGCGTTAAGAGATTAATATATCACATAATATTCACATGTTAAAAATATATAGTTTCCAACAAAATTTGTTAAGCAATCATTTTTCAAGTAAACACGGTCGAAGTCCAGACTCACTAATGCATCCTAACAAACTAGATAAGACACACTAATGCAAAATTCTGGTTCTCTAAGACCATCGCTCTGATACCAACTGAAATGTCCCGTTCTTATTGATTAAAAACGTTCCATATTAATTGATTTCGTTGCGAGGTTTTGACCTCTATATGAGACATTTTTTCAAAGACTGCATTCATTTTAAAACAAACCATAACCTTTATTTCATCAATAAAGGTTTAAAAGTTTTACGTAGATTATCAAATAATGATAATCTAAATTATCCTGTTTACACACGACCATTACATAATGGTTTACAATACAAATATGTTACAACAAAATAAGTTTCTTGAATGCAGTTTTTACACAATATCATACAAGCATGGACTCCAAATCTCGTCCTTATTTAAGTATGCGACAGCGGAAGCTCTTAATAATCACCTGAGAATAAACATGCTTTAAAACGTCAACAAAAATGTTGGTGAGTTATAGGTTTAACCTATATATATCAAATCATAATAATAGACCACAAGATTTCATATTTCAATACATATCCCATACATAGAGATAAAAATCATTCATATGGTGAACACCTGGTAACCGACATTAACATGATGCATATATAAGAATATCCCCATCATTCCGGGACACCCTTCGGATATGATATAAATTTCGAAGTACTAAAGCATCCGGTACTTTGGATGGGGTTTGTTAAGCCCAATAGATCTATCTTTAGGATTCGCGTCAATTAGGGTGTCTGTTCCCTAATTCTTAGATTACCAGACTTAATAAAAAAGGGGCATATTCGATTTCGATAATTCAACCATAGAATGTAGTTTCACGTACTTGTGTCTATTTTGTAAATCATTTATAAAACCTGCATGTATTCTCATCCCAAAAATATTAGATTTTAAAAGTGGGACTATAACTCACTTTCACAGATTTTTACTTCGTCGAGAAGTAAGACTTGGCCACTGTTGATTCACGAACCTATAACAATATATACATATATATTAAAGTATGTTCAAAATATATTTACAACACTTTTAATATATTTTGATGTTTTAAGTTTATTAAGTCAGCTGTCCTCGTTAGTAACCTACAACTAGTTGTCCACAGTTAGATGTACAGAAATAAATCAATAAATATTATCTTGAATCAATCCACGACCCAGTGTATACGTATCTCAGTATTGATCACAACTCAAACTATATATATTTTGGAATCAACCTCAACCCTGTATAGCTAACTCCAACATTCACATATAGAGTGTCTATGGTTGTTCCGAAATATATATAGATGTGTCGACATGATAGGTCGAAACATTGTATACGTGTCTATGGTATCTCAAGATTACATAATATACAATACAAGTTGATTAAGTTATGGTTGGAATAGATTTGTTACCAATTTTCACGTAGCTAAAATGAGAAAAATTATCCAATCTTGTTTTACCCATAACTTCTTCATTTTAAATCCGTTTTGAATGAATCAAATTACTATGGTTTCATATTGAACTGTATTTTATGAATCTAAACAGAAAAAGTATAGGTTTATAGTCGGAAAAATAAGTTACAAGTCGTTTTTGTAAAGGTAGTCATTTCAGTCGAAAGAACGACGTCTAGATGACCATTTTAGAAAATATACTTCCACTTTGAGTTTAACCATAATTTTTGGATATAGTTTCATGTTCATAATAAAAATCATTTTCTCAGAATAACAACTTTTAAATCAAAGTTTATCATAGTTTTTAATTAACTAACCCAAAACAGCCCGCGGTGTTACTACGACGGCGTAAATCCGGTTTTACGGTGTTTTTCGTGTTTCCAGGTTTTAAATCATTAAGTTAGCATATCATATAGATATAGAACATGTGTTTATTTAATTTTAAAAGTCAAGTTAGAAGGATTAACTTTTGTTTGCGAACAAGTTTAGAATTAACTAAACTATGTTCTAGTGATTACGAGTTTAAACCTTCGAATAAGATAGTTTTATATATATGAATCGAATGATGTTATGAACATCATTACTACCTCAAGTTTAGTAGGTAAACCTACTGGAAGTGACAAGAAATGATCTAGCTTCAAAGGATCTTGGATGGCTTGAAAGTTCTTGAAGTAGGATCATGACACAAAAACAAGTTCAAGTAAGATTTTTGCTAGAATTACGATAGTTTATAGTTATAGAAATTGAATCAAAGTTTGAATATGAATATTACCTTGAATAAGAAAGATAACCTACTGTATATAACAAAGGTTTCTTGATCTTAGATGATTACTTGGAATGGATTAGAAAGCTTGGAAGTAAATTAGTAAACTTGAAGGGATTTTTGAAGTATTCTTGAAGTGTTCTTCCTATGATGATTATAGCTTGATTCTTGAAGTGATTTTTGATGAAGATGATGATTAACTACTGGAAAAATACGTTCATAATAGTGTGGGTGTGTTGAGAGAGAATTAGAAAGAGATTTGGAAGTGAAATGGAGTGAATGATGAGTGTTAATTGGTGAGTGGTGAGTGGGGTTAAAAGGAGTTCTAGTTAGTTGACTAGCTCATGGTAGAAGTTAAAATTGATTAGTCATACATGACATAATCAAGAGTGGAATCCCATGCTAGTTCCTATTGGTATATACCCATAGTAAGTACGTTTTGAAGCTGTGTATAATACGGGTAAGAATACGACTAGAATTCTTGATGAAAGAAAAGAATGGGAAAGTAACTGTAACCATTTTCGTTAAGTATGAGTGTTTTGATATATGTATTGAAGTCTTCCAAAAGTATTTTAATACATCTAAATACACTACATGTATATACATTTTAACGGAGTCGTTAAGTCATCGTTAGTCGTTACATGTAAGTGTTGTTTTGAAACCTTTAAGTTAACGATCTCAATTAATGTTGTTAACCCATTGTTTATTATATCTAATGAGATGTTAAATTATTATATTATCATGATAGTATGATATATTAATATATCTTAATATGATATATATACATTTAAATGTCGTTACAACGATAATCGTTACATATATGTCTCGTTTCGAAATCCTTAAGTTAGTAGTCTTGTTTATATGTATATAACTCATTGTTAATATACTTATGGAGATACTTACTTATCATAATCTCATGTTAACCATATGTATATCCATATATATATCGTCAAGTCATTTTTACAAGTTTTAACGTTCGTGAATCGCCGGTCAACTTGGGTGGTCAATTGTCTATATGAAACATATTTCAATTAATCAAGTCTTAACAAGTTTGATTGCTTAACATGTTGGAAACATTTAATCATGTAAATATCAATCTCAATTAATATATATAAACATGGAAAAGTTCGGGTCACTACATATTGCACGGCTCAGAATGCGTGCAAGTGTGTAATTAGTTAATGAATTAATCTTCGGGTTAATGAGGAATGTGTTGGAAGTCGGATTGGAACGATTGTTTGAGAACCATCGAGTGTAGGTTCGATTTGGTTAAGTGATTAGGATCACGAGGACGTGATCAAATCTAAGTGGGGGAGAGTTGTAACACCCCGTTTTTCCCCGTACATGATTTACAGGTGTATCGCGTATGTACGATAGGTGTACGAAGGAATTGAGACATGTTCGTGCGTTAAAGTTCTTGTATGCGAAAAGTGATCAGACCAAGTTAAAGGTCGCGGAGCGGAGGAGCGGGTCGCGGCACGACGTTACAAACAAATCAAGATTAGGAGGCATGGTAAGGAAGGCACCAGACCATGCCTTGGGTCGCGGCGCGACAAAGCACGTCGCGGCGCGGTATTTCACTGGTTTCAATTTCAGGAAGCTCGATAAACAAGCATTAAAACACACGTATTCTCGCGGCGCGATGAAGAGGGCCGCGGCGCGGCATTCTGGGCGAGCTGGTACCAGATTTGCAATTTTAAAGGAGATTCGAGGGCATTTTGGTCATTTCGCGTATGTGCCAGATTTGGGATCTTAAATCCCAACCATTCATTTCATTTATCTTTTTCTTTTCCATTTTCTTTCTCACTTTCCTCTCAAAACATAAATACTTCAAATCACTTAAGTGGGATTTTGGAAAGTAAGATTCGGGTTTTGATCGAAGGCGTAAGAGGCAACTTTGTTCTCCTCGTTCTTAGCTACAAGATGATGCTAACGGTAAGCCCTAACTCCGAATTTCGTTTTCGTGTTCTTCATCCAAACTTAAGGTTTTTGATTGTATGTTCATTAATGGAACCCATTTAGTTGTTAATTGAAGATTAACACCAAGATTCAGATTATTGTTGATATTGGCGGGTTTTGGGTTTGATGAGCAAGTGTAAGCTTGTAAGACTAGTAAATGGTGTATAATCACTAGTGTTAGTGATTATGGAAGTGTTGGAACTCTTTTGGGTGTGTTTGGTTGACTAATTTTGAAATGGGTCAAAATTAGGGTTTTGGTGTCAAATTGGGCAAGACAAGTGTTTAACGCTTGTGTTCGGCCTTTAATTGGCTTATTAGGACCTTTGTCACTAGTGTTAGCGATTATTGGTTAGTTTGGGCGCGGTTTGAGCTTGAAAGTGCAATTGGGTCGAAATTGCACTAGTTGTCGATTTGGGTTGGTTTGTAAATCCACCCTAATTGTGTTATTGTTATGTGATAATGGAATAGGTACATTCCATTGGCGAGTTGCGGATTGTCCGATTGCATTCATCAAGGCGACAAGTTGAGTGTTAATATTCTATATGCATATGTATGTGTAGGATGGGTGCGGGTCGGGTGAAGGGGTTCTCGGTTATAGAGCTCACTACTCATATAGGGGGAATTGTTGGACTTGTGTATAGGTCTAATTGGCACGGTTGTGCGTTTTGGTTGACCACCTTGGCGAGGTGCACACTTTGTGTATACGTTATCACATGGGCGTGTGATGCGGATTATATAACCCCAATGGCGAAGGGTTAATATTGTGATGTGGATTATATAACCCCAATGACGAAGGGTTAATATTGTGAGTGGAATAATTGTATGCGTAGGTATATAATGTATCTATTTGTGGTAGTGTGAAATGTGAAGTGTCGAGGTGCTAAGACACCACGTTGCACGTGACGAGTGAAGTGTCGAGGTGTTAAGACGCCACTCGGAGTGAAGCATCGAGGTGTTAAGATGCCACTCTAAGTAATTAACGAGTGAAGCATCGAGGTGTTAAGATGCCACTCGTGGTGAAGCATCGAGGTGTTAAGATGCCACCTAGGAGTGTAGTGTCGAGGTGTTAAGACGCCACTCCGTAAAGTAAAGAGTGAAACATCGAGGTGTTAAGATGCCACTCGGGGTGAAGTACTGAGGTGTTAAGGTGCCACCCTAGGGTTTAGTGATACGAGGTGTTAAGTACACTAAAGGATGTTGTGAACACCGATGGCATTTTCGCGAGCGCCATTCCCTTGTATGATTGGTTAACCATGGTTATTGTGTTGTAAGCGTGAGCATATTATATTGTTCGAGTTATATATATATATTGTATACGTATAATGTTGTATTGTCGTGATGTAGCTAACCCTCCGGGTGTAGTTTATTGGCGTTGTTCACATCGACGTTGGTGAACTTATCTTATTGATGGTATTATTAGCTTGTTGCTTAGTGATCGTACGGTATGCTTAGATTAGCTTGCCTTTATACTTGGATGCTCCGGTATGCGGTATTTGTTTATTTATGTGGCGTGTCCATTTTATGCATATATATGTATGTAGTATATTTTCACTCACTAAGCGTTAGCTTACCCTCTCGTTGTTTACTTTTTATAGATTTGCTTGGATGAGGTGGCTCGGGTAAGCGTGGGAACTAGTGACTCGCGTAGTTTCTTTAGAAGGCTTGCTTTTGGATTCGATTAAGATTGGATAGCGTATCCTCAATCGCCATGCTCGGCTTTTATTTTGTGTTTAAAGTCATGGGGTCGAAACTTGTACCTTGTACTTAAAGGGTAATTTGGGCATATGGGAGCCCGGTATCGTAAGACTCATTTTAGTATTGAAACGTGTTATTTTCAACTATTATAATGTGTTGTGAAAAGCATTTGGTCTAAAAGTGTCGGGAAGTATGAGATCTTTTTACGTGAAAATGACAATTGGGACAGCAGGGTTTGGAGCGGCGCGCCCCTATATGGAGCGGCGCTCCATTTGCCTGAAAAGTTGATCTTTGTTAAAAAAAAAAAATCTAAGCGTGTTTTCGGTTGGATAACGGGTTGGGTCGTTACAGTAACAATACCTCGGAGGTTATCCTCAGTAAAGTACTAGGTTGGTTAGTGAGTTAAGCTCTAATCCTAACCCTCGTTATCAGTTTAGGTAACTGAATAACAACGTGCCGTGTTGATTGAACACTGATCACAAATGGAAGGAATCCGTCGGTTTAAGTTGGCAAAACCTTAAATGAAAACTAACAACCATTCCATCATACTAATGAGATCACAAGAATTCAAACATTATACAGCATCACAGTTAATATACTGATAGTAAAGCAGATAGAAACCTAATGAATACATAAACAGTTGATATGACTAAGACCTAGGGCAACAATAAGACAAGAACATGCAATAGGCTTAGGTCATACAGTAAAGGAACTAACTAGATCTTAACAGCTCCTAATAGGTCTCTTCGGAACAGTCAATAGGCATACTAGGTCATTCATGTCTCAATTCCTAAGTTCCGTGTCCTAAAAGTGCATTAGATGCCTCTCGGGAACTCCGGCCATACCGAGTTCATAGAATCTTCAAATACAGTATAACCAGGGGTCTTAATCCTATGAAGTAGCTAATTTCATATAGGTGGACAAGTCCTGATCATAACCTATGTTGGTCAATCCTTAAGATGCTAGCATACAAATCTATCAGACTTCCTAGTTCAGCATTATAACAGTAATCGTACTAAATTAACATAATTACGCTAACCCAAACTTCTAACATGGCAACATACAGATTAATTAAGCTATCATGGCAATATCGAAACGCATTATTAAACATAAAAAGTAAGAACACTTGTTTAATACAAAAGACAAGCGTTTCGGATAAAAACCTGAAAAGGCCGAAGAAATCTGCCCGAGATCGCAGGGACTCTCCGGGATATCCTCCGGAAAATAAAAGCTAAGCTAACTACTACTAAAAACTAACTAAAAGCTTGAAAATATGAAATGAATTACAAATTGAGTGTGTCTTGGAATGGATGGAGAGAGCCCTTTAAATAGACTCCATTTTTGCCTGCAAACGGCTGGCAAGCCGTTGGCAGGCCGTATTTTGCAAGCCGTTTGCAAGGCAAGCCGTTTATAGAGCCCGTTTGTCTGACCGTTTGGCAGGCCATTTGCCATACTGGCAAGCCGTATGGAAGGTAATTTTTGGGCCTGGTCAGCCTTGATTCACTGGATCGTAACTTGATTTCTTGTCTTTCACCGTTTTCGCTCTAGAATCTTCGTTTTAGCTCCGTTTTACTTGATTCTTTTTGCATCGCCTTCGTAATTACTTAATCTAAAAAATCAACCGAAAAAGCGATAATTTTTCCGACAAAGTTTAAATCTTTATTGTTTTAGGGCTTAATAATGGGGATAAAAACGTGACTTTTTGCCCGATATCAAATACCCCACACTTGGCTTTGCTTGTCCTCAAGCAAAAAGCTGGAATATCAAGATCTTTCTAATATATTCTCCCTTGCCCCACTCGTAGATCTTTTTATTATGCCTTCATCAGAAGTCGGCACATCTTTCGAAAGTATTAAAAAAAGTTTCGAGCTTCGATGATTTGGTCACTAGATTTCAATTGCATCCATAGTGAAAAAGGCGTACTTTCCAACTCTCAGATGTAGAGTATACATGATCAGGCTCCTCACTAGTGGATCACTCATATCACTCAAGTGTTTAGGGTGTCCTATTCTAATTTGTATTTTCGCTCAGAAGTCAGTCGTGTAACAGCTCTCATCATAGGCTTGGTAAATCATCGATATCTCCACCGGTTAAGTAAGGACAGCACTGATCTTCTTCCTAAGCATTCTTTCAAGAGGAAGACGGGTTATAGGGTTTGGTTGGAAATTTATGGATCGGCGAAAGGTATCCAGATCTTTTGATTTTTGAGAGAATTAATAGACTTTGATTCTTCAGAGTATCCATTTTTGGATAGAGAATGGCTTAGAATTCCGTAAAAGTTTTCTTCGAAAGAGGCGAATTTGCTCTTCCAGCATTCTTCTTCAGGGCATCTTCTCGGGTTTCGTTTTGCCTTATTTATAGAGACTTTGCTCTCAGAGACTTTGCTCTTTCATAATCATTTTTTTTTCTGGCATACCATTTCTTCATAACTTTTGTCTTTCGTTCCTGGTGCCCAGAGAGGAAGTGATAATCCACTGAAAATAGGTCTTTGACCTATCAAAAATAATCAGGGGTTCAGAATCTTTCAACAAGTGCTTTTGAAGCGAATTTGATCGATCTATCTCTTTATTAATCTCTGGATCTTTTGATGAATGGAAAGGGGAATGAAATGTGAATGGTGTATTTTGGGAGCGAATTTTGGGTGAATATTTCTGATTCATCAACTCTTTATGTGAGTTGGTCGGTTTAAATTGCGTGGAGTGGAAACGAAAACGGATGGCTTTTTGTCTTCTCTATTCAGAATGATTTCGGAAGGAGTATCGCACCTACACCACGTATGGCGCTCACTAACCATTGGTCTTGAAACGTATGTCTGAACCAAGTTCTAACTTGAACCGTACACCGGCACGCTCATCAATTGAGATAACAAAGTACTGTAGATTTGATGGGTCATACAGATACTTTGGGTTTAAGGTTCCTTACCTTTTTGGGAGTAGGGGTCGTGCTTGATCATGCGTAGCCTTTTTACATATTTTCTTAAAAGAAATCTTTTGACACAAAACATAAGTTTCAACTTAATCGTTCCGTTCTAATAAATGTTCTAAAAACCGATTTCTAGCAATTTTATTAGATCTTTTGGGCAAAAACAAGGTAAGAATTTTTCAAAATTACCCAATATCCATTGCTTAATTACTTTTGGATAAAAGAATTTTTTTTCAAAACTTGGCGTATTATGGTTACTCGAATTTTAAAACTTCGACCCATTACCCCACACTTAGAAGAACATTGTCCCTAATGTTCTCTAGAAAGAATATTTTAATACTTTATAAATTAAGGACATTGACTTCTAAAATTCTAAGTTAGTTGCGGGGGTTACCCCACACTTAGAAATATTAGTGCATTATAATCGAAATAGGTTTGAGGAAGGATTACTTTCTTATGGTCGTGTGTTACTTTCCTAGTGCTGGGCCTTCCTACGGTCAATCTCCTAGGTAACAGTCTCTTTTGATAATATTTCTGCATGAAGAACACAAAGAGAAAGGCAGCATTTCCACTATATATAACTTTTTCAGTACAATGCTTCAAAAAGATAAAAGATAAAAGTAAAATAAAGATAAAGTAGTCTATGGGATACTATCCTGGTCAATGTGCTGAGTCGGCTCTGCGAAGTATCCAAAGATCTCATCATCATCCTCTAGTGTCGGCAAGTACTCGAGAGGTCGCTCTATATCCAACTCAGAGCCTAGTAGTGAATCCAGACATAAGTCTGACGGCAACTCCAGGTGGGATAAGCTCGGGAAAGGCTCCTCGTCAGGTATGCTCCCAGTGATCTCAAATGCCTGGGCCATTAGCGGCTCAACTGAAATGGGAATAGTGACTAGGTGACAACCCTCAGGTAACTCAGTAACTGGAACTGGCTCGGTGACTGGAGCAGGCGGCGTGATAGGAATAGGAGTAGCATGTGCAGGCATGGCAGCAGAGGCAACTTAGTGAACTGAGGCCGGTGTGGAACTCCTGGGCGTAGCTTGTCGTGTTGGCTGAACACGGCGTGCTAGCCTAAATGAAGACGGGCCCAGAGTACTGCGCGGCATCCCCTATAGCTGGAGGTATGCTCTTAGAGCTTTGTAGAGTCTCTGCTGATCTTTGAGTAGTGCCCATGCAACATCAGGGTCACTTAAGGTGGCTCCGTAATGTATCACTGTCTGTGGCTCATGCATCTCTGGAAACTGTGTGTGCTCGGTTGGTTTCCTGGCTAAACGTCTAGATCGTCGAACGGGAGGAGCTGGTGGTGCTTTGCCGATATCCTCCTCAACGCTCTCCAATATCAATCGCCTTGGGCCTAATTACCCTGTTGATGGTATGTTCTGATCAGCACTGCTTCCGGATGAGTAATCTCTAGGAGTCCTCCTCCTGCGAACTGGGATGTAAGTTGAAGCTCCTGAACTTGGCATTTTTTGCCTCAACACATTCAACAAACTTGTAAGTACTAAGCGCAAGTATGGCGCTTAGTTGTTAGTATACAGAGATAATATCTTAAGACTGAAAATAATTGAAATAAAAATAAAAATAAGAGTAAAAGGATAAGCAAGGGGTGCCTCCCAAGAGCGCTTTGTTTATCAAGTCGTTACAGCTCGACTTTTCTTTGTCAGATCTTCATAATGGATTAAAGGAAAAGAGGTACTCCTCCTTATCGTGGTCTTCTAGATAAGCTTTTAACCGGAGACCGTTGACTTTGAAGTTTCCAGTAGGTCCTTTCAATTCCACGGCTCCGTGTGGAAAAGCATGTACAACTTTGTATGGGCCACTCCATCTTGATCTAAATTTTCCTGCGAACTTCTTGAACCGAGAATTGAAGAGAAGAACTTTATCTCCAGGGGCGAACTTTGTAGGAATCAATTTTGCGTCATGCGTAAGCTTCGTTTGTTCCTTGTAGATGTATGACGTTTCATATGCTTGGTCTCTCAATTCGGCGAGTTCGTTCATTTGCATTTTCCTATGTTTTTCGGTAACTGAGGGATCGAGGTTGCATGTCTTCAATGCCCAGAGAGCATTATATTCAAGTTCCAGCGGAAGGTGACAAGCTTTTCCATAGATCATACGGTAGGGTGTAGTTCCTAGAGGATTCTTGTAAGCAGTCCGGAATGCCCACAGAGCATCATCTAGCTTCTCGGCCCATTTATTTCCATGATGGCTGACAGTTCGTTCTAAGATTCTTTTGAGTGCTCTGTTCATGACCTCTGCTTGTCCATTGGTCTGCGGATGATAGGTAGTGGACATTTTGTGGGTAACTCCGTATTGTTGCATTACCTTCATAAATTGAGTATTACAGAAGTGTGTGCCTCTATTACTTATTATAGCATGGGGAGCTCCAAATCTGCAGAAGAGTCTCTTCGGGAAGTTGGTGACGACTTTGGCATCATTAGTTGGAAATGCTTGGGCTTCGATCCATCTGGAGACGTAATCTACTGCTACAAGGACATATTCTTTCCCGTTAGACTTTGGGAATGGGCCCATGAAGTCTAATCCCCATATATCGAAGATCTCGCAAGCTTGGATATTAGTCCCAGGCATCTCATTCTTCATAGAGATAATACCTTGCCTTTAGCATGCATCGCAATGCTTTACAAGCTCTTGCGCATCTCGGAATATAGACGGCCAATAGAATCCTGATTCGTAGACTTTTCTCGCGGTTAAATTTACTCCATGATGACCTCCAGTTGGTCCATGGTGACATTGGTAAAGAATCCCTGCTGCTTGCTTTTCATCTACGCACCTCCTGATTATCTGATCAGGGCAAATTCTAAACAGGTAAGGATCTTCCTAGTAGTAGTACTTGGCATCCCTGAAGAACTTCCTTCTTCGGGAGGTACTCATTCCCTTTTGTACTACTCCAGTAACTAGGTAGTTGGCCATGTCGACATACCAAGGAGTGTCAGTAAATTGTAATCCTATGTGAGTTTATCCTAAACTCATAAGCTGTTCTTCCTCAAATTTATCTCTGATATCTTGTTCAGCAAGTTTTTCCATCGTTGGGTTCTCCAAACGACTAAGATGGTCTGCTGCGACGTTCTCTGCTCCTTTCTTATCTTTAATCTCAATATCAAATTCCTGAAGGAGTAAGATCCATCGTAGGAGTCTTGGCTTCGCGTCTTGCTTAGTGTATAGATATTTGAGGGCTGAATGATCTGTATAGACTGTAGTTTTGGACAAGATAAGATAGGAACAAAATTTGTTGAAGGTGAATACTACGGCTAGCAGCTCCTTCTCCGTGGTAGTGTAATTCTCTTGAGCTCCGGTTAAGGTTTTGCTTGCGTAATAGATTGGATGAAAGTGTTTATCTACCCGTTGTTCTAGCACAGATCCAACTGCGAAATCACTCGCATCACACATGATTTCAAAGGGTAGACTCCAATCAGGAGCTATCATGATGGGCGCATGTGTTAGCTGTTCTTTCAGATAGTTGAATGCTTTTCGACATTCTTCATCGAAGACAAACGAGACTTCCTTTCCTAGGAGATGAGTGAGAGGTCGTGTGACCTTTGAAAAATCCTTAATGAAGCATCGGTAGAAACCGGCGTGTCCTAGGAAACTCCTTACCGCTCTTACTGTGGTAGGTTCTGGAAGCTTAGTAATGGTCTCAATCTTAGCCTTATCAACTTCTATTCCTGCTTTTGAAATCTTATGTCCTAAAACTATCCCTTCTTTTACCATGAAGTGACATTTTTCCCAATTCAAAACTTAATTTGACTCTTTACACCGGGTGAGCATCTTGTCAAGGTTTGATAGGCACGAATCAAAGGTACTACCAAATACTGAGAAGTCGTCCATGAAGACTTCCATACAACATTCAATCATGTCATGGAATATTGCTACCATGCATAGCTGGAATGTGGCTGGTGCATTGCATAACCCAAAGGGCATATGTCGATAAGCAAATGTTCCATAAGGACAGGTAAATGTTGTTTTCTCTTGGTCCTTTGGATCGAGGGGTATTTGAAAGTAGCCGGAAAAACCGTCAAGGAAACAGTAGTATTCATTTCCTGATAGACGTTCCAACATTTGATCGATGAAAGGTAACGGAAAATGATCCTTCTGGGTTGCATCGTTCAGTTTACGATAATCTATGTAAACCCTCTAACCGGTGACTTCCCGAGTTTGAATAAGCTCATTATTCTCATTTTGAATTACGGTTGTCCCTCCCTTTTTGGGTACCACTTGAACATGACTAACCCATGGCGAATCATAGATATGATAGATTAGACCGGCGTCCAGAAGTTTGATTACTTCTTTCTTGACGACTTATTGAATCATAGGATTAACCCTTCTTTGCCTCTGAACTGAAGGTTTGAAATCATCTTCCATGAAGATCTTGTGGGTGCAATAGTTGGGGCTGATCCCTTTGATGTCGGAGATCTTCCAAGCAATTGCCTTCTTATGTGATTTCAAAACTTGAATCAATTTTGCCTTTTCTTGTGGCGTGAGGTCTTTCGAGATGATTACAGGGAGTTGCGATTCTCTGTCTAAGAATGCATACTCCAGATTGTCGGGTATCTTCTTCAATTCCAATTTCGGAGGTTCCTCGATAGATGGCTTCATCCTAGCTATTTCTTTTCGGTCTAACGAGTCATACTTCTCCTGGAATTCTGATTTTTCATTAGCGGTCACTGATGCTATCTGTTCTTCATTTCTGGAAATCGTCCTTCTTAATGCTTCCTCTTCGGAAACGTCTTCTTTAGTTTCGAAGGTTGGTTCGGGAAACTCCTCACAGTCCTCCCTTGACTGGGGTTCCTGATATACCTGAATGAAATCTATTTCTTCATTCGGTCTTCTCCTTAATAGAGGTAAAGGAATGTCTTGTCCTAGCGGTGCTATTTGAATAGTCTTGCCAAGAAAGTTACTTTCAGAGAGGGGATATATGGGTTGACTAAGGTTTATGGCTGAATGGTTGTCGAGATTTCCTTCAGGAGGTGTAAAGAAGAGATCCTTAGAGATTTGATCTTGACTACATATAGCCATAGTCTCTTCCAGGTATTCGTTGACGAGTTCTTGAAAAGAATCAGAGAGATTCACATCTTCTTCCTTAGGATGGTTCATGAGGCGATCAACATTGAATGTGATTTCTTCTCCTCCAACCCTTAACTTTAATGATTTCTCGTGAACATCAATTACGGCCTTGGTAGTATTCAGGAATGGTCTGCCAAGAATGAGTGGGACCTTCGTGTCTTCCTCAATATCCATAATGACGAAATCAATGGGAAACGCGAAATTATCCACTCTAACTAGGACATCTTCAGCTATTCCCCGAGGAATCTTTGCTGATCTGTCCGCGAGTTGGATAGTCATTCTGGTGGGCCTTAAGTCATTTAATCCTAGCTTTTTGAATAATGAATAGGGCATTAGGTTTACACTGGCTCCTAAGTCTGCTAACGCATTGCTAATTTGGACATCTTGCAGGTAGCAAGGTACCGTAAATCTTCCTGTATCTCCTAACTTAGGGGGAATTCCATGTTGTAACACTAACGAGCATTCTTCACTTAAGGGCAAGCTAACTATCTCTCTTAATCTCTCTTTGTTTGAAAGCAGTTCTTTGAAAAATTTAGCGTAGTTTAGCATCTCTACTAAAGCATCTACTAGTCGTACATTCAAATGCAAATTCTTAATAATATCCCAATACTTAGAGAATTGCGCTTCTTGTTTTTCCTTCCTAAGCCTACCTGGGAAAGGTATGCGGGCGCGCGAAATAATTTGCAGGGCCTTATGAGAGATAGGTTCCGGTGGATTGACAGCTGGGTCAATTGACACAGGTTCCTTATCGGAAAAATCTTGTATGGGTATATTGATAGTTGTTTCCTTCTCTCCTCTAGTAATTACTAGGGCATCAAACTCACTACACTCTATATCAACTTGAATGGTTAATCGTTTAAGCGTAAGCTGAAAATTAGTGATTAGTTCTTCAAAAGTCTTTATTAAAGTGTCGAACTTATTCTGGCATTCTATGACTTGAAGGTTTATCGTGTATTGCTTTTTCATAAATTCAACTAAAATTTCCTTAGAGTGGAGAGTAGGTTTGTGCAACGGAAAGATTATATTATGATTCGAGCTATTTTGTTGTTTGTGTGCTCATCTAGGGTAAGGATACCTTAGATTGGTTCTAGTAGCATCGGAGTTTCTAGGAATTGGTAAATTTTGAAGAGTGAGGGTGAGATCTTGTAACCTGGTTTCCAGCATTTTTACCGTATGAGCAAAGATGTCATCCTTCTTAGCAGCTTCATTGTTCCAATCTTCCTGTTGTGCAGCTATTGTGTCCAAGAGATTTCATGCTTCGTCTGTAGTTCGGGACATGAAATTACCTTGCGAGGCCATGTCTAGAAGAGACTTATCATCCTTGGTCAAACCATTGTAAAGCGTACAGATTATGTCTGCCCGACTTAACGAATGATTCGGACATCTTTTAAGCATCATCTTTACTCTATTCCATGCTAGACACAATGATTCATTTTCTTTTTGAGACAAGTTTGTGATGTCATTTCTTAAACAGGTTTGCAGGGAGGGTGGATAAAATTTGTTTAGAAATTTAGTGGCTAAATCCTCCCATGTATGGATTGAATTCGGGTTAAGTTCGTCAAACCATGCTGAAGCGTGTGCAGAAAGTGAATATTGAAAAAGATGAAGTTTCAAAATGTTTTTCTCGTTTTCTTCCTTCTTAAAAAAGTCAACCAGACTGATAAATTTGTTTATATGAAAGTTTGGATCGTCAGTGTAACATCCCGCTTTTTCCCGTACGTGAATTAAGGTACACGTTTAATCGTTAGTACGTATATTTCGTTTGTTTATGTGATTAAATGAATTAAAGTGTTAATTTGTTGTATACGAGATATGTATATATATATAACGCATGAGAATGTATATGTGTATGAGTATACACACGGTTTAGGAGTGTAGTAAGTCATGTGAGACTATGTGGTGAAGTCTAGTCGAATATAGGAATCGGGAATGGAGTGTACGGGGCATATAAACTATGATTAGTTAAGTTGTCAAAATAATGTTCAGGTGAAGCCTAATGTCGCGCAGGGGTAGGTCGCGCCGAGACAATGAACGCAAACCAGGATCAGGAGTGGATTAAGACAGCCCGAAATTCATGTTAAGTGCCGCGCCGCGGCAATGTGGGTCGCGCCGCGACCTTACTGGCGTGCTGATCCATTTTTTAGCTTTTAAAAAGTGTGGTTCAAGGGTAAATTCATCTTTTTACGTATGGATATGATTGAGACATTAAATCTCACCCACTTATCCATCATTATTCATTTCTTTTCCATTTCTTTCTCTATTTCCTCTCAAAACAATAAAACCCATTTGATTTTAAAGTGAGATTTGAGAGTGAAGATTTGAGATTTGATCTTTAGAGCAAGAAGTAAAGTTGCTCTCCTCGTTCTTAGCTTTAAGTGGATAGTGTTGGTAAGTCTTAACTCCCTATTTTGAGTTTTAGTTAATTTATGGCTAGGGTTTGGCCATTTGAGTCTTGTAAGACCCATTTAAGGACTTAATGGGTGGATTTTGGTTAATATGATGCAAGAAAACCCAAAAGGTGTTAGTCTAGGGTTTTGGTCATATGGATTGAGGTTGTAAGTGTTAAATGGAGTTGTTAGTCACTATTACACTTGTAAATGATGAAAGATTTGTAAATAGGTCAAGTTTGACTCAAATTGTAAGTCTAAGTATCAAAATGGGTCAAATGGGCAATTGTTGACCTAGTTGGGTGAAATGGGTATGAAATACCCTAAGTTTGTGTTAGTTAGAGTTAGTAGACTTTGAATCGCTAGCTTTAATGATTAAAGATGAGTCTTGGCCATTTATGGACGATTTTGGTGTAGTTGAGTTATTTAATGCAATTGGGTCATTAAATGCTCAAGTGTAAGTATTGTCGTTGGTTCCACAAGTTGTGTATTGAATGTGTACTTAATGTATTAGGTACGTTGCCTTGAAGTTTCAGAAGTGCATAATCATCATCTTGGTGTTAAGGTGAGTGGACTAATTATGCGTGTACGTATATAATGTACTTATTTATGTAGCGTGGAATGTGGAATTGTCTCGGGGTTTAAGACACCACATTCTATGTAATGAGTGGAATTGTCGCGGTGTTCAAGACACCACTCATTGGTTTGATTGACATGTGGAATTTTCGCGGTATTCAAGACACCACATTGTCATGGGAGTGGAATTGTAGCGGTGTTCAAGACACCACTCATTGGTTTGATTGACATGTGGAATTTTCACGGTGTTCAAGACACCACATTGTCATGGGGGTGAGTTAGTCGCGGTGTTCAATACATCACCCGGGGGATTAGTGAATACGCAGATTAATGTATACTAATGGATGTTATGAACTTCGACGGTCTTTCAAGTACCGTTCTCTTATTTGATTGGTTAACCATGGTTGCGTGAATTATATTTAGCATATTAAATTGTGAACCTTATGCTATTGACGTTGCTAGCTTATTGTGAATTGCGGATGGTAGTTTATGCATGTTGTTTGCATGGTTGTTGAATTGCTAGCTTGTATGCGGTATTGTATTTGTGATTGCAAGTAAGTAGGTTATATATGCATGTGTATACTTATTGCACTCACTAAGCGTTAGCTTACCCCTCTCGTTGTTTATCTTTTTAGATGTAGGTGCGGAGAAGGGAAAGGGGGTTGTTGGATACTAGTTCCCCATGTTGGATTTGTGTTGAAGCTTTTGAAGCCGACCTAGTGTTTTGGGTAGTTTAGCCCCAAACCATGCTCGGGTGTAGTTTGGATTAAAACTATCATTTTAAGTGGGTCGAACTTGTATTACATTTTATTAATGGCCTTCGTGCCTTTTGTAAACATTAAACTTGTGATATTGTTAAATGGGATATATGTAACCGTTTAATTGGGAGCTAATGGTTTTTATTTTTAAAAAACAAAATTTACTCGTGTTTAATACGGGTTGGGTTATTTCAAGTGGTATCAGAGTATGGTCTAAGGGATTTAGGAGACTTGAGATAGGTACCTAGACTTAGACTTTATTGTGTGTGTACTTTATGTGGGACTTGTAGGACTTCGGGTCAGATCAGGAATCGTTAGTGCTTAGGTTTATGTGATCTAACCTTGCGCTAAGTATTTTGTGTTGTATTTGCAATCATCAAGCGAGATAGACGTTGTACTAGTGAGTTAATGCGAAGTGCTCGCGTAATAATGACTAGCTACCATTATTACGGGTGCAATTCGTGTCAAACAAGCGATGTACGATGATTGGTGAGCAAGATGAGGTGTTGAGGTGTATATGTGTATATATATATATATATATGTCATGTCTTTTCGTTTCGATGTTTAACCTCTTCCGTTTTATAGAATGAAGATGAGAAACGGACACGACACCGATAATGGGGGTACGAGCGAGGACCCCGAGTTCACGACCAAGGTTGAGGCCATTTTGAAAAGTCATCATGCGTCTTTCCTAGAAGATGTTAAGAAGATGTTTCTAGACACGATTGACGAGCAATTAGTCAACGTAGTAAAGGAGCAAATTAAAGTTGTCCTTCAAGAGGACAATGTTGGAAGACGAGACTTTTTCTATAAAAATTTCAAAGATGCTCAACCTCCTACTTTTGAGGGCGAACGGGACCCACATAAGAGTGCCCGGTGGATCTCCGACATGGAGGGGGCTTTTCGTACTTGTGAATGCCCTCTTGATAAAAAGACGGGGTATGGTTGTAGCATGTTGAGGGGCGATGCTAAGTTGTGGTGTGACGCGAAAATCCAACTTTATAGTGAAGAACAATGTATGAATTTTACTTGGAACGAGTTCAAGGTGGAGTTTTTCCAAGAGTACCAAACTTCGGCCGATCTTACTAGACTTAAGGACGAGTTGCGTTCCTTGAGGCAAGGGTCAATGGATTTGAACACTCTTAAATCCGTTTTCTTGTCAAAAACCCAATTTTGCCCGGAGTATGTTGGGAATGATAAAATGTTGAAGGAAGACTTCTATCAAATCTTGAACGATAGTTATCAAGAGAAGATTAGTGTAAATGTGGTGAAGAGTTTTGATGAGTTATTCAATATGGCCAAAGGTTTTGAGGCGCTTGTGTTGAGAAAGAGTGGCTTTACTTTTGGCAAAAGGAAGTTTGAAGCTACTAGTCATTCGAACTTTTCAAACAAGAAGAACAAAAAGGGCTCCGAGAGTGTTGGTAGTGTGAAGAAAGGTGCTTCCAGAGATTTTCCTTATTCTTGTCACAATTGTGGACGAAAGGGGCATATGGCCCGTGATTGCACAAAACCATCTACTACAACCAAACTTACTTGTTACAATTGTGGTAAAGAAGGGCATCGAAGGCCGGAGTGTCCCGATTTGAATAATGATAATGTTAAGAGGTTGGAGAAGGTGGCGGGCACGGCTAAGGGGCGAAACTATTTGATGACCAATGATGAGGCCAAGCAATCCAATGAAGTTGTCTCAGGTACTTTCATGGTTAACTCTAATCCGGCAAGGATATTATTTGATAGCGGTGCTAATTTGTCTTTTGTGTCGCCTCAATTTGTGTCTAAGCTTAACAAACCGCTAGCTAAGTTAAGTCGTCCGGTAGAAGTCGAAATAGCGGATGGCAAGACGGTGCTAGGGGTTGATGTGTGTAAGGATTGTAATGTTGTGTTTGGTACCGAAACGTTTAAAATTGATCTCTTTCCGATGACTTTGGGTGAGTTTGATATTGTTTTAGGGTATGGATTGGTGTCATACCCCGTCCTAATCCATCTGGATGAAGTCAGCAACATCTGGTCCCATTGCGATGATCAACTCCAAGTAATGTCTCTAATATGAGCAAAAGCACAGCGGAAGATTTCTTTCAATCCTGAGAATAAACATGCTTTAAAGTGTCAACCAAAAGGTTGGTGAGTTCATTAGTTTATCATAATCGATCATTTTTATCATTTTAATAGACCACAAGAATTTCATTTCCATTTCTCATAAATATACGTCACATGCATAGAGACAAAAATCATTCATATGGATTGAACACCTGGTAACCAATATTAACAAGATGCATATAAGAATATCCCCATCATTCCGGGACATCCATCGGACATGATAAAAAAACATCGAAGTACTAAAGCATCCGCTACAACAGATGGGGTTTGTTGGGCCCAATAGATCTATCTTTAGGATTCGCGTCAATTAGTAGACTGGTTTACTAATTCTTAGGTTACCAAGCAAAAAGGGGCATATTCGGCTTCGATCATTCAACCATATAATGTAGTTTCGATTACTTGTGTCTATTTCGTAAAACATTTATAAAAGCGCATGTATTCTCAGTCTCAAAAATATATATTGCAAAAGCATTAAAAAATGGAGTAATGAAACTCACCATAATGTATTTTGTAGTAAAAATACATATGACGACATTGAGCAATGCATGGTTGACCTCAGATTCACGAACCTATATCAATTATGTATATTAACACATATAATAGTAATCAAATAATTTCATTTGTTAATCTTATAATATTTATATATTAAGTGTTGTAGTTATATGAAATTTATTATAAAACCTAATTAATACATATATTTTATGTATATTTTATATCTTAAATTATATGTCATCTATATTTATTTTGTATATATATTTAAAGTAATTAATATTTAAACATATGATTATATATATATATATATATATATATATATATATATATATATATATATATATATATATATATATATATATATATATATATATATATATATATATATATATATATATATATATATATATATATTTATATATATTTATATATAATTAGTATTTTATCACAAATCAATAATTTGTTATGGAATATGTTTAATGTATAATTATATGTAGTATTAATATAAGTATACTTTTATATACATAATATTTATTTGTTATGAAAATAATAATAATAATGATAGTCTCAATCATAATGATAGTACTAATAATATCCTTAATGATAATGCTAATAATAATACTTAATGATTTTTCTAGTACTAATAATGATAATACTATAATTTATTTTAATGTTACTAATAAAAATCATGTTACTGGTCTTAGTAATAGTATTAAGTAATTTTAATTGTAATAACAACAATAACAATAATAATAATAATAATAATAATAATAATAATAATAATAATAATAATAATAATAATAAGAATAAAAATAAAAACTATAATAAAAAGACTACCTCAATGTATCTAGGCTTTAAAAACAAATAAATGTCGCTGTCTGGGCTCGAACCTGAGACCTCACGCTAACCCAACACCTACTCTAACCATTTCTCTGTCATTCCTTATCTGCCTTACTACTACTTTTTATTTCTATAACCCATTTGCACAACATAATCGGCCCAACATAATAGTTTGGATCACGGCCCAACATAATGTATTGACCCGAACTTTTCCATGATTATATATTAATTGAAAACTATATTTACATGATTAAATGTTTCCAACATGTTAAGCAATCAAACTTGTTAAGACTTGATTAATTGAAATAGGTTTCATATAGACAATTGACCACCCAAGTTGACTGGTGATTCACGAACGTTAAAACTTGTAAAAACTATATGATGATATATATATATATATATATATATATATATATATATATATATATATATATATATATATATATATATATATATATATATATATATATATATATATATATATATGATTATATATATAGTTAACATGATATTATGATAAGTAAGTATCTCATTAGGTATTTTAACAATGAGTTATATACATAAAATTGAGTTTATTGAATTAAGAAACTCAAAACGATATATATAACGATTATCGTTATAACAACGTCTTACTAAATACATATGAATCATATTAAGATATTGATACACTATGTTTAACATGATAAAATTATAATTAAGTATATCATTAAGTGTGTTAACAATGAACTACTACTTGTGAGTGTTTCACTCGGGCTGGAGAAATGATTTCTCTTTATTCTGGGATAAAGGAAGGATTGTCTACGTCTCACCTCCCCCATACCCCACACATGTGGGATTGGGTATGTTGTTGTTGTTGTTGTTGTTGTATCATTGTAACAACATTTAACTATATATATATATCATACTAAGATATATTAATATATCATAATATCATGATAATGTAATAATTTAACATCTCTTTAGATATAATAAACAATGGGTTAATAATATTTAACAAGATCGTTAACCTAAAGGTTTCAAAACAACATTACATGTAACTACTAACGATGACTTAACGACTCAGTTAAAATGTATATACATGTAGTGTTTTAATATGTATTCATACACTTTTGAAAGACTTCAAAACACTTATCAAAATATTTCTACTTAACAAAAATGCTTACAATTACATCCTCGTTCAGTTTCATCAACAATTCTACTCGTATGCACCCGTATTCGTACTCGTACAATACACAGCTTCTAAATGTATGTACTATTGGTATATACACTCCAATGATCAGCTCTTAGCAGCCCATGTGATTCACCTAACACATGTGGGAACCATCATTTGGTAACTAGCATGAAATATCTCATAAAATTACAAAAATATTAGTAATCATTCATGACTTATTTACATGAAAACAAAATTACATATCCTTTATATCTAATCCATATACCAACGATCAAAAACACCTACAAACACTTTCATTCTTCAATTTTCTTCATCTAATTGATCTCTCTTAAGTTCTATCTTCAAGTTCTAAGTGTTCTTCATAAATTCTACAAGTTCTAGTTTCATAAAATCAAGAATACTTCCAAGTTTACTAGCTCACTTCCAATCTTGTAAAGTGATCATCCAACATCAAGAAATCCTTGTTATTTATAGTAAGATATCATTCTAAATCAAGGTAATACTCATATACAAACTTTGATTCAATTCCTATAACTATAACTATCTTAATTCGAGTGATAATCTTACTTGAACTTGTTTTTGTGTCATGATTCTACTTCAAGAACTTTCAAGCCATCCAAGATCCTTTAAAGCTAGATCATTTCTTGTCACTTCTAGTAGGTTTACCTACTAAACTTGAGGTAGTAATGATGTTCATAACATCATTCAATTCATACATATAAAACTATCTTATTCGAAGATTTGAACATGTAATCACTAGAACATAGTTTAGTTAATTCTAAACTTGTTCGCAAACAAAAGTTAATCCTTCTAACTTGACTTTTAAAATCAACTAAACACATATTATATATCTATATGATATGCTAACTTAATGATTTAAAACCGAAAAACACGAAAAACACCGTAAAACCGATATATGCCGTCGTAGTAACACCGCGGGCTATTTTGGGTTAGTTAATTAAAAACTATGATAAACTTTGATTTAAAAGTTTTTCTTCTGGGAAAATGATTTTTCTTATGAACATGAAACTATATCCAAAAATCATGGTTAAACTCAAAGTAGAAGTATGTTTTCCAAAATGGTCATCTAGACGTCGTTCTTTCGACTGAAATGACTACCTTTTCAAAAATAACTTGTAACTTATATTTCCGACTATAAACCTATACTTTTTATGTTTAGATTCATAAAATAGAGTTCAATATGAAACCATAGCAATTTGATTCACTCAAATCGGATTTAAAACGAAGAAGTTATGGGTAAAACAAGATTGGATATTTTTTGATTGTTGTAGCTACGGGAAATATTGTAACAATTCTATACAAATCATATCCTAGCTAACTTATATTGTATTATACATGTATTCTAATATATTATGTAATCTTGGGATACCATAGACACGTATGCAAATGTTTTGACATATCATATTGACCCATGTATATATATTATTTGGAACAACTATAGACACTCTATATGCAGTAATGTTGGAGTTAGCTATACAGGGTTGAGGTTGATTCCAAAAATATATATACTTTGAGTTGTGATCTAGCCTGAGACGTGTATACACTGGTGATAAGGCTAAAAATGAACACATATTTTACAGCATTATTCCCCAAGAAAGACAAAATTTTAGTTGATATTGTTCGATTTACAAGCACTATTCGTTTAAATATTAAAAAGTGAAGATAAAAGGCAGATTCAACAAATTGAAGACGGAAAGGTCCAAAAAGCTAAAAAGTACAAGATTCAATCAAAAAGGTTCAAATTATTGATGAGGAACGTCTCAAAATAACAAGAGTACAAGTTACAAGACGCAAAGTACACGATATAAAATAGTACGCGAGGACGTCCGAAAATCCGGAACCGGGACCTGAGCCAAGAAGAAACGCCCGACGCAACGGACCAAAAATATCTAGTCTACTATGCACAAGAATATAATATAATATATATATATAATTATATATTATATATTATTATTATATTACGTCGGCAAGAAGAAAACAAAGCAATTTGGCTGGATCCAGGGTGGCCATGCTACTCGCATGGCCAGAGGCACAAAATCCATGCGAGTCGCATGGAGTGAAAATGCTGGTCAGGTCCTATATAAAGCCAGTTTTCTGCCGAGTTTTAAACACACAAAAAAAATATATCTCTTTCTCTCAATATATCGTATATATTTATATTTATATTTATAATTTATATTTTAATTTCAATTATAATTCTAATAATAAGGGTATGTTAGCAAATGTTGTAAGGGTGTAAGTCAAAATTCTGTCCGTGTAACGCTACGCTATTTTTAATCATTGTAAGTTATGTTCAACCTTTTTATATTAATGTCTCGTAGCTAAGTTATTATTATGCTTATTTAAAACGAAGTAATCATGATGTTGGGCTAATTACTAAAATTGGGTAATTGGGCTTTGTACCATAATTGGGGTTTGGACAAAAGAACGACACTTGTGGAAATTAGACTATGGGCTATTAATGGGCTTTATATTTGTTTAACTAAATAAAAGTTTGTTAATGTTAATATAAAGATTTACAATTGGGCGTCCCTATAAATTACCATATACACTCAATCGGACACGATGGGCGGGGTATTTATATGTACGAATAATCGTTCATTTAACCGGACACGGGAATGAATTAATAGCCACTAGAATAATTAAAACAGGGGTGAAATTACATTCAAGGGTAATTGGTGTAATTGTTAACAAAGTAGTAAAACCTTGGTTTACACGCAGTCGATAACCTGGTGTATTCATTAAACAAAGTATTAAAACCTTGTTACAATTCGAATCCCCAATTAGTTGGAATATTTAACTTCGGGTATAATAATAATTTGACGAGGACACTCGCATTTTATATTTATGACTGATGGACTGTTATGGACAAAAACCAAACGGACAGATTAAATAATCCAGGACAAAGGACAATTAACCCATGGGCATAAAACTAAAATCAACACGTCGAACATCATGATTACGGAAGTTTAAATAAGCATAATTCTTTTATTTCATATTTAATTTCCTTTATTTTATATTTAATTGCACTTCTAATTATCGCATTTTTATTGTTAATTTATTTTATCGCACTTTTAATTATCGTACTCTTTAATTATCGCAAGTTTATTTTATCGCACTTTTTTTATTCGCAATTTCATTATTGTTATTTACTTTACGCTTTAATTTAAGTCTTTTATTTATTTAATATTTTACATTAGGTTTTAACTGCGACTAAAGTTTTAAAATCGACAAACCGGTCATTAAACGGTAAAAACCCCCTTTTTATAATAATAATATTACTTATATATATATATTTGTATTTTTATAAAAGTAAACTAATATAGCGTTGAGCTTTGTTTAAAGATTTCCCTGTGGAACGAACCGGACTTACTAAAAACTACACTACTTTACGATTAGGTACACTGCCTATAAGTGTTGTAGCAAGGTTTAAGTATATCCATTCTATAAATAAATAAATATCTTGTGTAAAATTGTATCGTATTTAATATTTTTTCCTTGTAAAAATTAATAGTATTTTATACCCCTCTGCTTTGACATCAAGTATTTTTGGCGCCGCTGCCGGGAAAACGCCGAAGCGAAACGTCAATATAAAAAAATTTATTAAGTCTTAATTAGGTTTTATAATAAATATATATTTTTAATTAAAAAATATATAAAAATTTAAAATCTATTAAAACCCAAAAAAAAAAATATATTAAAATCTATTTTTAAGTTTTTTTTATTATTTATAAAATTATAAAGTATTATTTTTTAGTTTTTTTTTTAAAATTAATTTTTTATTTAAATTATATATATATTTTATTTTAAATTTAAAACAGAAAATATTAATACAATTAATAAATATTTAAAATATTACGAACTGAACCTGTTGTTTGAACCCCCATTTGAACCGGCTCAGCAGGTCATGCGACTCGCATGACCTTTTCCCCTGAATCCAGGCGAGTCGCATGAGGGGTCTGACAAGGCCACAAACTTACCCTAAAAACGCATTTATTACGCGTATTAATTTATTATTATTAATTAAACCCTAATCTTATTATTATTATAATTAAGTTTTTAGTTTATTTTATTTATATTACTTTTAAACTAGTTTTATTTATTATAAACTTAATACTTTTATTATAAAATATAAAAATAATATTTTTATAAAAATTGTACTTTTTACAACTTTTTGTATATTTTTATATTTTGTCCCTTTTTAATCGTTGTAGCGTAATATTTGTATTTTTTAGCTCATATTTAATTTTAAACTCAGTTTTTGCTATAGTTATTTTTACTCCTAGATTTTTAGGCTTTGCCGTAGAATTCCTTAAGTGCTTTTTCTTTAGACTAAGATTTAGGTGCTTTAGAATTTTGCGACGCCTTTTTAAGTTTTAGTTTCTTTTTAAGTTATTTTCATTTGGGATTTAGTTTTTCCTGTAAGCCTTAATATTTTTAGACGACCTTTTACTATGTATCAATTATCATTCCAATTAGTAATTTCAATTTGCGATTATAATTTTAAGTTAGTTGTAGTAATAAGGTTAGGTTAGTCAAGTATTTTTAAGTTTTATAAGTTTCTTTTATTTTTCCGTCACCTTTTATTTTTCAACCATTTTTCTTTTTCGACCTTTTTCGACGAGCTCTTTTTCTTTCTTATTTCTCGCTATTCTAGTTTTAGGACATAGATTTTTATTCTACTTCTTATCTAAATTTCTTAAAATTACGAAAATTTATTTTAAGTGGTTAAATTAATAGACATCAAAATTTTCTGGTTCGTAGTAATAGTTGGATTTGTACGTGGACCGGGTTATTGGAGCCAAACAGTCCTCAATTATATTGAGACCAAACGAATCCTGCCCCTCTGCTGCATCTTTTGGCTATTCGAAACGTGGGCAAAATCAGAAAAGTCTATTGATTAGATAACTTATTATAATTTTTCTTTCCTTTTTAAAACTAATAGGATATTCAGTGAATGCACCGAGCAAGACGTTCACCACCTTTTGTACGTTCACCACCTGTAACTAGATCAAGACATTTAGCAAATATAACCGCCGTTGATTTTTCTTTAGAATCGTCATCCAGTCGACCAAGAACTTCAGTTCAAATTTCCAATAATCCATTTTTTGAACCCGACCTCACAATTGAGAATCCGTAGAATATTCAGGAACGGTTCGTAGATCCTGAACCACTAAACTTTCCTCCGGAGCCACCAATCATTCAAACAGAGATTGTTGAGGAACGAACCATTAAATCAGAATCATCTAGTGATACCGATTCAACAAATTCAATTATGGAGAATCTGGAACCTTTAAGTATGGAAGACCGAATGAGAGCTAAACGCACTGGCCAAGGTCACGCAATTACTCATCCAGATATTAATGCGCCAGATTATGAAATCAAAGGACAAATTCTACACATGGTGACTAATCAATGCCAATTTAGTGGTGCGCCGAAGGAAGATCCAAATGAACATCTACGTACCTTTAATAGGATCTGCACACTATTTAAAATCCGAGAAGTTGAGGATGAACAGATATATCTCATGTTATTTCCTTGGACTTTAAAGGGAGAAGCCAAAGATTGGTTGGAATCGTTACCTGAAGGGGCGATTGATACATGGGATGTTTTAGTTGACAAATTTCTTAAACAATTCTTTCCTGCATCTAAAGCCGTAAGACTTCAAGCAGAAATTGTTACGTTTACACAGAAACCAAATGAAACTCTATATGAGGCGTGGACTAGATATGGAAAGTTGTTAAGAGGATGTCCGCAACATGGTTTAGACACCTGCCAAATAGTACAAATATTCTACCAAGGATGCGACATCACTACAAGAAAAGACATAGATATAGCAGCTGGTGGTTCTATTATGAAGAAAACCGAAACTGATGCTTACAAAATTATTGATAACACTGCTTCCCACTCACATGAGTGGCACCAAGAAAAAGACATCATTAGATCATCTAAAGCAGCTAGAGCCGATTCTAGCCATGACTTAGATTCCATTTCCGCAAAGATAGATGCTGTGGAGAGACGAATGGAAAAGATGACTAAGGATATTCACTCAATACGAATTAGTTGTGAGCAGTGTGGAGGACCACATTTGACAAAAGATTGTCTCAGTATTGAATTAACAATGGAACAAAGAGAGAATATTTCATACATAAACCAAAGGCCTGGAAATAATTATCAGAATAATTATCAACCGCCAAGACCGATTTACAATCAAAACCAGAATTATAACCGAAATATTCCATACAACAACCAACAAGGTCCTAGCAATCAACAAGTATCCAATAATACTTACAATCAGCAAAGACCTAATTTTCAAAACAAACCACCACAACAAACCGATGATAAAAAGCCGAATTTAGAAGATATGATGACGAAGCTAGTTGAAACTCAAACGCAGTTTTTCACGTCTCAGAAACAAACTAATGAACAAAATGCTCAAGCATTTAGAAATCAACAAGCTTCTATTCAAAATCTGGAACAAGAAGTAAGTAACCTAGCAAGGTTAATAGGTGAAAGAAAACCGGGAAGTCTACCTAGTGATACAAATGCTAACCCCCGGAATGAAACAGCTAAAGCTATTACCACAAGAAGTGGTACAACACTTAAACCACCGGAAATACCTGTAACTTCTGATGAAACCATTCCTACTCCACAAGAACCACAACCTGAACAAGAAAAGGAAAAAGAACCGGTAGTTGAAAAGGTTAATGAAGATAACACAGTTAAGGCTAAACCTTATGTTAAACCATACCAACCACCACTTCCTTACCCGAGTAAAATGAAGAAAGAGAAACTTGAAGCCGAGCAATCTAAATTCTTGGATATGTTTAAACAGATAAATGTAAATCTTCCTTTCATTGATGTAATTTCAGGAATGCCTAGATATGCTAAATTCTTGAAAGATCTAATCTCAAATAGAAAGAAAATGGAAGAACTCTCTGCTGTTACTATGAATGCTAATTGTTCAGCAGTGCTGTTAAATAAGATACCAGAAAAACTATCTGATCCAGGAAGTTTCACAATTCCATATTTTCTGGGTAGTCTTAGTTCAATAGAAGCATTGGCAGACTTAGGTGCTAGTATAAATCTAATGCCGTATTCACTATACACTAAACTAGACCTTGGAGAATTGAAACCAACAAGAATAAGCATACAACTAGCCGATAGATCAATAAAATATCCTAGAGGGATAATGGAGAACATGCTAGTTAAAGTTGGTACTTTAGTATTTCCAGTAGATTTTGTTGTTTTGGACATGGAAGAAGATTCTCAAGTTCCTCTCATATTAGGAAGACCATTCTTAAACACGGCTAAAGCAATGATAGACGTGTTTGGTAAGAAACTGACCCTAAGTATAGAGGATGAGAGTGTTACCTTTTCAGTTGATATAGCAATGCAACAACCACAATCTGCAGATGATACATGTTATTATATTCAAACTATAGATGCACATGCAGAATTATTAGAAGAATTTCCAGAATTACAAGGAACAGGAGAATGTTCTTTAGGAGAAGGTAATGAACCAATTGATGAAGCTGAAATGTTAGCTACACTTATAGCTAATGGATATCAACCAACAACAGAAGAAATTCAAATGCTAAAAGAAGAAGACAGATATCGATATAAATCATCGATAGAAGAACCTCCGAAATTAGAGTTAAAGCCACTTCCAAACCATTTGGAATACGCTTATTTACATGGTGAATCTGAATTACCTGTAATAATATCGTCTTCTCTTACTGAAAATGAGAAATCACAACTCATTTCTGTGTTGAAAGCTCATAAACCAGCCATTGCATGGAAGATTCATGATATTAAAGGAATAAGTCCTTCGTATTGCACACATAAAATCCTTATGGAAGAAGGTCATAAAACGTATGTGCAATGCCAACGAAGACTAAATCCTAATATGCAAGATGTAGTTAAGAAAGAGATTATTAAACTGCTAGATGCAGGTTTGATATATCCAATTTCTGATAGTCCATGGGTAAGCCCAGTTCAATGCGTACCTAAGAAGGGTGGCATGACTGTCATTACAAATGAGAAAAATGAGCTTATTCCTACTAGGACTGTAACAGGATGGCGTGTATGTATTGATTATAGAAAATTAAATGACGCCACAAGAAAAGATCACTTTCCCTTACCTTTCATAGATCAAATGTTGGAAAGATTAGCCGGAAATAGCTACTATTGTTTTCTAGATGGATTTTTCCGGATATTTTCAAATTCCAATAGCACCCGAGGACCAAGAGAAAACCACATTCACGTGCCCTTATGGTACTTTTGCTTACAAACGCATGCCATTTGGACTTTGTAACTCCCCTGCAACCTTTCAAAGGTGTATGATGGCGATTTTTCACGACATGATAGAAGAATGCATGGAAGTATTCATGGATGACTTTTCAGTCTTCGGTGATACATTTAAATCATGTCTAGTTAATCTGGAACGAATGCTAATTAGATGCGAACAATCAAATCTAGTACTTAATTGGGAGAAATGCCATTTCATGGTTAAAGAAGGCATCGTACTTGGACATAAAATTTCAAAAGAAGGAATTGAAGTGGATAGAGCTAAAGTAGATGTAATTGCTAAACTTCCACATCCCACAAATGTTAGAGGAGTTAGGAGTTTTCTAGGGCATGCCGGTTTTTACCGACGTTTCATAAAAGATTTTTCTAAAATTGCCACTCCTATGAATAAACTCCTAGAAAAGGATGCGCCATTCATCTTTTCAGATGAGTGTATCAAATCTTTTAATATTCTTAAAGAGAAACTCACTAATGCACCGATCATGATAACACCAAATTGGAATCTACCATTTGAACTAATGTGCGATGCAAGTGATTTTGCAATGGGAGCCGTTTTAGGACAAAGGATTGAAAAACGATTTCAACCTATATATTATGCTAGTAAGACGTTACAAGGAGCACAAACGAACTATACAACTACTGAAAAAGAACTCCTTGCTATTGTCTTTGCTTTTGACAAATTTCGTTCATATCTCGTTCTAGCAAAAACGGTGGTCTATACCGACCATTCTGCTCTTAGATACCTATTTTCAAAACAAGATGCTAAACCAAGATTAATCCGTTGGATCTTACTCTTACAAGAGTTTGATATTGAAATCCGAGATAAAAGAGGAGCAGAAAATCTCGCCGCTGATCATCTTTCTCGTCTTGAAAATCCCGAATTAGAAGTTCTAAATGAATCGGCCATACAAGACAACTTTCCTGATGAATATCTATTGAAGATAGATTATAAAGAAATCCCATGGTTTGCAGACTATGCAAACTACTTAGTTTGTGGATTCCTTGAAAAAGGATTATCGTACCAAAGACAAAAGAAATTCTTCAGTGATATAAAACACTATTTCTGGGAAGATCCACATCTGTTTAAAAGTTGTCCCGATGGAATAATACGCCGATGTGTATTTGGAGATGAAGCTAGTAAAATTTTAAACCATTGTCACACAGGACCAACAGGAGGGCATTATGGGCCTCAACTAACAGCAAGAAAAGTTTATGAAGCTGGATTCTATTGGCCTACAATTTACAAAGACGCACACCTTCTTTGCAAATCCTGTGATGCATGTCAAAGGGCCGGAAAAATAAGTCAACGTGATGAAATGCCACAAAATGTCATCCAAGTATGTGAAGTATTTGACATTTGGGGTATTGACTTTATGGGTTCATTTCCAAAATCTCATAATAATCTATATGTACTCGTAGCCATTGATTATGTATCTAAATGGGCGGAAGCACAAGCTCTCCCAACTAACGATGCACGAGTTGTAGTCAACTTTTTAAAACGTCTTTTTGCAAGGTTTGGAACACCGAAAGCTTTAATAAGTGATCGGGGTACTCATTTCTGTAATAATCAACTTGAGAAAGTTCTTAAAAGATATGGAGTAACTCATAAAATCTCCACCGCATATCATCCACAAACAAGTGGACAAGTTGAAAATACCAACCGAGCTTTAAAACGTATTCTAGAGAAAACCGTAGGATCAAATCCGAAGGAATGGTCCATTAAATTGGAGGATGCACTCTGGGCTTTTAGAACAGCCTACAAAACTCCAATTGGAACCACACCTTTTAGACTTGTTTATGGAAAAGCATGTCATCTTCCAGTAGAAATTGAACACAAAGCATTTTGGGCTTTGAAGACATGTAATCTTGATTTACATGAAGCCGGACGTCTACGATTAAGTCAACTAAATGAATTAGAAGAATTAAGACATGAAGCATACGAAAATTCATTAATCTATAAAGAAAGAACGAAGAAATGGCATGATAAAAGAATCAGAAGTTCAAAAGAATTTAAAGAAGGAGACAGAGTTCTTCTTTTCAATTCACGATTCAAGCTATTTCCTGGAAAATTGAAATCAAGATGGTCTGGACCATTCATAGTCAAAAGAGTTTTCCCATACGGAACGATAGAATTAATAAATTCAAATGGGATTGAATTTAAAGTTAATGGTCACAAAGTTAAACATTACAAACATGGTCCGATGGAAGTCGACAACGAAGTTAATCACAATTTCGACACCACAGCTAACTAAGTGTGGGGAAAATCAAGTCTTTAAAGGATAATATGTATTTCTGTTAGAGTTAGATTGTCTGTTTTCGTGTAGTTCTCGAAAATGGAACCCGAATGGTCTTTCCCTAGCAGACCCTAAAGAACTAGTCTTCTCCCCCCATTCTGAATTTTTATTTTTTTTTTATTAGGTTTTTACAAAATGAAGACTGCCTGTGAACTAAACCATGGTCTAATGCTACACGCTTTGATCACTAAACGTAATAATGACATACTACCGAGCGAATTAGTATCAGTAATCAGAGAAAGAATGGACGGAGTTAGAAAAGAATCCAGATGCGAAGATAATAAGTTACAATTTGGTAAAGGAAAATCAAAATCCGCAGCGAAAAGAAGAGCACGACACCTAGAAAGATGTCACAAATGCGGAAAATGGTCACATGGAGGTAAATGTTCAAATAATCAAACCTATTCAAATACCGAATTTGTTACTTTATGCAGAGACGGACCGTTCATATGTTTAGAAGAAAAGACACTGAATGCTCGAGGTTACGCCTATGTAGCTATGGAAAACCAATTAAACCGACTATCTTATGAATGTGATAGATCATATAACTAAGAAATGTATTTCACAGGTATGTCTGTACAGTTTTTATTTTTATTTTTATTTTTAACCTTTTGATAATAAACGCTAATTTGTTCGCTAAAAAGTATTAAATTGATATTGAATAAAATTAGGTTTGGCGACCGAAATTATTGATATCATTTAAAAATTTATTACATCACTGCGAAATTTAACGTTTATTCTTAAGGTATAAATATCTTTAAACAATCAACCCAAAATATTTCAAAAATTCGTCATGAGTTAAATTAGGTCTTGGAACCGAAATTACTTTACCGAAAAGAGGGGCGCATATTTTTGATAATATTTGATTGATTAAAGTGGGATAAAAAGACAAAAAGATTTTTAAATTTATTTTTACCATATTTTTAAAATTAATATTTAAATCTTAAATTAATATTGTAAACTTTGTAAAAACAATATATTTAAAATTGTAAATATTTGAAAAATTAATATAAGTTTGATATGAATTTATAAATTTTTAAATTAAGTTTGGTGTGAATTTTTAATTTTTAAAATATAAATTTTTAATTTTATGCATTTCAAATTTTAAGTTTGGTATGAATTTTTAATATTAATTTTGAATTTTATATTTAAGTTGTGTGAATTTAAAAACAAAAATTTACTTTATCTCATTAAGTTAAGAATATGATTTTTAAAATTCGTCGTGAGTTGAAGACTAGACCGTTGAGTCGAAATTGCTTTACCCGATGGAGGGACGAGAATTTTTATTATCATTATTTTTAATCTTATTGATTTAAAGTATGCAAAAAAAAAAATTAATTAAAAAAATCCAAAAATCTTTACTGTTAAAACCGCACTTTAAAAATGACAAATTTTAAAATTTTGTCGAGGGACGGACTAGGGCATCGTCCCGAAACGACCTCGTTTTAAAAAGAAACAAAATTTTTAAAAATTTTATTTAATTAATGTTTTAAAAAGTATAAGATTTTATAAAAAAAAAAATAAAAAAAATAAATACCTGAAATTGAACCCCATGCGACTCGCATGGGGATTGGGCATCATTCCATGCGACTCGCATGGAAACAGAAATCTGGCCATATACAAAATTTCCAGTCGCTGGTATTCTGTCACAATAACACACACAAACACATACGAAAACCTCCCAAACTCTCTCAATTTTTCACCAAATTTCACCAAATTTCTTGCAAAAATTTCACAGTAATCATGCCTAGATTCAGTAGGTTCAACCCCTTCAGGAACACGGTAAAGATTTCACCCCTAATCTCTTTAAATTCGAATTATTGTGTTCTTGAGCTATAAATTTTATATTTTGATTTTGTTAAATTCTAGTGTAATTAGACTTAAATTGTTGTTATATTATGCATGAATATCCTAGATTGAAGCTATTTAACATGGATTGAAGCTAAAAACTTCAAATTTTTAAGAATCTAGGGTTTGTGTTCTTGAGTAATTTGGGGCTTTTTGATATAAACAGGTTATGGCCGATTTTTGTCATGAATTGTTGCTAAATTAAGTAGTGTAACATGTTTAGGTAGTTAATTGATCCAAACTTTGAGCCTAAACATGTTTTTGAGAATTAAAGTAGACTTTTTAAGTCTAAAAAAATTCATGAACTTGGATAATTTGATGTAAAGGCCAATTTAAACTTGTTTAATTGCTAGTAGTGATTAGTTTGGCATATAATTTGAGATGAATGATTAAAAACTTGATGAACATTTTCTTATGTACTTATTTGAAAAAGTGTAGACTTGACGAAATATGAAAATGAACATGAGTTTGATTTGAATGCCATGTAATAAGTGTTTAATTGCTATAATGACTATTGTTGACATTTTTAAGAGTTTAAATGTGATAAAACATTGTATACATTTTCGTATGTAAAAGTGTAGAATTATTATTGTTAGGAAAATATGTATAAAATGTGTTATGAATTGAACATGTCATCATAATTGTTTCAAGTTATTATTTTGCTAACACTAATGCATATTTGGATGCACAATTTTTGTGTTTAATGTGTTTTGCAGAGAAATACAGATACGGACGGTGCATCATCGTCCAGACAACCAGAGCCCGAACCGGAAATGTTTAATGAACAAGAACAACAAGTGCAAGAAGAAGAAGAACAACATGAGGATCAACATATTCCATATCACGATCAAGATCAATTATTCATGAATCAGTTTCGTCAATTCGCTCCACATCAAATGATTCTGAGCTCAGACATTAATGAAGATCAATTACACCCAAATCTGAGATTTGATCGATGTTGGATAGAGTATCCAGATTATCAAAAGAACATGCACATTCTCTACTTTAAGGGTGTTGAAATGCCCAGGGCAATTGACTGGGTACCTTTGGAAACAGTTGACCTTGCCGAACCGATTCGGGAATTATTGGTGCAAAGGTATGGTAATTCTCAGTTTAACGATTGGATGCGCCTATTTTCCATTCTTAGAACCATATATAGGGAATGGTGTATAGAATTACTTAGTACTATTAAGTTAAACAGTGCTGTTAGGAGGTTAGATGATAGAAGCTTTATTAGATTTCTATTAGGTGGACGCATGTACAGAATGTCCATGATAGATTTAGCCATGGCCTTACAGATTTACACCCCTGCTGAACTTTTGAGCCCAGACTGTAATGGCCTGATTGCCCAAGGAGAAAGGGTAGATAGGGAATTTAATGTTAACGCCGTCTGGAGGCGTATGTCCCATTTTAATGAGTTTCAAGCTGGTGGGGGACATACATACTTAGATATTGATAGAGCTGAACTCCGGGTGATACATCGATTCTTAGCAAACACAATTACACAAAGGGGTAAGAATAAGGAGAAATTGACTTTAAATGATTTATTCTACCTTAAGTGTATTAGAGACCCGAGGAGTTTCGTTAACATTCCCTATTGTGTTGGTTATTATCTATCTAATGTAGTTGGGGGGATGAAATCGGGGAGTATTATAGGTGGTGGTATTTTCATTACTCTCATTGGAGAGTATTTAGGTGTTGACAAGAACCGAGGGGGTCCAATGGTAGAAATAGAGGACGAAGGTGAAACTATAAGTTCACACGTCTATCAGGGTGCAAAGGTTTTATTGATGAGACGTAATCGGGTATATCGATACGAGGGACCTCAGCGACAGGTGGAAAGAGGTTCGGATGACGAAATGGAGGAGGCGAACAACATTATGGAAGTTGTTCGGGAGACTGCTCTTGATTTAGGCGTTCGTATGGAGGAAGAATACATGACGAACGATGATAGGCATATGCAGTACGAGGCGTGGCAACGCCGGAATGATTACGAGCATTCCCGGCAACGAGAGCATCACCGATGGGATTATCATCAGCGCCAAATCATAAGCCGGCTGCAGCCTAATGAGATTTATTATCCGACCCGACCCGCATTCTATCCTGCACACCAGCCAGAAATGAGACCGCCCTATGACTTATATGATTATGACGCAGCATACCAGTTCACCTATCAACAGCCATGGAACCCTGATCCGAACATGAATTGGGATCCCTATCCTAATTATCCTCATAACCCACCTCCTGATCAGTAGAGATAAGTTGGTAATTTATATTTTTATTATTTTAAACACTTAAAACTATAAGAAAAATACATGCAATTTGAAATGGAACTTTGGCATCCCACTTTCAAACTATAAGAAAAATACATGCAATTTGAAACTATAAGAAAAATATATGCATGTATGATTATATTTGTATCCCACTTTCAAACTATAAGAAAAATACATGCAATTTGAAATGGAACTTTGGCATCCCACTTTCAAACTATAAGAAAAATACATGCAATTTGAAACTATAAGAAAAATACATGCATGTATGATTATATTTGTATCCCACTTTCAAACTATAAGAAAAATACATGCAATTTGAAATGGAACTTTGGCATCCCACTTTCAAACTATAAGAAAAATATTAGTACACAATAATAATAGAAATATCAAACATTACATAAATGTAATTAAAATGTTAAGTGTTTAAAATAATAAAAATATAAATTACCAACTTATCTCTACTGATCAGGAGGTGGGTTATGAGGATAATTAGGATAGGGATCCCAATTCATGTTCGGATCAGGGTTCCATGGCTGTTGATAGGTGAACTGGTATGCTGCGTCATAATCATATAAGTCATAGGGCGGTCTCATTTCTGGCTGGTGTGCAGGATAGAATGCGGGTCGGGTCGGATAATAAATCTCATTAGGCTGCAGCCGGCTTATGATTTGGCGCTGATGATAATCCCATCGGTGATGCTCTCGTTGCCGGGAATGCTCGTAATCATTCCGGCGTTGCCACTGTAACATCCCGCCTTTTTCCATTTACTTTTCCGTTTAACTATTTAAGATCCGTTATATGTTTATAACACATCTCGTTAATACGCGTTTGAATTATCTCGTTTAGGTAATTCCCGCACCCGAGCGAAAGTTGAGGGACTAAACTTGACAAGGGATCAAACCCTTGACTAGGTCAAAGGGTCAACCCCTTTCACCCATTCATTTCCACCTCCATCTCTCTCTCTTTCTCTCTAGCAAGAACACACACTCAATTATCCAAATTCATTCATTCATCATCTAAATCCGGATTAAGGAGCTAGCAACCAAATAAATTACATATTCGTGATCCTCTCTTCATCCTCTTCATTTTGGTACCAACTTCATCTCGTTTGGGTAACATTTCTAAAACTCTAGATTTCTCTAAATTCGTGTTTTTGACTTGAAATGGTGTTAGTTAGTGTCTATGGCTCATTGTGATGTCGTGTATATAATTTGTATGCTCGATCTCGTTGTTTTAGTGTAACTAGCATGAACTTGAATTTTGGTGTGTTGTTCTTGAATTTTGGATGATCATATGTTGTTAGATGTTAAAAGATCATGTTTTAATTGTGTTTCTAGTGTTACTAGCTTCATTATGAGGTATAGTTTGATTAATGAAACCTCCTAAACTTGATTATGAAAATTGGTGAATTTAGATTAAGGTTTCATGAACTTAAAATGGACTTTTAATGATTTGAATGACATGGAATGTTAGTTGTAAGTGTTAGGTTGTGTTGTATGCTTAATTACCTTCAAAACGGCATATCATATGTATAAATTGGATTCCCGAAACTTAAATTAAAATTGATAAACTTGAAACTTGAAAATAAACCTCTATTGATCGCTTGACGGGATTTCGGTTATAGTATATGATGTTTTTGCTTGATGAAAAGTGCTTAGTTGCATTCCTTGTCGAAAGAGCTTTCCGATGATATAAAATACATGTTCTAATTGTTTGCGGTTTGTAAAATGTGTTGGTTTGTGTTTTGGTTCGTGCAATTGAGAAATTCAGCAAACAGGGCCTGGAAGGCATTTGGGACGCCGTCCTGACTTGTGGGACGCCGTCCCACTCTTCAATTTGGGACGCCGTCCTGACTTGTGGGACGCCGTCCCACCCTTTTATTTGAGACGCCGTCTAGCCATTTGGGACGCCGTCCCATTTGGCTAAAACTGGCTGTTCGCTTCGGTCATTTGACGTGAAAATGTTTGCTATGCTACGGACCTCCGATTAACATGAAACTTGGCCAACATGCTCATATATGATTATATAACTTAGAAAAATTGTCGGATATCCAACCCGACCCCGTTGACTTTTCTGTTGACTTTGACCCGACCAAGTTGATTTTTAATCAAACTTAACCAAATAATTGTGCAATCGTTCTAACATGTTTTTATACTTGTACCTTGCATGAAACATGACAATTTGATTCACATGCTATTATGATCGAGTCTTAACGAGCCATAGGACTAATTGAACATCTTTGACCCTTCGTGACTATCGTTATTGATACAACCTATTTGTTTAGGTCAAGACTAGCATTGTTCTTTGCACACGTTTACTTGTCGAAGTACTTTACTACTCGTACACTCAAGGTGAGATCATAGTCCCACTTTTACTCTTTTTGAACTTATATTTGGGATGAGAAAACATAAACGATTCTTTTGAACTAAGTGAACACAAGTACAGGAAAACAAACATTCTACATACGAGTTTAGAACAAAATCCTCAATTCAATTATCATTAGTTACACTTGCCGGGTGTAAGCGAGAACTTATGTTGTATGGATCCATATGGGTTTGACAAACCCTCATTCAAACGGTTCGCTACCGTTTACGAATGAAATATATTTTCGAGAAACAGTGTATGTTCTAGCACTAAGTGATGGGGTTCAATGGAAGGAAATGTTAAGCATTGATAATTGGGTGCTCGTGAAACAAACTTTTGGAATGTATTACTATTACTTCATTGATGCAAATCTTGTGGTTCACTTGTACTTACTTACTTAAACCTATGATTTCACCAACGTTTTCGTTGACAGATTTCTATGTTTTTCTCAGGTCCTTGAACGATACATGATACATGCTTCCGCTCATTATTTGATACTTGCATTGGATGTCGAGTATATATGCATACATGGAGCGTCTTTTGGATACTTTTAAATTGTGTCGCATAAGTTTCATTTGTACTTAAAACTTTGTATCGTAACTTGTGGTGGAACTATTCTTGTAAACTTGAACAACCTTTACATTTGAAATGAATGCGACATATCTTTTGGTCAAACGTTGTTTAAAGACTTATGACCACGTAACGGGACCTAAGTAGACGGCGCCGTCAATGATGATTTGGTCGGGTCGCTACAGATGGTATCAGAGCGTTGGTTATAGGGATTTAGAGTTCATTAGTGTCAACCCCGAGTCATAGGGTACATTGGTGAGTCTAGACTACAACCGGCATATAGACTTGAAGTAGGAATTACTTGACTACTTGTGCATTTATACTCGAACGTTTCTACTCATATCTACTCTTAGTTCATCTTAATCTCACGTTGTTTAAATTGATTGACACGCCACCTTGACTATATGAAATGATGTCGAATGCACATATGAATTAGGGTAATATAATTTCCGGGATTATATTACGGTGACTCGTATGAACGTTCCGACATTATGACATAAAGAATTTAAGGCGAGTCGAGAAAAAAAAAAAAAAAAAAAAAAAAAAAAAAAAAAAAAAACTTCTCTTTATCTTTATTCTATATCACGGTTAGTATTATTGAGAATACTAATCAACGATATTCTTGTGTCTTGAAGGAACAATGGCTCCTCGTCGTGTACGCCGCAATGAAACTCCCGAACAAGCTCTCGAACGGATGATAGCTACCGCCGTAGATGCGGCCATGGCCGGTCACTCATCCAACAACAATAATAATAACAACCACAACAACAACAACAACAACAACAACAACAACAATGGAGCCGGAAACTCAAACGAGGGATGCTCCTATAAAGCTTTCATGGGGTGCAAACCTCACACTTTTGATGGAACCGGGGGACCGGTCGTGCTCACCCGATGGTTTGAGCAAACGGAAGCCGTCTTTAGCATAAGCGGTTGTCGGGACCAAGACAAGGTCAAATACTCCACTCACACTTTCTCCGGAATTGCTCTAACATGGTGGAACACCTATGTTCAATCGGTGGGTACCGATGAAGCTCATGCCCTCTCTTGGGCCGATCTAAAGGAAAAGATGATTGTTGAATATTTTCCGCGCGAAGAAACCCGAAAGCTTGAGGAAGAACTAAGAGCTTTGAAAGCGGTCGGAAACGACCTTAAAGCTTATAATCAACGCTTCGCCGAACTATCCTTGATGTGTCCTAATCTTGTTAACCCCGAATCTCAAAGGATTGAGCTCTACATGCTCGGTCTTCCAAAAAGCATCAAACAAGGGGTGATGTCATCCAAACCCACTACTCATCAAGCCGCTATGAACATGGCTCGCCAACTAATCGAAACGGTTGACGAAATCGTAGTTCTGGCACCTAAAGCCGAGGATAAATCGAGCGGCAACAAAAGAAAATGGGAACCCTCCCAATCAAGCAACAACAACTTTGCTAAGAAGCCTTACAACCCCGACGGCAAGAAAGGTTATGCCGGGAACCTACCTCTTTGCAACAAATGCAACAAACATCACTTTGGCGAATGTAGTAAGATAATTTGCCACCGGTGCCAAGGAGTTGGTCATAAGGCCAACGATTGTAAAAGTGCCACTCCCGTCGCTCGAAAGTGGCCCAATGCACCAAAGACGGGCACTTGTTACGAATGTGGCCAAACGGGTCATTATAGAAATGCATGCCCGAAAAGGAAAGATAACACCAATACGCGCGGCCGAGCTTTCAACATCAACACCGAGGAAGCCCGGGATGACACTGAACTAGTCACGGGTACGTTTCTTCTCAACAATTCTTATGTCTCTTGCTTATTCGATTCGGGTGCCGATAAATGCTTTGTATCCAAGACTTTGACTCATTCTTTTAGCACTCCACCTCTTCCATTAGATACCACTTATACCATTGAAGTAGCTAACGGAAAACTATTAAGTGCCGACACATATTACCGGGGGTGTACGTTAAACATTTTGGGTAAGGAATTTGAAATTGACTTGATACCCATGGAACTAGGAAGCTTTGATGTAATAATCGGTATGAATTGGTTAGTCAAAACGAAATCTCACATTCTTTGTGATCTTAACGCAATCCGAATTCCTATCGAGAATGGTGAACCTTTGATTGTTTATGGCGATAAGAGTTGCACCAGACTCAACCTCGTTTCGTGCCTTAAAGTTAGAAAACTACTCCGTAAGGGTTGTTTTGCGATCCTTGCCCACGTTAAGAAAGTCGAGTCCGATGAGAAGCACATCGATGATGTGCCAATTGTTAGTGACTATTCCGATGTATTTCCCGATGAATTGCCGGGTCTTCCGCCTCATCGACCGGTTGAATTCCAAATCGATCTTATTCCGGGAGCCGCACCCGTAGCGCGTGCACCATATAGACTCGCTCCATCTGAAATGCAAGAATTGCAAAGTCAAATCCAAGAACTACATGATCGTGGTTTTATCCAACCTAGCCATTCACCTTGGGGCGCTCCGATTTTGTTTGTTAAAAAGAAAGACGGATCCCTACGAATGTGCATTGATTATCGTGAACTAAATAAATTGACGGTTAAGAACCGATATCCTCTTCCTCGCATCGATGACCTCTTTGATCAACTACAAGGGTCTTGTGTATATTCGAAAATCGATCTCCGCTCGGGTTATCATCAATTGAGGGTTAAGGGGGAAGATGTCTCCAAAACCGCTTTCCGAACTCGTTATGGTAGTTATGAATTCCTTGTCATGCCATTTGGTCTCACTAACGCACCGGCGGTGTTCATGGATCTTATGAACCGCGTGTGCAAACCGTATCTCGATAAATTCGTTATTGTGTTCATCGATGACATATTGATCTATTCTAAAAATGAAGAAGAGCACGAACAACATCTCCGACTTGTGCTTGAACTTTTAAGACAAGAACAACTCTATGCCAAATTCTCCAAGTGTGAATTTTGGTTAAAGGAAGTTCAATTTCTTGGTCATGTTGTAAGTGACCAAGGTATTAAAGTCGATCCATCGAAAATCGAAGCCATTAGCAAATGGGAGACTCCTACTACTCCTACTCACATTCGTCAATTTTTGGGTCTCGCCGGGTACTATCGTAGATTCATCGAAAATTTCTCTTTGGTTGCACGTCCTCTAACCGCCTTGACTCACAAGGGAAAGAAATTCATTTGGGCGACCGAACATGAATCCGCATTCCAAATCTTGAAAACGAAGCTAACCACCGCTCCTATCTTGTCACTTCCCGAAGGCAATGATGACTTTGTTGTATATTGCGATGCCTCAAAACATGGTTTTGGGTGTGTATTGATGCAACGAACGAAAGTCATTGCTTATGCTTCTCGACAACTTAAAATTCATGAACGAAACTATACGACACATGATCTCGAACTCGGAGCCGTTGTCTTTGCACTTAAAATGTGGAGACACTATCTTTATGGAACCAAGAGTACTATCTTTACCGACCACAAAAGTCTCCAACACATTTTCGATCAAAAGCAACTAAACATGAGACAACGACGGTGGATTGAAACTTTGAACGATTACGATTGCGAGCTTCGTTACCATCCCGGGAAGGCAAATGTAGTAGCCGATGCCTTAAGTCGAAAAGAAAGAGTGGTGCCTCTCCGTGTCCGAGCTTTAAACATCACCATTCACACCAACCTTAATAGCCAAATTCGGGTAGCCCAAGATGAGGCTCTTAAGGATGAAAACATCTCTCTCGAACACTTGAACGTCCTCACCTCTCGATTCGAAGTTAAAGAAACCGGACTCCGATATTTCGCCGGAAGAATTTGGGTGCCTAGTTATGGGGACCTACGAAGCCTTATTTTAGATGAAGCCCATAAGTCACGATACTCGATTCACCCCGGTGCCAATAAGATGTACCACGACCTTAAACAACTATATTGGTGGCCGAACATCAAAAGGGACGTAGCTACTTATGTTTCCAAGTGTTTGACATGTTCCAAGGTCAAAGCCGAACACCAAAGACCGTCCGGACTACTTCAACAACCCGAAATCCCGCAATGGAAGTGGGAAAGGATAACGATGGATTTTATCACAAAACTACCAAAAACGACGGGCGGTTATGATACCATTTGGGTTATTGTTGACCGTCTCACCAAATCCGCACACTTCCTTGCCATGAAAGAAACGGACAAAATGGAGAAACTTGCACAACTTTACATTAAGGAGATCGTAGCCCGACACGGTGTACCTTTATCGATTATCTCCGACCGAGATGGCCGTTTCGTTTCTAGATTTTGGCGTACATTGCAAGAAGCGTTGGGAACGCGTTTAGACATGAGCACCGCATATCATCCTCAAACCGATGGACAAAGCGAACGTACAATTCAAACCTTAGAGGACATGTTACGAGCTTGCGTGGTTGACTTCGGAAAAGCTTGGGACAAGCACTTACCTCTCGCCGAGTTCTCTTACAACAATAGTTATCACGCGAGTATTAAAGCCGCACCTTTTGAAGCGCTATATGGCCGCAAATGTCGTTCACCTCTTTGTTGGGCCGAGGTAGGCGACGTGCAAATCACCGGACCCGAACTCATTCACGAAACCACCGAGAAAATCGTTCAAATCCGAGATAGGCTTAGGACGGCCCGAAGTCGTCAAAAGAGCTATACCGACAAACGACGCAACGATCTTGAATTTCAAGTCGGTGACCGAGTAATGTTAAAAGTCGCACCTTGGAAGGGTGTAATCCGTTTTGGTAAACGCGGGAAGCTAAATCCGCGGTATATTGGTCCTTTCGAAATCTTGGAGCGTATTGGAACCGTTGCTTATCGTTTAGACCTTCCGCCCCAACTGAGTTCCGTTCATCCTACTTTCCATGTATCTAACTTGAAAAAGTGTCTTGCCGAACCCGATATCGTCATCCCTCTTGAGGAACTTACTATTGATGACAAGCTTCATTTTGTGGAGGAACCGGTTGAAATTGTGGACACCTCCGTCAAGACATTGAAACAAAGCCGAATCCCGATTGTTAAAGTCCGTTGGAACGCCAAAAGGGGACCCGAGTTTACTTGGGAAAGACAAGATCAAATGCAAAGGAAGTATCCTCATCTATTCGTGAATTCGGAAACGCAAGATCTCGAGGAAGAAACAACGACTACTACGCCTACTTAAATTTCGGGACGAAATTTCTTTTAAGGTGTAGGTAATGTAACATCCCGCCTTTTTCCATTTACTTTTCCGTTTAACTATTTAAGATCCGTTATATGTTTATAACACATCTCGTTAATACGCGTTTGAATTATCTCGTTTAGGTAATTCCCGCACCCGAGCGAAAGTTGAGGGACTAAACTTGACAAGGGATCAAACCCTTGACTAGGTCAAAGGGTCAACCCCTTTCACCCATTCATTTCCACCTCCATCTCTCTCTCTTTCTCTCTAGCAAGAACACACACTCAATTATCCAAATTCATTCATTCATCATCTAAATCCGGATTAAGGAGCTAGCAACCAAATAAATTACATATTCGTGATCCTCTCTTCATCCTCTTCATTTTGGTACCAACTTCATCTCGTTTGGGTAACATTTCTAAAACTCTAGATTTCTCTAAATTCGTGTTTTTGACTTGAAATGGTGTTAGTTAGTGTCTATGGCTCATTGTGATGTCGTGTATATAATTTGTATGCTCGATCTCGTTGTTTTAGTGTAACTAGCATGAACTTGAATTTTGGTGTGTTGTTCTTGAATTTTGGATGATCATATGTTGTTAGATGTTAAAAGATCATGTTTTAATTGTGTTTCTAGTGTTACTAGCTTCATTATGAGGTATAGTTTGATTAATGAAACCTCCTAAACTTGATTATGAAAATTGGTGAATTTAGATTAAGGTTTCATGAACTTAAAATGGACTTTTAATGATTTGAATGACATGGAATGTTAGTTGTAAGTGTTAGGTTGTGTTGTATGCTTAATTACCTTCAAAACGGCATATCATATGTATAAATTGGATTCCCGAAACTTAAATTAAAATTGATAAACTTGAAACTTGAAAATAAACCTCTATTGATCGCTTGACGGGATTTCGGTTATAGTATATGATGTTTTTGCTTGATGAAAAGTGCTTAGTTGCATTCCTTGTCGAAAGAGCTTTCCGATGATATAAAATACATGTTCTAATTGTTTGCGGTTTGTAAAATGTGTTGGTTTGTGTTTTGGTTCGTGCAATTGAGAAATTCAGCAAACAGGGCCTGGAAGGCATTTGGGACGCCGTCCTGACTTGTGGGACGCCGTCCCACTCTTCAATTTGGGACGCCGTCCTGACTTGTGGGACGCCGTCCCACCCTTTTATTTGAGACGCCGTCTAGCCATTTGGGACGCCGTCCCATTTGGCTAAAACTGGCTGTTCGCTTCGGTCATTTGACGTGAAAATGTTTGCTATGCTACGGACCTCCGATTAACATGAAACTTGGCCAACATGCTCATATATGATTATATAACTTAGAAAAATTGTCGGATATCCAACCCGACCCCGTTGACTTTTCTGTTGACTTTGACCCGACCAAGTTGATTTTTAATCAAACTTAACCAAATAATTGTGCAATCGTTCTAACATGTTTTTATACTTGTACCTTGCATGAAACATGACAATTTGATTCACATGCTATTATGATCGAGTCTTAACGAGCCATAGGACTAATTGAACATCTTTGACCCTTCGTGACTATCGTTATTGATACAACCTATTTGTTTAGGTCAAGACTAGCATTGTTCTTTGCACACGTTTACTTGTCGAAGTACTTTACTACTCGTACACTCAAGGTGAGATCATAGTCCCACTTTTACTCTTTTTGAACTTATATTTGGGATGAGAAAACATAAACGATTCTTTTGAACTAAGTGAACACAAGTACAGGAAAACAAACATTCTACATACGAGTTTAGAACAAAATCCTCAATTCAATTATCATTAGTTACACTTGCCGGGTGTAAGCGAGAACTTATGTTGTATGGATCCATATGGGTTTGACAAACCCTCATTCAAACGGTTCGCTACCGTTTACGAATGAAATATATTTTCGAGAAACAGTGTATGTTCTAGCACTAAGTGATGGGGTTCAATGGAAGGAAATGTTAAGCATTGATAATTGGGTGCTCGTGAAACAAACTTTTGGAATGTATTACTATTACTTCATTGATGCAAATCTTGTGGTTCACTTGTACTTACTTACTTAAACCTATGATTTCACCAACGTTTTCGTTGACAGATTTCTATGTTTTTCTCAGGTCCTTGAACGATACATGATACATGCTTCCGCTCATTATTTGATACTTGCATTGGATGTCGAGTATATATGCATACATGGAGCGTCTTTTGGATACTTTTAAATTGTGTCGCATAAGTTTCATTTGTACTTAAAACTTTGTATCGTAACTTGTGGTGGAACTATTCTTGTAAACTTGAACAACCTTTACATTTGAAATGAATGCGACATATCTTTTGGTCAAACGTTGTTTAAAGACTTATGACCACGTAACGGGACCTAAGTAGACGGCGCCGTCAATGATGATTTGGTCGGGTCGCTACAGCCACGCCTCGTACTGCATATGCCTATCATCGTTCGTCATGTATTCTTCCTCCATACGAACGCCTAAATCAAGAGCAGTCTCCCGAACAACTTCCATAATGTTGTTCGCCTCCTCCATTTCGTCATCCGAACCTCTTTCCACCTGTCGCTGAGGTCCCTCGTATCGATATACCCGATTACGTCTCATCAATAAAACCTTTGCACCCTGATAGACGTGTGAACTTATAGTTTCACCTTCGTCCTCTATTTCTACCATTGGACCCCCTCGGTTCTTGTCAACACCTAAATACTCTCCAATGAGAGTAATGAAAATACCACCACCTATAATACTCCCCGATTTCATCCCCCCAACTACATTAGATAGATAATAACCAACACAATAGGGAATGTTAACGAAACTCCTCGGGTCTCTAATACACTTAAGGTAGAATAAATCATTTAAAGTCAATTTCTCCTTATTCTTACCCCTTTGTGTAATTGTGTTTGCTAAGAATCGATGTATCACCCGGAGTTCAGCTCTATCAATATCTAAGTATGTATGTCCCCCACCAGCTTGAAACTCATTAAAATGGGACATACGCCTCCAGACGGCGTTAACATTAAATTCCCTATCTACCCTTTCTCCTTGGGCAATCAGGCCATTACAGTCTGGGCTCAAAAGTTCAGCAGGGGTGTAAATCTGTAAGGCCCTGGCTAAATCTATCATGGACATTCTGTACATGCGTCCACCTAATAGAAATCTAATAAAGCTTCTATCATCTAACCTCCTAACAGCACTGTTTAACTTAATAGTACTAAGTAATTCTATACACCATTCCCTATATATGGTTCTACGAATGGAAAATAGGCCCATCCAATCGTTAAACTGAGAATTACCATACCTTTGCACCAATAATTCCCGAATCGGTTCGGCAAGGTCAACTGTTTCCAAAGGTACCCAGTCAATTGCCCTGGGCATTTCAACACCCTTAAAGTAGAGAATGTGCATGTTCTTTTGATAATCTGGATACTCTATCCAACATCGATCAAATCTCAGATTTGGGTGTAATTGATCTTCATTAATGTCTGAGCTCAGAATCATTTGATGTGGAGCGAATTGACGAAACTGATTCATGAATAATTGATCTTGATCGTGATATGGAATATGTTGATCCTCATGTTGTTCTTCTTCTTCTTGCACTTGTTGTTCTTGTTCATTAAACATTTCCGGTTCGGGCTCTGGTTGTCTGGACGATGATGCACCGTCCGTATCTGTATTTCTCTGCAAAACACATTAAACACAAAAATTGTGCATCCAAATATGCATTAGTGTTAGCAAAATAATAACTTGAAACAATTATGATGACATGTTCAATTCATAACACATTTTATACATATTTTCCTAACAATAATAATTCTACACTTTTACATACGAAAATGTATACAATGTTTTATCACATTTAAACTCTTAAACATGTCAACAATAGTCATTATAGCAATTAAACACTTATTACATGGCATTCAAATCAAACTCATGTTCATTTTCATATTTCGTCAAGTCTACACTTTTTCAAATAAGTACATAAGAAAATGTTCATCAAGTTTTTAATCATTCATCTCAAATTATATGCCAAACTAATCACTACTAGCAATTAAACAAGTTTAAATTGGCCTTTACATCAAATTATCCAAGTTCATGAATTTTTTTAGACTTAAAAAGTCTACTTTAATTCTCAAAAACATGTTTAGGCTCAAAGTTTGGATCAATTAACTACCTAAACATGTTACACTACTTAATTTAGCAACAATTCATGACAAAAATCGGCCATAACCTGTTTATATCAAAAAGCCCCAAATTACTCAAGAACACAAACCCTAGATTCTTAAAAATTTGAAGTTTTTAGCTTCAATCCATGTTAAATAGCTTCAATCTAGGATATTCATGCATAATATAACAACAATTTAAGTCTAATTACACTAGAATTTAACAAAATCAAAATATAAAATTTATAGCTCAAGAACACAATAATTCGAATTTAAAGAGATTAGGGGTGAAATCTTTACCGTGTTCCTGAAGGGGTTGAACCTACTGAATCTAGGCATGATTACTGTGAAATTTTTGCAAGAAATTTGGTGAAAATTGGTGAAAAATTGAGAGAGTTTGGGAGGTTTTCGTATGTGTTTGTGTGTGTTATTGTGACAGAATACCAGCGACTGGAAATTTTGTATATGGCCAGATTTCTGTTTCCATGCGAGTCGCATGGAATGATGCCCAATCCCCATGCGAGTCGCATGGGGTTCAATTTCAGGTATTTATTTATTTTTATTTTTTTATAAAATCTTATACTTTTTAAAACATTAATTAAATAAAATTTTTAAAAATTTTGTTTCTTTTTAAAACGAGGTCGTTTCGGGACGATGCCCTAGTCCGTCCCTCGACAAAATTTTAAAATTTGTCATTTTTAAAGTGCGGTTTTAACAGTAAAGATTTTTGGATTTTTTTAATTAATTTTTTGGCATACTTTAAATCAATAAGATTAAAAATAATGATAATAAAAATTCTCGTCCCTCCATCGGGTAAAGCAATTTCGACTCAACGGTCTAGTCTTCAACTCACGACGAATTTTAAAAATCATATTCTTAACTTAATGAGATAAAGTAAATTTTTGTTTTTAAATTCACACAACTTAAATATAAAATTCAAAATTAATATTAAAAATTCACACCAAACTTAAAATTTGAAATGCATAAAATTAAAAATTTATATTTTAAAAATTAAAAATTCACACCAAACTTAATTTAAAAATTTATAAATTCATATCAAACTTATATTAATTTTTCAAATATTTACAATTTTAAATATATTGTTTTTACAAAGTTTACAATATTAATTTAAGATTTAAATATTAATTTTAAAAATATGGTAAAAATAAATTTAAAAATCTTTTTGTCTTTTTATCCCACTTTAATCAATCAAATATTATCAAAAATATGCGCCCCTCTTTTCGGTAAAGTAATTTCGGTTCCAAGACCTAATTTAACTCATGACGAATTTTTGAAATATTTTGGGTTGATTGTTTAAAGATATTTATACCTTAAGAATAAACGTTAAATTTCGCAGTGATGTAATAAATTTTTAAATGATATCAATAATTTCGGTCGCCAAACCTAATTTTATTCAATATCAATTTAATACTTTTTAGCGAACAAATTAGCGTTTATTATCAAAAGGTTAAAAATAAAAATAAAAATAAAAACTATACAGACATACCTGTGAAATACATTTCTTAGTTATATGATCTATCCCATTCATAAGATAGTCGGTTTAATTGGTTTTCCATAGCTACATAGGCGTAACCTCGAGCATTCAGTGTCTTTTCTTCTAAACATATGAACGGTCCGTCTTTGCATAAAGTAACAAATTCGGTATTTGAATAGGTTTGATTATTTGAACATTTACCTCCATGTGACCATTTTTCACATTTGTGACATCTTTCTAGGTGTCGTGCTCTTCTTTTCGCTGCGGATTTTGATTTTCCTTTACCAAATTGTAACTTATTATCTTCGCATCTGGATTCTTTTCTAACTCCGTCCATTCTTTCTCTGATTACTGATACTAATTCGCTCGGTAGTATGTCATTATTACGTTTAGTGATCAAAGCGTGTAGCATTAGACCATGGTTTAGTTCACAGGCAGTCTTCATTTTGTAAAAACCTAAAAAAAAAAATAAAAATTCAGAATGGGGGGAGAAGACTAGTTCTTTAGGGTCTGCTAGGGAAAGACCATTCGGGTTCCATTTTCGAGAACTACACGAAAACAGACAATCTAACTCTAACATAAATATATATTATCCTTTAAAGACTTGATTTTCCCCACACTTAGTTAGCTGTGGTTTCGAAATTGTGATTAACTTCGTTGTCAACTTCCATCGGACCATGTATGTAATGTTTAACTCTGTGACCATTAACTTTAAATTCAATCCCATTTGAATTTATTAATTCTATCGTTCCGTATGGGAAAACTCTTTTGACTATGAATGGTCCAGACCATCTTGATTTCAATTTTCCAGGAAATAGCTTGAATCGTGAATTGAAAAGAAGAACTCTGTCTCCTTCTTTAAATTCTTTTGAACTTCTGATTCTTTTATCATGCCATTTCTTCGTTCTTTCTTTATAGATTAATGAATTTTCGTATGCTTCATGTCTTAATTCTTCTAATTCATTTAGTTGACTTAATCGTAGACGTCCGGCTTCATGTAAATCAAGATTACATGTCTTCAAAGCCCAAAATGCTTTGTGTTCAATTTCTACTGGAAGATGACATGCTTTTCCATAAACAAGTCTAAAAGGTGTGGTTCCAATTGGAGTTTTGTAGGCTGTTCTAAAAGCCCAGAGTGCATCCTCCAATTTAATGGACCATTCCTTCGGATTTGATCCTACGGTTTTCTCTAGAATACGTTTTAAAGCTCGGTTGGTATTTTCAACTTGTCCACTTGTTTGTGGATGATATGCGGTGGAGATTTTATGAGTTACTCCATATCTTTTAAGAACTTTCTCAAGTTGATTATTACAGAAATGAGTACCCCGATCACTTATTAAAGCTTTCGGTGTTCCAAACCTTGCAAAAAGACGTTTTAAAAAGTTGACTACAACTCGTGCATCGTTAGTTGGGAGAGCTTGTGCTTCCGCCCATTTAGATACATAATCAATGGCTACGAGTATATATAGATTATTATGAGATTTTGGAAATGGACCCATAAAGTCAATACCCCAAATGTCAAATACTTCACATACTTGGATGACATTTTGTGGCATTTCATCACGTTGACTTATTTTTCCGGCCCTTTGACATGCATCACAGGATTTGCAAAGAAGGTGTGCGTCTTTGTAAATTGTAGGCCAATAGAATCCAGCTTCATAAACTTTTCTTGCTGTTAGTTGAGGCCCATAATGCCCTCCTGTTGGTCCTGTGTGACAATGGTTTAAAATTTTACTAGCTTCATCTCCAAATACACATCGGCGTATTATTCCATCGGGACAACTTTTAAACAGATGTGGATCTTCCCAGAAATAGTGTTTTATATCACTGAAGAATTTCTTTCGTCTTTGGTACGATAATCCTTTTTCAAGGAATCCACAAACTAAGTAGTTTGCATAGTCTGCAAACCATGGGATTTCTTTATAATCTATCTTCAATAGATATTCATCAGGAAAGTTGTCTTGTATGGCCGATTCATTTAGAACTTCTAATTCGGGATTTTCAAGACGAGAAAGATGATCAGCGGCGAGATTTTCTGCTCCTCTTTTATCTCGGATTTCAATATCAAACTCTTGTAAGAGTAAGATCCAACGGATTAATCTTGGTTTAGCATCTTGTTTTGAAAATAGGTATCTAAGAGCAGAATGGTCGGTATAGACCACCGTTTTTGCTAGAACGACATATGAACGAAATTTGTCAAAAGCAAAGACAATAGCAAGGAGTTCTTTTTCAGTAGTTGTATAGTTCGTTTGTGCTCCTTGTAACATCTTACTAGCATAATATATAGGTTGAAATCGTTTTTCAATCCTTTGTCCTAAAACGGCTCCCATTGCAAAATCACTTGCATCGCACATTAGTTCAAATGGTAGATTCCAATTTGGTGTTATCATGATCGGTGCATTAGTGAGTTTCTCTTTAAGAATATTAAAAGATTTGATACACTCATCTGAAAAGATGAATGGCGCATCCTTTTCTAGGAGTTTATTCATAGGAGTGGCAATTTTAGAAAAATCTTTTATGAAACGTCGGTAAAAACCGGCATGCCCTAGAAAACTCCTAACTCCTCTAACATTTGTGGGATGTGGAAGTTTAGCAATTACATCTACTTTAGCTCTATCCACTTCAATTCCTTCTTTTGAAATTTTATGTCCAAGAACGATGCCTTCTTTAACCATGAAATGGCATTTCTCCCAATTAAGTACTAGATTTGATTGTTCGCATCTAATTAGCATTCGTTCCAGATTAACTAGACATGATTTAAATGTATCACCGAAGACTGAAAAGTCATCCATGAATACTTCCATGCATTCTTCTATCATGTCGTGAAAAATCGCCATCATACACCTTTGAAAGGTTGCAGGGGCGTTACAAAGTCCAAATGGCATGCGTTTGTAAGCAAAAGTACCATAAGGGCACGTGAATGTGGTTTTCTCTTGGTCCTCGGGTGCTATTGGAATTTGAAAATATCCGGAAAATCCATCTAGAAAACAATAGTAGCTATTTCCGGCTAATCTTTCCAACATTTGATCTATGAAAGGTAAGGGAAAGTGATCTTTTCTGGTGGCGTCATTTAATTTTCTATAATCAATACATACACGCCATCCTGTTACAGTCCTAGTAGGAATAAGCTCATTTTTCTCATTTGTAATGACAGTCATGCCACCCTTCTTAGGTATGCATTGAACTGGGCTTACCCATGGACTATCAGAAATTGGATATATCAAACCTGCATCTAGTAGTTTAATAATCTCTTTCTTAACTACATCTTGCATATTAGGATTTAGTCTTCGTTGGCGTTGCACATACGTTTTATGACCTTCTTCCATAAGGATTTTATGTGTGCAATACGAAGGACTTATTCCTTTAATATCATGAATCTTCCATGCAATGGCTGGTTTATGAGCTTTCAACACAGAAATGAGTTGTGATTTCTCATTTTCAGTAAGAGAAGACGATATTATTACAGGTAATTCAGATTCACCATGTAAATAAGCGTATTCCAAATGGTTTGGAAGTGGCTTTAACTCTAATTTCGGAGGTTCTTCTATCGATGATTTATATTGATATCTGTCTTCTTCTTTTAGCATTTGAATTTCTTCTGTTGTTGGTTCATATCCATTAGCTATAAGTGTAGCTAACATTTCAGCTTCATCAATTGGTTCATTACCTTCTCCTAAAGAACATTCTCCTGTTCCTTGTAATTCTGGAAATTCTTCTAATAATTCTGCATGTGCATCTATAGTTTGAATATAATAACATGTATCATCTGCAGATTGTGGTTGTTGCATTGCTCTATCAACTGAAAAGGTAACACTCTCATCCTCTATACTTAGGGTCAGTTTCTTACCAAACACGTCTATCATTGCTTTAGCCGTGTTTAAGAATGGTCTTCCTAATATGAGAGGAACTTGAGAATCTTCTTCCATGTCCAAAACAACAAAATCTACTGGAAATACTAAAGTACCAACTTTAACTAGCATGTTCTCCATTATCCCCCTAGGATATTTTATTGATCTATCGGCTAGTTGTATGCTTATTCTTGTTGGTTTCAATTCTCCAAGGTCTAGTTTAGTGTATAGTGAATACGGCATTAGATTTATACTAGCACCTAAGTCTGCCAATGCTTCTATTGAACTAAGACTACCCAGAAAACATGGAATTGTGAAACTTCCTGGATCAGATAGTTTTTCTGGTATCTTATTTAACAGCACTGCTGAACAATTAGCATTCATAGTAACAGCCGAGAGTTCTTCCATTTTCTTTCTATTTGAGATTAGATCTTTCAAGAATTTAGCATATCTAGGCATTCCTGAAATTACATCAATGAAAGGAAGATTTACATTTATCTGTTTAAACATATCCAAGAATTTAGATTGCTCGGCTTCAAGTTTCTCTTTCTTCATTTTACTCGGGTAAGGAAGTGGTGGTTGGTATGGTTTAACATAAGGTTTAGCCTTAACTGTGTTATCTTCATTAACCTTTTCAACTACCGGTTCTTTTTCCTTTTCTTGTTCAGGTTGTGGTTCTTGTGGAGTAGGAATGGTTTCATCAGAAGTTACAGGTATTTCCGGTGGTTTAAGTGTTGTACCACTTCTTGTGGTAATAGCTTTAGCTGTTTCATTCCGGGGGTTAGCATTTGTATCACTAGGTAGACTTCCCGGTTTTCTTTCACCTATTAACCTTGCTAGGTTACTTACTTCTTGTTCCAGATTTTGAATAGAAGCTTGTTGATTTCTAAATGCTTGAGCATTTTGTTCATTAGTTTGTTTCTGAGACGTGAAAAACTGCGTTTGAGTTTCAACTAGCTTCGTCATCATATCTTCTAAATTCGGCTTTTTATCATCGGTTTGTTGTGGTGGTTTGTTTTGAAAATTAGGTCTTTGCTGATTGTAAGTATTATTGGATACTTGTTGATTGCTAGGACCTTGTTGGTTGTTGTATGGAATATTTCGGTTATAATTCTGGTTTTGATTATAAATCGGTCTTGGCGGTTGATAATTATTCTGATAATTATTTCCAGGCCTTTGGTTTATGTATGAAATATTCTCTCTTTGTTCCATTGTTAATTCAATACTGAGACAATCTTTTGTCAAATGTGGTCCTCCACACTGCTCACAACTAATTCGTATTGAGTGAATATCCTTAGTCATCTTTTCCATTCGTCTATCCACAGCATCTATCTTTGCGGAAATGGAATCTAAGTCATGGCTAGAATCGGCTCTAGCTGCTTTAGATGATCTAATGATGTCTTTTTCTTGGTGCCACTCATGTGAGTGGGAAGCAGTGTTATCAATAATTTTGTAAGCATCAGTTTCGGTTTTCTTCATAATAGAACCACCAGCTGCTATATCTATGTCTTTTCTTGTAGTGATGTCGCATCCTTGGTATAATATTTGTACTATTTGGCAGGTGTCTAAACCATGTTGCGGACATCCTCTTAACAACTTTCCATATCTAGTCCACGCCTCATATAGAGTTTCATTTGGTTTCTGTGTAAACGTAACAATTTCTGCTTGAAGTCTTACGGCTTTAGATGCAGGAAAGAATTGTTTAAGAAATTTGTCAACTAAAACATCCCATGTATCAATCGCCCCTTCAGGTAACGATTCCAACCAATCTTTGGCTTCTCCCTTTAAAGTCCAAGGAAATAACATGAGATATATCTGTTCATCCTCAACTTCTCGGATTTTAAATAGTGTGCAGATCCTATTAAAGGTACGTAGATGTTCATTTGGATCTTCCTTCGGCGCACCACTAAATTGGCATTGATTAGTCACCATGTGTAGAATTTGTCCTTTGATTTCATAATCTGGCGCATTAATATCTGGATGAGTAATTGCGTGACCTTGGCCAGTGCGTTTAGCTCTCATTCGGTCTTCCATACTTAAAGGTTCCAGATTCTCCATAATTGAATTTGTTGAATCGGTATCACTAGATGATTCTGATTTAATGGTTTGTTCCTCAACAATCTCTGTTTGAATGATTGGTGGCTCCGGAGGAAAGTTTAGTGGTTCAGGATCTACGAACCGTTCCTGAATATTCTCCGGATTCTCAATTGTGAGGTCGGGTTCAAAAAATGGATTATTGGAAATTTGAACTGAAGTTCTTGGTCGACTGGATGACGATTCTAAAGAAAAATCAACGGCGGTTATATTTGCTAAATGTCTTGATCTAGTTACAGGTGGTGAACGTACAAAAGGCGGTGAACGTCTTGCTCGGTGCATTCACTGAATATCCTATTAGTTTTAAAAAGGAAAGAAAAATTATAGTAAGTTATCTAATCAATAGACTTTTCTGATTTTGCCCACGTTTCGAATAGCCAAAAGATGCAGCAGAGGGGCAGGATTCGTTTGGTCTCAATATAATTGAGGACTGTTTGGCTCCAATAACCCGGTCCACGTACAAATCCAACTATTACTACGAACCAGAAAATTTTGATGTCTATTAATTTAACCACTTAAAATAAATTTTCGTAATTTTAAGAAATTTAGATAAGAAGTAGAATAAAAATCTATGTCCTAAAACTAGAATAGCGAGAAATAAGAAAGAAAAAGAGCTCGTCGAAAAAGGTCGAAAAAGAAAAATGGTTGAAAAATAAAAGGTGACGGAAAAATAAAAGAAACTTATAAAACTTAAAAATACTTGACTAACCTAACCTTATTACTACAACTAACTTAAAATTATAATCGCAAATTGAAATTACTAATTGGAATGATAATTGATACATAGTAAAAGATCGTCTAAAAATATTAAGGCTTACAGGAAAAACTAAATCCCAAATGGAAATAACTTAAAAAGAAACTAAAACTTAAAAAGGCGTCGCAAAATTCTAAAGCACCTAAATCTTAGTCTAAAGAAAAAGCACTTAAGGAATTCTACGGCAAAGCCTAAAAATCTAGGAGTAAAAATAACTATAGCAAAAACTGAGTTTAAAATTAAATATGAGCTAAAAAATACAAATATTACGCTACAACGATTAAAAAGGGACAAAATATAAAAATATACAAAAAGTTGTAAAAAGTACAATTTTTATAAAAATATTATTTTTATATTTTATAATAAAAGTATTAAGTTTATAATAAATAAAACTAGTTTAAAAGTAATATAAATAAAATAAACTAAAAACTTAATTATAATAATAATAATAAGATTAGGGTTTAATTAATAATAATAAATTAATACGCGTAATAAATGCGTTTTTAGGGTAAGTTTGTGGCCTTGTCAGACCCCTCATACGACTCGCCTGGATTCAGGGGAAAAGGTCATTCGAGTCGCATGACCTGCTGAGCCGGTTCAAATGGGGGTTCAAACAACAGGTTCAGTTCGAAATATTTTAAATATTTATTAATTGTATTAATATTTTCTGTTTTAAATTTAAAATAAAATATATATATAATTTAAATAAAAAATTAATTTTAAAAAAAAAACTAAAAAATAATACTTTATAATTTTATAAATAATAAAAAAAACTTAAAAATAGATTTTAATATATTTTTTTTTTTTGGGTTTTAATAGATTTTAAATTTTTATATATTTTTTAATTAAAAATATATATTTATTATAAAAACTAATTAAGACTTAATAAATTTTTTTATATTGACGTTTCGCTTCGGCGTATCCCCGGCAGCGGCGCCAAAAATACTTGATGTCAAAGCAGAGGGGTATAAAATACTATTAATTTTTACAAGGAAAAAAATATTAAATACGATACAATTTTACACAAGATATTTATTTATTTATAGAATGGATATACTTAAACCTTGCTACAACACTTATAGGCAGTGTACCTAATCGTAAAGTAGTGTAGTTTTTAGTAAGTCCGGTTCGTTCCACAGGGAAATCTTTAAACAAAGCTCAACGCTATATTAGTTTACTTTTATAAAAATACAAATATATATATAAGTAATATTATTATTATAAAAAGGGGGTTTTTACCGTTTAATGACCGGTTTGTCGATTTTAAAACTTTAGTCGCAGTTAAAACCTAATGTAAAATATTAAATAAATAAAAGACTTAAATTAAAGCGTAAAGTAAATAACAATAATGAAATTGCGAATAATAAAAGTGCGATAAAATAAACTTGCGATAATTAAAGAGTACGATAATTAAAAGTGCGATAAAATAAATTAACAATAAAAATGCGATAATTAGAAGTGCAATTAAATATAAAATAAAGGAAATTAAATATGAAATAAAAGAATTATGCTTATTTAAACTTCCGTAATCATGATGTTCGACGTGTTGATTTTAGTTTTATGCCCATGGGTTAATTGTCCTTTGTCCTGGATTATTTAATCTGTCCGTCTGGTTTTTGTCCATAACAGTCCATCAGTCATAAATATAAAATGCGAGTGTCCTCGTCAAATTATTATTATACCCGAAGTTAAATATTCCAACTAATTGGGGATTCGAATTGTAACAAGGTTTTAATACTTTGTTTAATGAATACACCAGGTTATCGACTGCGTGTAAACCAAGGTTTTACTACTTTGTTAACAATTACACCAATTACCCTTGAATGTAATTTCACCCCTGTTTTAATTATTCTAGTGGCTATTAATCCATTCCCGTGTCCGGTTAAATGAACGATTATTCGTACATATAAATACCCCGCCCATCGTGTCCGATTGAGTGTATATGGTAATTTATAGGGACGCCCAATTGTAAATCTTTATATTAACATTAACAAACTTTCATTTAGTTAAACAAATATAAAGCCCATTAATAGCCCATAGTCTAATTTCCACAAGTGTCGTTCTTTTGTCCAAACCCCAATTATGGTACAAAGCCCAATTACCCAATTTTAGTAATTAGCCCAACATCATGATTACTTCGTTTTAAATAAGCATAATAATAACTTAGCTACGAGACATTAATATAAAAAGGTTGAACATAACTTACAATGATTAAAAATAGCGTAGCGTTACACGGACAGAATTTTGACTTACACCCTTACAACATTTGCTAACATACCCTTATTATTAGAATTATAATTGAAATTAAAATATAAATTATAAATATAAATATAAATATATACGATATATTGAGAGAAAGAGATATATTTTTTTTGTGTCTTTAAAACTCGGCAGAAAACTGGCTTTATATAGGACCTGACCAGCATTTTCACTCCATGCGACTCGCATGGATTTTGTGCCTCTAGCCATGCGAGTCGCATGGCCACCCTGGATCCAGCCAAATTGCTTTGTTTTCTTCTTGCCGACGTAATATAATAATAATATATAATATATAATTATATATAATTATATATATATTATATTATATTCTTGTGCATAGTAGACTAGATATTTTTGGTCCGTTGCGTCGGGCGTTTCTTCTTGGCTCAGGTCCCGGTTCCGGATTTTCGGACGTCCTCGCGTACTATTTTATATCGTGTACTTTGCGTCTTGTAACTTGTACTCTTGTTATTTTGAGACGTTCCTCATCAATAATTTGAACCTTTTTGATTGAATCTTGTACTTTTTAGCTTTTTGGACCTTTCCGTCTTCAATTTGTCGAATCTGCCTTTTATCTTCACTTTTTAATATTTAAACGAATAGTGCTTGTAAATCGAACAATATCAACTAAAATTTTGTCTTTCTTGGGGAATAATGCTGTAAAATATGTGTTCATTTTTAGCCTTATCAATATTCCCACACTTAAGCGTTGCTTGTCCTCAAGCAATATAGTCTTGAAACACTTGAATCACTTCTTTATTCTTCACACTTTGTACATAAGTGACTTCAATACAGCGGTATAAACAATGATAGTAACGATGTGGTTTAAAGGTGGGTGTGTCTTTTATAGTTGCCTCGGGTTTAGGTCAACAACACTTGCAATCAAATAGCCGATTTACTTTCGGTTTCCAAAGCAAAGTGCACATTTGAAAGGTGGTTTACAGTCCCACATGAATATAAAAATTTAGATCCTTAAGGAAATTGGATCTTTATGAAAACATTTGATCTTTTGAAAATTCAAGCTAGATTTTACCCTAGACAAGTTTTCTGATTTGATCCATCATCGGTGTTGCAAAATATATCTGTGGATCAATATTTTGGCTAAAACTTTTAGGCTCGTGTAATCCACTGCTATCCCTGTATCGGAAAGCACACATCCAGTTTACTTGTTCCGTATATTACCTTTCGGTAAACTACCGTCCGGTTGTAAAGGAAAGCGATGAACAAGAAACTGTTAAGGCAATGTCCAGTGACATGCAGATGATTATGGTCTTTTTAACGTGTCGGATGCTAGAACTATCCTTGGTAGGAGCAATAGTAAAGATCATCCTATAATTTTTCGGTCTGGCACAAGGTCCTGTCTCCGACCATGCTATGCAACCACCGTTCTTACGGTTGACACCCGATTTGGTTCAGGTGACCTAATGAATTCCAGGTGAATTCCTAGGATTTTACGTTCAATGGTAATGAACGCATTGAAAATGGATTTTCAGAAAACAAATTGGTTTGTAATTTTGATCAAAATATTTTCTCGTTCAAGCTCGAGTTTAGATATCATTGAATTCCATGAGTTTGAATTCTCAATCTTTAAGGTCAATCTCAAGGATTGAGTAATATCAGTCTTAAAAGCTGATTTTTAATCTTTAAGGAGATTATCCTTTCTGGGGATCTGATTCATTAGTCTTATCCAGCTAATTTGCATGGTGCCCCCCATTGTACGAGATAAATCCTTCTCATGGTTAGGATAAATCTGACCACTTGGCGACCCTGTTTAATGCTGAGGTCCGTGGATTTCCTGCTGATTTTAGAGATGACTTTTCTAGATTTTTCGTCAACCTACAGCTGGTCTGGACGACAACTTCATGACCTAAATCAAGAAGCGCGTGTCTTTTTCGGAAGACTTTACTTCCTTTTAATGATGGAATTGATTCATCGTGTAGATCCATCTCTCTTTGATAGTTTCATTGGATAAAACAGTTGATTATCGTTCAAAACAAAAGTATTTTCAATTGTTTGTACAAAAATATGTGATATATGTTTTGAATGACTTGGTAAACTTTTCCCACACTTGGCTTTTATTTATGTTTTTCTTTGCCTTTTTCTCTTCTATTCCATTCTTATTAAATGAATTCTAACATTTTGGTTGTTTCTCAATTTATGTCCTTTCCGAGGTAACGATAATTTCGGCTCAATGACCTAGTTTTCATCGTTCATAAATATGTATAAACATGATTTTGAATTCATTTTGTTAAAAATTTTGAAAAATTTACTAGAAGTGGGTAGTTAGTATATAAGACTAGGGCTGTTCCTTGTTATCAGAGAGCACTAGATTCTAATACAACTACTGCTTTACTAGTATTTTTAATGGTAACCAAGTGTATAAAATAAAAATTTTAAAATCCGAAAGAATTTAACCCCTTCCCACACTTAAGATCTTGCAATGCCCCCATTTGCAAGAAATCAGAAACTATTTAAATTATTGAGGGTTATTAGCGTAGAAAAATGATTAAATTTTACCAAAGTTTCAAACATATTGTCGTTTGATTGTTGAATGATAAATGGTGCACGTCATTTGTTCATTCCGTCTTGTTGTTATTTCACATATATTTTGCATCTTGTCGTCAAAATTACTTGCTTTTGCTGAACTTAATGCCAGTCTTTGAAAACGCGTTGTTTTATCCTGTTTTGTGCATAACATAAAATACATACAATACAAATATAATCATACATGCAATTTGAAATGGAACTTTGGCATCCCACTTTCAAACTATAAGAAAAATATTAGTACACAATAATAATAGAAATATCAAACATTACATAAATGTAATTAAAATGTTAAGTGTTTAAAATAATAAAAATATAAATTACCAACTTATCTCTACTGATCAGAAGGTGGGTTATGAGGATAATTAGGATAGGGATCCCAATTCATGTTCGGATCAGGGTTCCATGGCTGTTGATAGGTGAACTGGTATGCTGCGTCATAATCATATAAGTCATAGGGCGGTCTCATTTCTGGCTGGTGTGCAGGATAGAATGCGGGTCGGGTCGGATAATAAATCTCATTAGGCTGCAGCCGGCTTATGATTTGGCGCTGATGATAATCCCATCGGTGATGCTCTCGTTGCCGGGAATGCTCGTAATCATTCCGGCGTTGCCACGCCTCGTACTGCATATGCCTATCATCGTTCGTCATGTATTCTTCCTCCATACGAACGCCTAAATCAAGAGCAGTCTCCCGAACAACTTCCATAATGTTGTTCGCCTCCTCCATTTCGTCATCCGAACCTCTTTCCACCTGTCGCTGAGGTCCCTCGTATCGATATACCCGATTACGTCTCATCAATAAAACCTTTGCACCCTGATAGACGTGTGAACTTATAGTTTCACCTTCGTCCTCTATTTCTACCATTGGACCCCCTCGGTTCTTGTCAACACCTAAATACTCTCCAATGAGAGTAATGAAAATACCACCACCTATAATACTCCCCAATTTCATCCCCCCAACTACATTAGATAGATAATAACCAACACAATAGGGAATGTTAACGAAACTCCTCGGGTCTCTAATACACTTAAGGTAGAATAAATCATTTAAAGTCAATTTCTCCTTATTCTTACCCCTTTGTGTAATTGTGTTTGCTAAGAATCGATGTATCACCCGGAGTTCAGCTCTATCAATATCTAAGTATGTATGTCCCCCACCAGCTTGAAACTCATTAAAATGGGACATACGCCTCCAGACGGCGTTAACATTAAATTCCCTATCTACCCTTTCTCCTTGGGCAATCAGGCCATTACAGTCTGGGCTCAAAAGTTCAGCAGGGGTGTAAATCTGTAAGGCCCTGGCTAAATCTATCATGGACATTCTGTACATGCGTCCACCTAATAGAAATCTAATAAAGCTTCTATCATCTAACCTCCTAACAGCACTGTTTAACTTAATAGTACTAAGTAATTCTATACACCATTCCCTATATATGGTTCTAAGAATGGAAAATAGGCGCATCCAATCGTTAAACTGAGAATTACCATACCTTTGCACCAATAATTCCCGAATCGGTTCGGCAAGGTCAACTGTTTCCAAAGGTACCCAGTCAATTGCCCTGGGCATTTCAACACCCTTAAAGTAGAGAATGTGCATGTTCTTTTGATAATCTGGATACTCTATCCAACATCGATCAAATCTCAGATTTGGGTGTAATTGATCTTCATTAATGTCTGAGCTCAGAATCATTTGATGTGGAGCGAATTGACGAAACTGATTCATGAATAATTGATCTTGATCGTGATATGGAATATGTTGATCCTCATGTTGTTCTTCTTCTTCTTGCACTTGTTGTTCTTGTTCATTAAACATTTCCGGTTCGGGCTCTGGTTGTCTGGACGATGATGCACCGTCCGTATCTGTATTTCTCTGCAAAACACATTAAACACAAAAATTGTGCATCCAAATATGCATTAGTGTTAGCAAAATAATAACTTGAAACAATTATGATGACATGTTCAATTCATAACACATTTTATACATATTTTCCTAACAATAATAATTCTACACTTTTACATACGAAAATGTATACAATGTTTTATCACATTTAAACTCTTAAACATGTCAACAATAATCATTATAGCAATTAAACACTTATTACATGGCATTCAAATCAAACTCATGTTCATTTTCATATTTCGTCAAGTCTACACTTTTTCAAATAAGTACATAAGAAAATGTTCATCAAGTTTTTAATCATTCATCTCAAATTATATGCCAAACTAATCACTACTAGCAATTAAACAAGTTTAAATTGGCCTTTACATCAAATTATCCAAGTTCATGAATTTTTTTAGACTTAAAAAGTCTACTTTAATTCTCAAAAACATGTTTAGGCTCAAAGTTTGGATCAATTAACTACCTAAACATGTTACACTACTTAATTTAGCAACAATTCATGACAAAAATCGGCCATAACCTGTTTATATCAAAAAGCCCCAAATTACTCAAGAACACAAACCCTAGATTCTTAAAAATTTGAAGTTTTTAGCTTCAATCCATGTTAAATAGCTTCAATCTAGGATATTCATGCATAATATAACAACAATTTAAGTCTAATTACACTAGAATTTAACAAAATCAAAATATAAAATTTATAGCTCAAGAACACAATAATTCGAATTTAAAGAGATTAGGGGTGAAATCTTTACCGTGTTCCTGAAGGGGTTGAACCTACTGAATCTAGGCATGATTACTGTGAAATTTTTGCAAGAAATTTGGTGAAAATTGGTGAAAAATTGAGAGAGTTTGGGAGGTTTTCGTATGTGTTTGTGTGTGTTATTGTGACAGAATACCAGCGACTGGAAATTTTGTATATGGCCAGATTTCTGTTTCCATGCGAGTCGCATGGAATGATGCCCAATCCCCATGCGAGTCGCATGGGGTTCAATTTCAGGTATTTTTATTTTTTTTTATTTTATAAAATCTTATACTTTTTAAAACATTAATTAAATAAAATTTTTAAAAATTTTGTTTCTTTTTAAAACGAGGTCGTTTCGGGACGATGCCCTAGTCCGTCCCTCGACAAAATTTTAAAATTTGTCATTTTTAAAGTGCGGTTTTAACAGTAAAGATTTTTGGATTTTTTTAATTAATTTTTTTTTGGCATACTTTAAATCAATAAGATTAAAAATAATGATAATAAAAATTCTCGTCCCTCCATCGGGTAAAGCAATTTCGACTCAACGGTCTAGTCTTCAACTCACGACGAATTTTAAAAATCATATTCTTAACTTAATGAGATAAAGTAAATTTTTGTTTTTAAATTCACACAACTTAAATATAAAATTCAAAATTAATATTAAAAATTCATACCAAACTTAAAATTTGAAATGCATAAAATAAAAAATTTATATTTTAAAAATTAAAAATTCACACCAAACTTAATTTAAAAATTTATAAATTCATATCAAACTTATATTAATTTTTCAAATATTTACAATTTTAAATATATTGTTTTTACAAAGTTTACAATATTAATTTAAGATTTAAATATTAATTTTAAAAATATGGTAAAAATAAATTTAAAAATCTTTTTGTCTTTTTATCCCACTTTAATCAATCAAATATTATCAAAAATATGCGCCCCTCTTTTCGGTAAAGTAATTTCGGTTCCAAGACCTAATTTAACTCATGACGAATTTTTGAAATATTTTGGGTTGATTGTTTAAAGATATTTATACCTTAAGAATAAACGTTAAATTTCGCAGTGATGTAATAAATTTTTAAATGATATCAATAATTTCGGTCGCCAAACCTAATTTTATTCAATATCAATTTAATACTTTTTAGCGAACAAATTAGCGTTTATTATCAAAAGGTTAAAAATAAAAATAAAAATAAAAACTGTACAGACATACTTGTGAAATACATTTCTTAGTTATATGATCTATCCCATTCATAAGATAGTCGGTTTAATTGGTTTTCCATAGCTACATAGGCGTAACCTCAAGCATTCAGTGTCTTTTCTTCTAAACATATGAACGGTCCGTCTCTGCATAAAGTAACAAATTCGGTATTTGAATAGGTTTGATTATTTGAACATTTACCTCCATGTGACCATTTTCCGCATTTGTGACATCTTTCTAGGTGTCGTGCTCTTCTTTTCGCTGCGGATTTTGATTTTCCTTTACCAAATTGTAACTTATTATCTTCGCATCTGGATTCTTTTCTAACTCCGTCCATTCTTTCTCTGATTACTGATACTAATTCGCTCGGTAGTATGTCATTATTACGTTTAGTGATCAAAGCGTGTAGCATTAGACCATGGTTTAGTTCACAGGCAGTCTTCATTTTGTAAAAACCTAATAAAAAAAAAATAAAAATTCAGAATGGGGGGAGAAGACTAGTTCTTTAGGGTCTGCTAGGGAAAGACCATTCGGGTTCCATTTTCGAGAACTACACGAAAACAGACAATCTAACTCTAACAGAAATACATATTATCCTTTAAAGACTTGATTTTCCCCACACTTAGTTAGCTGTGGTGTCGAAATTGTGATTAACTTCGTTGTCGACTTCCATCGAACCATGTATGTAATGTTTAACTCTGTGACCATTAACTTTAAATTCAATCCCATTTGAATTTATTAATTCTATTGTTCCGTATGGGAAAACTCTTTTGACTATGAATGGTCCAGACCATCTTGATTTCAATTTTCCAGGAAATAGCTTGAATCGTGAATTGAAAAGAAGAACTCTGTCTCCTTCTTTAAATTCTTTTGAACTTCTGATTCTTTTATCATGCCATTTCTTCGTTCTTTCTTTATAGATTAATGAATTTTCGTATGCTTCATGTCTTAATTCTTCTAATTCATTTAGTTGACTTAATCGTAGACGTCCGGCTTCATGTAAATCAAGATTACATGTCTTCAAAGCCCAAAATGCTTTGTGTTCAATTTCTACTGGAAGATGACATGCTTTTCCATAAACAAGTCTAAAAGGTGTGGTTCCAATTGGAGTTTTGTAGGCTGTTCTAAAAGCCCAGAGTGCATCCTCCAATTTAATGGACCATTCCTTCGGATTTGATCCTACGGTTTTCTCTAGAATACGTTTTAAAGCTCGGTTGGTATTTTCAACTTGTCCACTTGTTTGTGGATGATATGCGGTGGAGATTTTATGAGTTACTCCATATCTTTTAAGAACTTTCTCAAGTTGATTATTACAGAAATGAGTACCCCGATCACTTATTAAAGCTTTCGGTGTTCCAAACCTTGCAAAAAGACGTTTTAAAAAGTTGACTACAACTCGTGCATCGTTAGTTGGGAGAGCTTGTGCTTCCGCCCATTTAGATACATAATCAATGGCTACGAGTATATATAGATTATTATGAGATTTTGGAAATGGACCCATAAAGTCAATACCCCAAATGTCAAATACTTCACATACTTGGATGACATTTTGTGGCATTTCATCACGTTGACTTATTTTTCCGGCCCTTTGACATGCATCACAGGATTTGCAAAGAAGGTGTGCGTCTTTGTAAATTGTAGGCCAATAGAATCCAGCTTCATAAACTTTTCTTGCTGTTAGTTGAGGCCCATAATGCCCTCCTGTTGGTCCTGTGTGACAATGGTTTAAAATTTTACTAGCTTCATCTCCAAATACACATCGGCGTATTATTCCATCGGGACAACTTTTAAACAGATGTGGATCTTCCCAGAAATAGTGTTTTATATCACTGAAGAATTTCTTTCGTCTTTGGTACGATAATCCTTTTTCAAGGAATCCACAAACTAAGTAGTTTGCATAGTCTGCAAACCATGGGATTTCTTTATAATCTATCTTCAATAGATATTCATCAGGAAAGTTGTCTTGTATGGCCGATTCATTTAGAACTTCTAATTCGGGATTTTCAAGACGAGAAAGATGATCAGCGGCGAGATTTTCTGCTCCTCTTTTATCTCGGATTTCAATATCAAACTCTTGTAAGAGTAAGATCCAACGGATTAATCTTGGTTTAGCATCTTGTTTTGAAAATAGGTATCTAAGAGCAGAATGGTCGGTATAGACCACCGTTTTTGCTAGAACGAGATATGAACGAAATTTGTCAAAAGCAAAGACAATAGCAAGGAGTTCTTTTTCAGTAGTTGTATAGTTCGTTTGTGCTCCTTGTAACGTCTTACTAGCATAATATATAGGTTGAAATCGTTTTTCAATCCTTTGTCCTAAAACGGCTCCCATTACAAAATCACTTGCATCGCACATTAGTTCAAATGGTAGATTCCAATTTGGTGTTATCATGATCGGTGCATTAGTGAGTTTCTCTTTAAGAATATTAAAAGATTTGATACACTCATCTGAAAAGATGAATGGCGCATCCTTTTCTAGGAGTTTATTCATAGGAGTGGCAATTTTAGAAAAATCTTTTATGAAACGTCGGTAAAAACCGGCATGCCCTAGAAAACTCCTAACTCCTCTAACATTTGTGGGATGTGGAAGTTTAGCAATTACATCTACTTTAGCTCTATCCACTTCAATTCCTTCTTTTGAAATTTTATGTCCAAGAACGATGCCTTCTTTAACCATGAAATGGCATTTCTCCCAATTAAGTACTAGATTTGATTGTTCGCATCTAATTAGCATTCGTTCCAGATTAACTAGACATGATTTAAATGTATCACCGAAGACTGAAAAGTCATCCATGAATACTTCCATGCATTCTTCTATCATGTCGTGAAAAATCGCCATCATACACCTTTGAAAGGTTGCAGGGGCGTTACAAAGTCCAAATGGCATGCGTTTGTAAGCAAAAGTACCATAAGGGCACGTGAATGTGGTTTTCTCTTGGTTCTCGGGTGCTATTGGAATTTGAAAATATCCGGAAAATCCATCTAGAAAACAATAGTAGCTATTTCCGGCTAATCTTTCCAACATTTGATCTATGAAAGGTAAGGGAAAGTGATCTTTTCTGGTGGCGTCATTTAATTTTCTATAATCAATACATACACGCCATCCTGTTACAGTCCTAGTAGGAATAAGCTCATTTTTCTCATTTGTAATGACAGTCATGCCACCCTTCTTAGGTACGCATTGAACTGGGCTTACCCATGGACTATCAGAAATTGGATATATCAAACCTGCATCTAGCAGTTTAATAATCTCTTTCTTAACTACATCTTGCATATTAGGATTTAGTCTTCGTTGGCGTTGCACATACATTTTATGACCTTCTTCCATAAGGATTTTATGTGTGCAATACGAAGGACTTATTCCTTTAATATCATGAATCTTCCATGCAATGGCTGGTTTATAAGCTTTCAACACAGAAATGAGTTGTGATTTCTCATTTTCAGTAAGAGAAGACGATATTATTACAGGTAATTCAGATTCACCATGTAAATAAGCGTATTCCAAATGGTTTGGAAGTGGCTTTAACTCTTTTTTCGGAGGTTCTTCTATCGATGATTTATATCGATATATGTCTTCTTCTTTTAGCATTTGAATTTCTTCTGTTGTTGGTTCATATCCATTAGCTATAAGTGTAGCTAACATTTCAGCTTCATCAATTGGTTCATTACCTTCTCCTAAAGAACATTCTCCTGTTCCTTGTAATTCTGGAAATTCTTCTAATAATTCTGCATGTGCATCTATAGTTTGAATATAATAACATGTATCATCTGCAGATTGTGGTTGTTGCATTGCTCTATCAACTGAAAAGGTAACACTCTCATCCTCTATACTTAGGGTCAGTTTCTTACCAAACACGTCTATCATTGCTTTAGCCGTGTTTAAGAATGGTCTTCCTAATATGAGAGGAACTTGAGAATCTTCTTCCATGTCCAAAACAACAAAATCTACTGGAAATACTAAAGTACCAACTTTAACTAGCATGTTCTCCATTATCCCTCTAGGATATTTTATTGATCTATCGGCTAGTTGTATGCTTATTCTTGTTGGTTTCAATTCTCCAAGGTCTAGTTTAGTGTATAGTGAATACGGCATTAGATTTATACTAGCACCTAAGTCTGCCAATGCTTCTATTGAACTAAGACTACCCAGAAAACATGGAATTGTGAAACTTCCTGGATCAGATAGTTTTTCTGGTATCTTATTTAACAGCACTGCTGAACAATTAGCATTCATAGTAACAGCCGAGAGTTCTTCCATTTTCTTTCTATTTGAGATTAGATCTTTCAAGAATTTAGCATATCTAGGCATTCCTGAAATTACATCAATGAAAGGAATATTTACATTTATCTGTTTAAACATATCCAAGAATTTGGATTGCTCGGCTTCAAGTTTCTCTTTCTTCATTTTACTCGGGTAAGGAAGTGGTGGTTGGTATAGTTTAACATAAGGTTTAGCCTTAACTGTGTTATCTTCATTAACCTTTTCAACTACCGGTTCTTTTTCCTTTTCTTGTTCAGGTTGTGGTTCTTGTGGAGTAGGAATGGTTTCATCAGAAGTTACAGGTATTTCCGGTGGTTTAAGTGTTGTACCACTTCTTGTGGTAATAGCTTTAGCTGTTTCATTCCGGGGGTTAGCATTTGTATCACTAGGTAGACTTCCCGGTTTTCTTTCACCTATTAACCTTGCTAGGTTACTTACTTCTTGTTCCAGATTTTGAATAGAAGCTTGTTGATTTCTAAATGCTTGAGCATTTTGTTCATTAGTTTGTTTCTGAGACGTGAAAAACTGCGTTTGAGTTTCAACTAGCTTCGTCATCATATCTTCTAAATTCGGCTTTTTATCATCGGTTTGTTGTGGTGGTTTGTTTTGAAAATTAGGTCTTTGCCGATTGTAAGTATTATTGGATACTTGTTGATTGCTAGGACCTTGTTGGTTGTTGTATGGAATATTTCGGTTATAATTCTGGTTTTGATTGTAAATCGGTCTTGGCGGTTGATAATTATTCTGATAATTATTTCCAGGCCTTTGGTTTATGTATGAAATATTCTCTCTTTGTTCCATTGTTAATTCAATACTGAGACAATCTTTTGACAAATGTGGTCCTCCACACTGCTCACAACTAATTCGTATTGAGTGAATATCCTTAGTCATCTTTTCCATTCGTCTCTCCACAGCATCTATCTTTGCGGAAATGGAATCTAAGTCATGGCTAGAATCGGCTCTAGCTGCTTTAGATGATCTAATGATGTCTTTTTCTTGGTGCCACTCATGTGAGTGGGAAGCAGTGTTATCAATAATTTTGTAAGCATCAGTTTCGGTTTTCTTCATAATAGAACCACCAGCTGCTATATCTATGTCTTTTCTTGTAGTGATGTCGCATCCTTGGTAGAATATTTGTACTATTTGGCAGGTGTCTAAACCATGTTGCGGACATCCTCTTAACAACTTTCCATATCTAGTCCACGCCTCATATAGAGTTTCATTTGGTTTCTGTGTAAACGTAACAATTTCTGCTTGAAGTCTTACGGCTTTAGATGCAGGAAAGAATTGTTTAAGAAATTTGTCAACTAAAACATCCCATGTATCAATCGCCCCTTCAGGTAACGATTCCAACCAATCTTTGGCTTCTCCCTTTAAAGTCCAAGGAAATAACATGAGATATATCTGTTCATCCTCAACTTCTCGGATTTTAAATAGTGTGCAGATCCTATTAAAGGTACGTAGATGTTCATTTGGATCTTCCTTCGGCGCACCACTAAATTGGCATTGATTAGTCACCATGTGTAGAATTTGTCCTTTGATTTCATAATCTGGCGCATTAATATCTGGATGAGTAATTGCGTGACCTTGGCCAGTGCGTTTAGCTCTCATTCGGTCTTCCATACTTAAAGGTTCCAGATTCTCCATAATTGAATTTGTTGAATCGGTATCACTAGATGATTCTGATTTAATGGTTCGTTCCTCAACAATCTCTGTTTGAATGATTGGTGGCTCCGAAGGAAAGTTTAGTGGTTCAGGATCTACGAACCGTTCCTGAATATTCTCCGGATTCTCAATTGTGAGGTCGGGTTCAAAAAATGGATTATTGGAAATTTGAACTGAAGTTTTTGGTCGACTGGATGACGATTCTAAAGAAAAATCAACGGCGGTTATATTTGCTAAATGTCTTGATCTAGTTACAGGTGGTGAACGTACAAAAGGTGGTGAACGTCTTGCTCGGTGCATTCACTGAATATCCTATTAGTTTTAAAAAGGAAAGAAAAATTATAGTAAGTTATCTAATCAATAGACTTTTCTGATTTTGCCCATGTTTCGAATAGCCAAAAGATGCAGCAGAGGGGCAGGATTCGTTTGGTCTCAATATAATTGAGGACTGTTTGGCTCCAATAACCCGGTCCACGTACAAATCCAACTATTACTACGAACCAGAAAATTTTGATGTCTATTAATTTAACCACTTAAAATAAATTTTCGTAATTTTAAGAAATTTAGATAAGAAGTAGAATAAAAATCTATGTCCTAAAACTAGAATAGCGAGAAATAAGAAAGAAAAAGAGCTCGTCGAAAAAGGTCGAAAAAGAAAAATGGTTGAAAAATAAAAGGTGACGGAAAAATAAAAGAAACTTATAAAACTTAAAAATACTTGACTAACCTAACCTTATTACTACAACTAACTTAAAATTATAATCGCAAATTGAAATTACTAATTGGAATGATAATTGATACATAGTAAAAGGTCGTCTAAAAATATTAAGGCTTACAGGAAAAACTAAATCCCAAATGGAAATAACTTAAAAAGAAACTAAAACTTAAAAAGGCGTCGCAAAATTCTAAAGCACCTAAATCTTAGTCTAAAGAAAAAGCACTTAAGGAATTCTACGGCAAAGCCTAAAAATCTAGGAGTAAAAATAACTATAGCAAAAACTGAGTTTAAAATTAAATATGAGCTAAAAAATACAAATATTACGCTACAACGATTAAAAAGGGACAAAATATAAAAATATACAAAAAGTTGTAAAAAGTACAATTTTTATAAAAATATTATTTTTATATTTTATAATAAAAGTATTAAGTTTATAATAAATAAAACTAGTTTAAAAGTAATATAAATAAAATAAACTAAAAACTTAATTATAATAATAATAATAAGATTAGGGTTTAATTAATAATAATAAATTAATACGCGTAATAAATGCGTTTTTAGGGTAAGTTTGTGGCCTTGTCAGACCCCTCATGCGACTCGCCTGGATTCAGGGGAAAAGGTCATGCGAGTCGCATGACCTGCTGAGCCGGTTCAAATGGGGGTTCAAACAACAGGTTCAGTTCGTAATATTTTAAATATTTATTAATTGTATTAATATTTTCTGTTTTAAATTTAAAATAAAATATATATATAATTTAAATAAAAAATTAATTTTAAAAAAAAACTAAAAAATAATACTTTATAATTTTATAAATAATAAAAAAAACTTAAAAATAGATTTTAATATATTTTTTTTTTTGGGTTTTAATAGATTTTAAATTTTTATATATTTTTTAATTAAAAATATATATTTATTATAAAAACTAATTAAGACTTAATAAATTTTTTTATATTGACGTTTCGCTTCGGCGTTTCCCCGGCAGCGGCGCCAAAAATACTTGATGTCAAAGCAGAGGGGTATAAAATACTATTAATTTTTACAAGGAAAAAAATATTAAATACGATACAATTTTACACAAGATATTTATTTATTTATAGAATGGATATACTTAAACCTTGCTACAACACTTATAGGCAGTGTACCTAATCGTAAAGTAGTGTAGTTTTTAGTAAGTCCGGTTCGTTCCACAGGGAAATCTTTAAACAAAGCTCAACGCTATATTAGTTTACTTTTATAAAAATACAAATATATATATAAGTAATATTATTATTATAAAAAGGGGGTTTTTACCGTTTAATGATCGGTTTGTCGATTTTAAAACTTTAGTCGCAGTTAAAACCTAATGTAAAATATTAAATAAATAAAAGACTTAAATTAAAGCGTAAAGTAAATAACAATAATGAAATTGCGAATAATAAAAGTGCGATAAAATAAACTTGCGATAATTAAAGAGTACGATAAATAAAAGTGCGATAAAATAAATTAACAATAAAAATGCGATAATTAGAAGTGCAATTAAATATAAAATAAAGGAAATTAAATATGAAATAAAAGAATTATGCTTATTTAAACTTCCGTAATCATGATGTTCGACGTGTTGATTTTAGTTTTATGCCCATGGGTTAATTGTCCTTTGTCCTGGATTATTTAATCTGTCCGTCTGGTTTTTGTCCATAACAGTCCATCAGTCATAAATATAAAATGCGAGTGTCCTCGTCAAATTATTATTATACCCGAAGTTAAATATTCCAACTAATTGGGGATTCGAATTGTAACAAGGTTTTAATACTTTGTTTAATGAATACACCAGGTTATCGACTGCGTGTAAACCAAGGTTTTACTACTTTGTTAACAATTACACCAATTACCCTTGAATGTAATTTCACCCCTGTTTTAATTATTCTAGTGGCTATTAATCCATTCCCGTGTCCGGTTAAATGAACGATTATTCGTACATATAAATACCCCGCCCATCGTGTTCGATTGAGTGTATATGGTAATTTATAGGGACGCCCAATTGTAAATCTTTATATTAACATTAACAAACTTTCATTTAGTTAAACAAATATAAAGCCCATTAATAGCCCATAGTCTAATTTCCACAAGTGTCGTTCTTTTGTCCAAACCCCAATTATGGTACAAAGCCCAATTACCCAATTTTAGTAATTAGCCCAACATCATGATTACTTCGTTTTAAATAAGCATAATAATAACTTAGCTACGAGACATTAATATAAAAAGGTTGAACATAACTTACAATGATTAAAAATAGCGTAGCGTTACACGGACAGAATTTTGACTTACACCCTTACAACATTTGCTAACATACCCTTATTATTAGAATTATAATTGAAATTAAAATATAAATTATAAATATAAATATAAATATATACGATATATTGAGAGAAAGAGATATATTTTTTTTGTGTGTTTAAAACTCGGCAGAAAACTGGCTTTATATAGGACCTGACCAGCATTTTCACTCCATGCGACTCGCATGGATTTTGTGCCTCTGGCCATGCGAGTCGCATGGCCACCCTGGATCCAGCCAAATTGCTTTGTTTTCTTCTTGCCGACGTAATATAATAATAATATATAATATATAATTATATATAATTATATATATATTATATTATATTCTTGTGCATAGTAGACTAGATATTTTTGGTCCGTTGCGTCGGGCGTTTCTTCTTGGCTCAGGTCCCGGTTCCGGATTTTCAGACGTCCTCGCGTACTATTTTATATCGTGTACTTTGCGTCTTGTAACTTGTACTCTTGTTATTTTGAGACGTTCCTCATCAATAATTTGAACCTTTTTGATTGAATCTTGTACTTTTTAGCTTTTTGGACCTTTCCGTCTTCAATTTGTCGAATCTGCCTTTTATCTTCACTTTTTAATATTTAAACGAATAGTGCTTGTAAATCGAACAATATCAACTAAAATTTTGTCTTTCTTGGGGAATAATGCTGTAAAATATGTGTTCATTTTTAACTAACATAAAATCTTAGTTACAATTAATAGTATTTTATACCCCTCTGCTTTGACATCAAGTATTTTTGGCTTCAAATAAATAAATAATGCTGTAACCTATATAAAGCCAGTTTTCATTATTAATTTTTACACACAAAAAAAATATATCTCTTTCTCTCAATATATCGTATATATTTATATTTATATTTATAATTTATATTTTAATTTCAATTATAATTCTAATAATAAGGGTATGTTAGCAAATGTTGTAAGGGTGTAAGTCAAAATTCTGTCCGTGTAACGCTACGCTATTTTTAATCATTGTAAGTTATGTTCAACCTTTTTATATTAATGTCTCGTAGTTAAGTTATTATTATGCTTATTTAAAACGAAGTAATCATGATGTTGGGCTAATTACTAAAATTGGGTAATTGGGCTTTGTACCATAATTGGGGTTTGGACAAAAGAACGACACTTGTGGAAATTAGACTATGGGCTATTAATGGGCTTTATATTTGTTTAACTAAATGAAAGTTTGTTAATGTTAATATAAAGATTTACAATTGGGCGTCCCTATAAATTACCATATACACTCAATCGGACACGATGGGCTGGGTATTTATATGTACGAATAATCGTTCATTTAACCGGACACGGGAATGGATTAATAGCCACTAGAATAATTAAAACAGGGGTGAAATTACATTCAAGGGTAATTGGTGTAATTGTTAACAAAGTAGTAAAACCTTGGTTTACACGCAGTCGATAACCTGGTGTATTCATTAAACAAAGTATTAAAACCTTGTTACAATTCGAATCCCCAATTAGTTGGAATATTTAACTTCGGGTATAATAATAATTTGACGAGGACACTCGCATTTTATATTTATGACTGATGGACTGTTATGGACAAAAACCAGACGGACAGATTAAATAATCCAGGACAAAGGACAATTAACCCATGGGCATAAAACTAAAATCAACACGTCGAACATCATGATTACGGAAGTTTAAATAAGCATAATTCTTTTATTTCATATTTAATTTCCTTTATTTTATATTTAATTGCACTTCTAATTATCGCATTTTTATTGTTAATTTATTTTATCGCACTTTTAATTATCGTACTCTTTAATTATCGCAAGTTTATTTTATCGCACTTTTATTATTCGCAATTTCATTATTGTTATTTACTTTACGCTTTAATTTAAGTCTTTTATTTATTTAATATTTTACATTAGGTTTTAACTGCGACTAAAGTTTTAAAATCGACAAACCGGTCATTAAACGGTAAAAACCCCCTTTTTATAATAATAATATTACTTATATATATATTTGTATTTTTATAAAAGTAAACTAATATAGCGTTGAGCTTTGTTTAAAGATTTCCCTGTGGAACGAACCGGACTTACTAAAAACTACACTACTTTACGATTAGGTACACTGCCTATAAGTGTTGTAGCAAGGTTTAAGTATATCCATTCTATAAATAAATAAATATCTTGTGTAAAATTGTATCGTATTTAATATTTTTTTCCTTGTAAAAATTAATAGTATTTTAGACCCCTCTGCTTTGACATCAAGTATTTTATACCCGAAGTTAAATATTCCAACTAATTGGGGATTCGAATTGTAACAAGGTTTTAATACTTTGTTTAATGAATACACCAGGTTATCGACTGCGTGTAAACTAAGGTTTTACTACTTTGTTAACAATTACACCAATTACCCTTGAATGTAATTTCACCCCTGTTTTAATTATTCTAGTGGCTATTAATCCATTCCCGTGTCCGGTTAAATGAACGATTATTCGTACATATAAATACCCCGCCCATCGTGTCCGATTGAGTGTATATGGTAATTTATAGGGACGCCCAATTGTAAATCTTTATATTAACATTAACAAACTTTCATTTAGTTAAACAAATATAAAGCCCATTAATAGCCCATAGTCTAATTTCCACAAGTGTCGTTCTTTTGTCCAAACCCCAATTATGGTACAAAGCCCAATTACCCAATTTTAGTAATTAGCCCAACATCATGATTACTTCGTTTTAAATAAGCATAATAATAACTTAGCTACGAGACATTAATATAAAAAGGTTGAACATAACTTACAATGATTAAAAATAGCGTAGCGTTACACGGACAGAATTTTGACTTACACCCTTACAACATTTGCTAACATACCCTTATTATTAGAATTATAATTGAAATTAAAATATAAATTATAAATATAAATATAAATATATACGATATATTGAGAGAAAGAGATATATTTTTTTTGTGTCTTTTTTTTGGGTTTTAATAGATTTTAAATTTTTATATATTTTTTAATTAAAAATATATATTTATTATAAAAACTAATTAAGACTTAATAAATTTTTTTATATTGACGTTTCGCTTCGGCGTTTCCCCGGCAGCGGCGCCAAAAATACTTGATGTCAAAGCAGAGGGGTATAAAATACTATTAATTTTTACAAGGAAAAAATATTAAATACGATACAATTTTACACAAGATATTTATTTATTTATAGAATGGATATACTTAAACCTTGCTACAACACTTATAGGCAGTGTACCTAATCGTAAAGTAGTGTAGTTTTTAGTAAGTCCGGTTCGTTCCACAGGGAAATCTTTAAACAAAGCTCAACGCTATATTAGTTTACTTTTATAAAAATACAAATATATATATAAGTAATATTATTATTATAAAAAGGGGGTTTTTACCGTTTAATGACCGGTTTGTCGATTTTAAAACTTTAGTCGCAGTTAAAACCTAATGTAAAATATTAAATAAATAAAAGACTTAAATTAAAGCGTAAAGTAAATAACAATAATGAAATTGCGAATAATAAAAGTGCGATAAAATAAACTTGCGATAATTAAAGAGTACGATAATTAAAAGTGCGATAAAATAAATTAACAATAAAAATGCGATAATTAGAAGTGCAATTAAATATAAAATAAAGGAAATTAAATATGAAATAAAAGAATTATGCTTATTTAAACTTCCGTAATCATGATGTTCGACGTGTTGATTTTAGTTTTATGCCCATGGGTTAATTGTCCTTTGTCCTGGATTATTTAATCTGTCCGTCTGGTTTTTGTCCATAACAGTCCATCAGTCATAAATATAAAATGCGAGTGTCCTCGTCAAATTATTATTATACCCGAAGTTAAATATTCCAACTAATTGGGGATTCGAATTGTAACAAGGTTTTAATACTTTGTTTAATGAATACACCAGGTTATCGACTGCGTGTAAACCAAGGTTTTACTACTTTGTTAACAATTACACCAATTACCCTTGAATGTAATTTCACCCCTGTTTTAATTATTCTAGTGGCTATTAATCCATTCCCGTGTCCGGTTAAATGAACGATTATTCGTACATATAAATACCCCGCCCATCGTGTCCGATTGAGTGTATATGGTAATTTATAGGGACGCCCAATTGTAAATCTTTATATTAACATTAACAAACTTTCATTTAGTTAAACAAATATAAAGCCCATTAATAGCCCATAGTCTAATTTCCACAAGTGTCGTTCTTTTGTCCAAACCCCAATTATGGTACAAAGCCCAATTACCCAATTTTAGTAATTAGCCCAACATCATGATTACTTCGTTTTAAATAAGCATAATAATAACTTAGCTACGAGACATTAATATAAAAAGGTTGAACATAACTTACAATGATTAAAAATAGCGTAGCGTTACACGGACAGAATTTTGACTTACACCCTTACAACATTTGCTAACATACCCTTATTATTAGAATTATAATTGAAATTAAAATATAAATTATAAATATAAATATAAATATATACGATATATTGAGAGAAAGAGATATATTTTTTTTTTGTGTTTAAAACTCGGCAAAAAACTGGCTTTATATAGGACCTGACCAGCATTTTCACTCCATGCGACTCGCATGGATTTTGTGCCTCTGGCCATGCGAGTCGCATGGCCACCCTGGATCCAGCCAAATTGCTTTGTTTTCTTCTTGCCGACGTAATATAATAATAATATATAATATATAATTATATATAATTATATATATATTATATTATATTCTTGTGCATAGTAGACTAGATATTTTTGGTCCGTTGCGTCGGGCGTTTCTTCTTGGCTCAGGTCCCGGTTCTGGATTTTCGGACGTCCTCGCGTACTATTTTATATCGTGTACTTTGCGTCTTGTAACTTGTACTCTTGTTATTTTGAGACGTTCCTCATCAATAATTTGAACCTTTTTGATTGAATCTTGTACTTTTTAGCTTTTTGGACCTTTCCGTCTTCAATTTGTCGAATCTGCCTTTTATCTTCACTTTTTAATATTTAAACGAATAGTGCTTGTAAATCGAACAATATCAACTAAAATTTTGTCTTTCTTGGGGAATAAAATGCGATTGGGGATTCGAACCATAGTCAAAAGAGTTTTCCCATACGGAACGATAGAATTAATAAATTCAAATGGGATTGAATTTAAAGTTAATGGTCACAGAGTTAAACATTACATACATGGTCCGATGGAAGTCGACAACGAAGTTAATCACAATTTCGACACCACAGCTAACTAAGTGTGGGGAAAATCAAGTCTTTAAAGGATAATATGTATTTCTGTTAGAGTTAGATTGTCTATTTTCGTGTAGTTCTCGAAAATGGAACCCGAATGGTCTTTCCCTAGCAGACCCTAAAGAACTAGTCTTCTCCCCCCATTCTGAAATTTTTTTTTTTTTATTAGGTTTTTACAAAATGAAGACTGCCTGTGAACTAAACCATGGTCTAATGCTACACGCTTTGATCACTAAACGTAATAATGACATACTACCGAGCGAATTAGTATCAGTAATCAGAGAAAGAATGGACGGAGTTAGAAAAGAATCCAGATGCGAAGATAATAAGTTACAAGAAGAAACGCCCGACGCAACGGACCAAAAATATCTAGTCTACTATGCACAAGAATATAATATAATATATATATAATTATATATTATATATTATTATTATTATATTACGTCGGCAAGAAGAAAACAAAGCAATTTGGCTGGATCCAAGGTGGCCATGCGACTCGCATGGCCAGAGGCACAAAATCCATGCGAGTCGCATGGAGTGAAAATGCTGGTCAGGTCCTATATAAAGCCAGTTTTCTGCCGAGTTTTAAACACACAAAAAAAATATATCTCTTTCTCTCAATATATCGTATATATTTATATTTATATTTATAATTTATATTTTAATTTCAATTATAATTCTAATAATAAGGGTATGTTAGCAAATGTTGTAAGGGTGTAAGTCAAAATTCTGTCCGTGTAACGCTACGCTATTTTTAATCATTGTAAGTTATGTTCAACCTTTTTATATTAATGTCTCGTAGCTAAGTTATTATTATGCTTATTTAAAACGAAGTAATCATGATGTTGGGCTAATTACTAAAATTGGGTAATTGGGCTTTGTACCATAATTGGGGTTTGGACAAAAGAATGACACTTGTGGAAATTAGACTATGGGCTATTAATGGGCTTTATATTTGTTTAACTAAATGAAAGTTTGTTAATGTTAATATAAAGATTTACAATTGGGCGTCCCTATAAATTACCATATACACTCAATCGGACACGATGGGCGGGGTATTTATATGTACGAATAATCGTTCATTTAACCGGACACGGGAATGGATTAATAGCCACTAGAATAATTAAAACAGGGGTGAAATTACATTCAAGGGTAATTGGTGTAATTGTTAACAAAGTAGTAAAACCTTGGTTTACACGCAGTCGATAATCTGGTGTATTCATTAAACAAAGTATTAAAACCTTGTTACAATTCGAATCCCCAATTAGTTGGAATATTTAACTTCGGGTATAATAATAATTTGACGAGGACACTCGCATTTTATATTTATGACTGATGGACTGTTATGGACAAAAACCAGACGGACAGATTAAATAATCCAGGACAAAGTACAATTAACCCATGGGCATAAAACTAAAATCAACACGTCGAACATCATGATTACGGAAGTTTAAATAAGCATAATTCTTTTATTTCATATTTAATTTCCTTTATTTTATATTTAATTGCACTTCTAATTATCGCATTTTTATTGTTAATTTATTTTATCGCACTTTTAATTATCGTACTCTTTAATTATCGCAAGTTTATTTTATCGCACTTTTATTATTCGCAATTTCATTATTGTTATTTACTTTACGCTTTAATTTAAGTCTTTTATTTATTTAATATTTTACATTAGGTTTTAACTGCGACTAAAGTTTTAAAATCGACAAACCGGTCATTAAACGGTAAAAACCCCCTTTTTATAATAATAATATTACTTATATATATATTTGTATTTTTATAAAAGTAAACTAATATAGCGTTGAGCTTTGTTTAAAGATTTCCCTGTGGAACGAACCGGACTTACTAAAAACTACACTACTTTACGATTAGGTACACTGCCTATAAGTGTTGTAGCAAGGTTTAAGTATATCCATTCTATAAATAAATAAATATCTTGTGTAAAATTGTATCGTATTTAATATTTTTTCCTTGTAAAAATTAATAGTATTTTATACCCCTCTGCTTTGACATCAAGTATTTTTGGCGCCGCTGCCGGGGAAACGCCGAAGCGAAACGTCAATATAAAAAAATTTATTAAGTCTTAATTAGTTTTTATAATAAATATATATTTTTAATTAAAAAATATATAAAAATTTAAAATCTATTAAAACCCAAAAAAAAAAAATATATTAAAATCTATTTTTAAGTTTTTTTTATTATTTATAAAATTATAAAGTATTATTTTTTAGTTTTTTTTTAAATTAATTTTTTATTTAAATTATATATATATTTTATTTTAAATTTAAAACAGAAAATATTAATACAATTAATAAATATTTAAAATATTACGAACTGAACCTGTTGTTTGAACCCCCATTTGAACCGGCTCAGCAGGTCATGCGACTCGCATGACCTTTTCCCCTGAATCCAGGCGAGTCGCATGAGGGGTCTGACAAGGCCACAAACTTACCCTAAAAACGCATTTATTACGCGTATTAATTTATTATTATTAATTAAACCCTAATCTTATTATTATTATTATAATTAAGTTTTTAGTTTATTTTATTTATATTACTTTTAAACTAGTTTTATTTATTATAAACTTAATACTTTTATTATAAAATATAAAAATAATATTTTTATAAAAATTGTACTTTTTACAACTTTTTGTATATTTTTATATTTTGTCCCTTTTTAATCGTTGTAGCGTAATATTTGTATTTTTTAGCTCATATTTAATTTTAAACTCAGTTTTTGCTATAGTTATTTTTACTCCTAGATTTTTAGGCTTTGCCGTAGAATTCCTTAAGTGCTTTTTCTTTAGACTAAGATTTAGGTGCTTTAGAATTTTGCGACGCCTTTTTAAGTTTTAGTTTCTTTTTAAGTTATTTCCATTTGGGATTTAGTTTTTCCTGTAAGCCTTAATATTTTTAGACGACCTTTTACTATGTATCAATTATCATTCCAATTAGTAATTTCAATTTGCGATTATAATTTTAAGTTAGTTGTAGTAATAAGGTTAGGTTAGTCAAGTATTTTTAAGTTTTATAAGTTTCTTTTATTTTTCCGTCACCTTTTATTTTTCAACCATTTTTCTTTTTCGACCTTTTTCGACGAGCTCTTTTTCTTTCTTATTTCTCGCTATTCTAGTTTTAGGACATAGATTTTTATTCTACTTCTTATCTAAATTTCTTAAAATTACGAAAATTTATTTTAAGTGGTTAAATTAATAGACATCAAAATTTTCTGGTTCGTAGTAATAGTTGGATTTGTACGTGGACCGGGTTATTGGAGCCAAACAGTCCTCAATTATATTGAGACCAAACGAATCCTGCCCCTCTGCTGCATCTTTTGGCTATTCGAAACGTGGGCAAAATCAGAAAAGTCTATTGATTAGATAACTTATTATAATTTTTCTTTCCTTTTTAAAACTAATAGGATATTCAGTGAATGCACCGAGCAAGACGTTCACCACCTTTTGTACGTTCACCACCTGTAACTAGATCAAGACATTTAGCAAATATAACCGCCGTTGATTTTTCTTTAGAATCGTCATCCAGTCGACCAAGAACTTCAGTTCAAATTTCCAATAATCCATTTTTTGAACCCGACCTCACAATTGAGAATCCGGAGAATATTCAGGAACGGTTCGTAGATCCTGAACCACTAAACTTTCCTCCGGAGCCACCAATCATTCAAACAGAGATTGTTGAGGAACGAACCATTAAATCAGAATCATCTAGTGATACCGATTCAACAAATTCAATTATGGAGAATCTGGAACCTTTAAGTATGGAAGACCGAATGAGAGCTAAACGCACTGGCCAAGGTCACGCAATTACTCATCCAGATATTAATGCGCCAGATTATGAAATCAAAGGACAAATTCTACACATGGTGACTAATCAATGCCAATTTAGTGGTGCGCCGAAGGAAGATCCAAATGAACATCTACGTACCTTTAATAGGATCTGCACACTATTTAAAATCCGAGAAGTTGAGGATGAACAGATATATCTCATGTTATTTCCTTGGACTTTAAAGGGAGAAGCCAAAGATTGGTTGGAATCGTTACCTGAAGGGGCGATTGATACATGGGATGTTTTAGTTGACAAATTTCTTAAACAATTCTTTCCTGCATCTAAAGCCGTAAGACTTCAAGCAGAAATTGTTACGTTTACACAGAAACCAAATGAAACTCTATATGAGGCGTGGACTAGATATGGAAAGTTGTTAAGAGGATGTCCGCAACATGGTTTAGACACCTGCCAAATAGTACAAATATTCTACCAAGGATGCGACATCACTACAAGAAAAGACATAGATATAGCAGCTGGTGGTTCTATTATGAAGAAAACCGAAACTGATGCTTACAAAATTATTGATAACACTGCTTCCCACTCACATGAGTGGCACCAAGAAAAAGACATCATTAGATCATCTAAAGCAGCTAGAGCCGATTCTAGCCATGACTTAGATTCCATTTCCGCAAAGATAGATGCTGTGGAGAGACGAATGGAAAAGATGACTAAGGATATTCACTCAATACGAATTAGTTGTGAGCAGTGTGGAGGACCACATTTGACAAAAGATTGTCTCAGTATTGAATTAACAATGGAACAAAGAGAGAATATTTCATACATAAACCAAAGGCCTGGAAATAATTATCAGAATAATTATCAACCGCCAAGACCGATTTACAATCAAAACCAGAATTATAACCGAAATATTCCATACAACAACCAACAAGGTCCTAGCAATCAACAAGTATCCAATAATACTTACAATCAGCAAAGACCTAATTTTCAAAACAAACCACCACAACAAACCGATGATAAAAAGCCGAATTTAGAAGATATGATGACGAAGCTAGTTGAAACTCAAACGCAGTTTTTCACGTCTCAGAAACAAACTAATGAACAAAATGCTCAAGCATTTAGAAATCAACAAGCTTCTATTCAAAATCTGGAACAAGAAGTAAGTAACCTAGCAAGGTTAATAGGTGAAAGAAAACCGGGAAGTCTACCTAGTGATACAAATGCTAACCCCCGGAATGAAACAGCTAAAGCTATTACCACAAGAAGTGGTACAACACTTAAACCACCGGAAATACCTGTAACTTCTGATGAAACCATTCCTACTCCACAAGAACCACAACCTGAACAAGAAAAGGAAAAAGAACCGGTAGTTGAAAAGGTTAATGAAGATAACACAGTTAAGGCTAAACCTTATGTTAAACCATACCAACCACCACTTCCTTACCCGAGTAAAATGAAGAAAGAGAAACTTGAAGCCGAGCAATCCAAATTCTTGGATATGTTTAAACAGATAAATGTAAATCTTCCTTTCATTGATGTAATTTCAGGAATGCCTAGATATGCTAAATTCTTGAAAGATCTAATCTCAAATAGAAAGAAAATGGAAGAACTCTCGGCTGTTACTATGAATGCTAATTGTTCAGCAGTGCTGTTAAATAAGATACCAGAAAAACTATCTGATCCAGGAAGTTTCACAATTCCATGTTTTCTGGGTAGTCTTAGTTCAATAGAAGCATTGGCAGACTTAGGTGCTAGTATAAATCTAATGCCGTATTCACTATACACTAAACTAGACCTTGGAGAATTGAAACCAACAAGAATAAGCATACAACTAGCCGATAGATCAATAAAATATCCTAGAGGGATAATGGAGAACATGCTAGTTAAAGTTGGTACTTTAGTATTTCCAGTAGATTTTGTTGTTTTGGACATGGAAGAAGATTCTCAAGTTCCTCTCATATTAGGAAGACCATTCTTAAACACGGCTAAAGCAATGATAGACGTGTTTGGTAAGAAACTGACCCTAAGTATAGAGGATGAGAGTGTTACCTTTTCAGTTGATAGAGCAATGCAACAACCACAATCTGCAGATGATACATGTTATTATATTCAAACTATAGATGCACATGCAGAATTATTAGAAGAATTTCCAGAATTACAAGGAACAGGAGAATGTTCTTTAGGAGAAGGTAATGAACCAATTGATGAAGCTGAAATGTTAGCTACACTTATAGCTAATGGATATCAACCAACAACAGAAGAAATTCAAATGCTAAAAGAAGAAGACAGATATCGATATAAATCATCGATAGAAGAACCTCCGAAATTAGAGTTAAAGCCACTTCCAAACCATTTGGAATACGCTTATTTACATGGTGAATCTGAATTACCTGTAATAATATCGTCTTCTCTTACTGAAAATGAGAAATCACAACTCATTTCTGTGTTGAAAGCTCATAAACCAGCCATTGCATGGAAGATTCATGATATTAAAGGAATAAGTCCTTCGTATTGCACACATAAAATCCTTATGGAAGAAGGTCATAAAACGTATGTGCAACGCCAACGAAGACTAAATCCTAATATGCAAGATGTAGTTAAGAAAGAGATTATTAAACTGCTAGATGCAGGTTTGATATATCCAATTTCTGATAGTCCATGGGTAAGCCCAGTTCAATGCGTACCTAAGAAGGGTGGCATGACTGTCATTACAAATGAGAAAAATGAGCTTATTCCTACTAGGACTGTAACAGGATGGCGTGTATGTATTGATTATAGAAAATTAAATGACGCCACCAGAAAAGATCACTTTCCCTTACCTTTCATAGATCAAATGTTGGAAAGATTAGCCGGAAATAGCTACTATTGTTTTCTAGATGGATTTTCCGGATATTTTCAAATTCCAATAGCACCCGAGGACCAAGAGAAAACCACATTCACGTGCCCTTATGGTACTTTTGCTTACAAACGCATGCCATTTGGACTTTGTAACGCCCCTGCAACCTTTCAAAGGTGTATGATGGCGATTTTTCACGACATGATAGAAGAATGCATGGAAGTATTCATGGATGACTTTTCAGTCTTCGGTGATACATTTAAATCATGTCTAGTTAATCTGGAACGAATGCTAATTAGATGCGAACAATCAAATCTAGTACTTAATTGGGAGAAATGCCATTTCATGGTTAAAGAAGGCATCGTTCTTGGACATAAAATTTCAAAAGAAGGAATTGAAGTGGATAGAGCTAAAGTAGATGTAATTGCTAAACTTCCACATCCCACAAATGTTAGAGGAGTTAGGAGTTTTCTAGGGCACGCCGGTTTTTACCGACGTTTCATAAAAGATTTTTCTAAAATTGCCACTCCTATGAATAAACTCCTAGAAAAGGATGCGCCATTCATCTTTTCAGATGAGTGTATCAAATCTTTTAATATTCTTAAAGAGAAACTCACTAATGCACCGATCATGATAACACCAAATTGGAATCTACCATTTGAACTAATGTGCGATGCAAGTGATTTTGCAATGGGAGCCGTTTTAGGACAAAGGATTGAAAAACGATTTCAACCTATATATTATGCTAGTAAGACGTTACAAGGAGCACAAACGAACTATACAACTACTGAAAAAGAACTCCTTGCTATTGTCTTTGCTTTTGACAAATTTCGTTCATATCTCGTTCTAGCAAAAACGGTGGTCTATACCGACCATTCTGCTCTTAGATACCTATTTTCAAAACAAGATGCTAAACCAAGATTAATCCGTTGGATCTTACTCTTACAAGAGTTTGATATTGAAATCCGAGATAAAAGAGGAGCAGAAAATCTCGCCGCTGATCATCTTTCTCGTCTTGAAAATCCCGAATTAGAAGTTCTAAATGAATCGGCCATACAAGACAACTTTCCTGATGAATATCTATTGAAGATAGATTATAAAGAAATCCCATGGTTTGCAGACTATGCAAACTACTTAGTTTGTGGATTCCTTGAAAAAGGATTATCGTACCAAAGACGAAAGAAATTCTTCAGTGATATAAAACACTATTTCTGGGAAGATCCACATCTGTTTAAAAGTTGTCCCGATGGAATAATACGCCGATGTGTATTTGGAGATGAAGCTAGTAAAATTTTAAACCATTGTCACACAGGACCAACAGGAGGGCATTATGGGCCTCAACTAACAGCAAGAAAAGTTTATGAAGCTGGATTCTATTGGCCTACAATTTACAAAGACGCACACCTTCTTTGAAAATCCTGTGATGCATGTCAAAGGGCCGGAAAAATAAGTCAACGTGATGAAATGCCACAAAATGTCATCCAAGTATGTGAAGTATTTGACATTTGGGGTATTGACTTTATGGGTCCATTTCCAAAATCTCATAATAATCTATATATACTCGTAGCCATTGATTATGTATCTAAATGGGCGGAAGCACAAGCTCTCCCAACTAACGATGCACGAGTTGTAGTCAACTTTTTAAAACGTCTTTTTGCAAGGTTTGGAACACCGAAAGCTTTAATAAGTGATCGGGGTACTCATTTCTGTAATAATCAACTTGAGAAAGTTCTTAAAAGATATGGAGTAACTCATAAAATCTCCACCGCATATCATCCACAAACAAGTGGACAAGTTGAAAATACCAACCGAGCTTTAAAACGTATTCTAGAGAAAACCGTAGGATCAAATCCGAAGGAATGGTCCATTAAATTGGAGGATGCACTCTGGGCTTTTAGAACAGCCTACAAAACTCCAATTGGAACCACACCTTTTAGACTTGTTTATGGAAAAGCATGTCATCTTCTAGTAGAAATTGAACACAAAGCATTTTGGGCTTTGAAGACATGTAATCTTGATTTACATGAAGCCGGACGTCTACGATTAAGTCAACTAAATGAATTAGAAGAATTAAGACATGAAGCATACGAAAATTCATTAATCTATAAAGAAAGAACGAAGAAATGGCATGATAAAAGAATCAGAAGTTCAAAAGAATTTAAAGAAGGAGACAGAGTTCTTCTTTTCAATTCACGATTCAAGCTATTTCCTGGAAAATTGAAATCAAGATGGTCTGGACCATTCATAGTCAAAAGAGTTTTCCCATACGGAACGATAGAATTAATAAATTCAAATGGGATTGAATTTAAAGTTAATGGTCACAGAGTTAAACATTACATACATGGTCCGATGGAAGTCGACAACGAAGTTAATCACAATTTCGACACCACAGCTAACTAAGTGTGGGGAAAATCAAGTCTTTAAAGGATAATATGTATTTCTGTTAGAGTTAGATTGTCTGTTTTCGTGTAGTTCTCGAAAATGGAACCCGAATGGTTTTTCCCTAGCAGACCCTAAAGAACTAGTCTTCTCCCCCCATTCTGAATTTTTATTTTTTTTATTAGGTTTTTACAAAATGAAGACTGCCTGTGAACTAAACCATGGTCTAATGCTACACGCTTTGATCACTAAACGTAATAATGACATACTACCGAGCGAATTAGTATCAGTAATCAGAGAAAGAATGGACGGAGTTAGAAAAGAATCCAGATGCGAAGATAATAAGTTACAATTTGGTAAAGGAAAATCAAAATCCGCAGCGAAAAGAAGAGCACGACACCTAGAAAGATGTCACAAATGCGGAAAATGGTCACATGGAGGTAAATGTTCAAATAATCAAACCTATTCAAATACCGAATTTGTTACTTTATGCAGAGACGGACCGTTCATATGTTTAGAAGAAAAGACACTGAATGCTCAAGGTTACGCCTATGTAGCTATGGAAAACCAATTAAACCGACTATCTTATGAATGTGATAGATCATATAACTAAGAAATGTATTTCACAGGTATGTCTGTACAGTTTTTATTTTTATTTTTATTTTTAACCTTTTGATAATAAACGCTAATTTGTTCGCTAAAAAGTATTAAATTGATATTGAATAAAATTAGGTTTGGCGACCGAAATTATTGATATCATTTAAAAATTTATTACATCACTGCGAAATTTAACGTTTATTCTTAAGGTATAAATATCTTTAAACAATCAACCCAAAATATTTCAAAAATTCGTCATGAGTTAAATTAGGTCTTGGAACCGAAATTACTTTACTGAAAAGAGGGGCGCATATTTTTGATAATATTTGATTGATTAAAGTGGGATAAAAATACAAAAAGATTTTTAAATTTATTTTTACCATATTTTTAAAATTAATATTTAAATCTTAAATTAATATTGTAAACTTTGTAAAAACAATATATTTAAAATTGTAAATATTTGAAAAATTAATATAAGTTTGATATGAATTTATAAATTTTTAAATTAAGTTTGGTGTGAAATTTTAATTTTTAAAATATAAATTTTTAATTTTATGCATTTCAAATTTTAAGTTTGGTATGAATTTTTAATATTAATTTTGAATTTTATATTTAAGTTGTGTGAATTTAAAAACAAAAATTTACTTTATCTCATTAAGTTAAGAATATGATTTTTAAAATTCGTCGTGAGTTGAAGACTAGACCGTTGAGTCGAAATTGCTTTACCCGATGGAGGGACGAGAATTTTTATTATCATTATTTTTAATCTTATTGATTTAAAGTATGCCAAAAAAAAAAATTAATTAAAAAAATCCAAAAATCTTTACTGTTAAAACCGCACTTTAAAAATGACAAATTTTAAAATTTTGTCGAGGGACGGACTAGAGCATCGTCCCGAAACGACCTCGTTTTAAAAAGAAACAAAATTTTTAAAAATTTTATTTAATTAATGTTTTAAAAAGTATAAGATTTTATAAAAAAAAAAAAAAATACCTGAAATTGAACCCCATGCGACTCGCATGGGGATTGGGCATCATTCCATGCGACTCGCATGGAAACAGAAATCTGGCCATATACAAAATTTCCAGTCGCTGGTATTCTGTCACAATAACACACACAAACACATACGAAAACCTCCCAAACTCTCTCAATTTTTCACCAATTTTCACCAAATTTCTTGCAAAAATTTCACAGTAATCATGCCTAGATTCAGTAGGTTCAACCCCTTCAGGAACACGGTAAAGATTTCACCCCTAATCTCTTTAAATTCGAATTATTGTGTTCTTGAGCTATAAATTTTATATTTTGATTTTGTTAAATTCTAGTGTAATTAGACTTAAATTGTTGTTATATTATGCATGAATATCCTAGATTGAAGCTATTTAACATGGATTGAAGCTAAAAACTTCAAATTTTTAAGAATCTAGGGTTTGTGTTCTTGAGTAATTTGGGGCTTTTTGATATAAACAGGTTATGGCCGATTTTTGTCATGAATTGTTGCTAAATTAAGTAGTGTAACATGTTTAGGTAGTTAATTGATCCAAACTTTGAGCCTAAACATGTTTTTGAGAATTAAAGTAGACTTTTTAAGTCTAAAAAAATTCATGAACTTGGATAATTTGATGTAAAGGCCAATTTAAACTTGTTTAATTGCTAGTAGTGATTAGTTTGGCATATAATTTGAGATGAATGATTAAAAACTTGATGAACATTTTCTTATGTACTTATTTGAAAAAGTGTAGACTTGACGAAATATGAAAATGAACATGAGTTTGATTTGAATGCCATGTAATAAGTGTTTAATTGCTATAATGATTATTGTTGACATGTTTAAGAGTTTAAATGTGATAAAACATTGTATACATTTTCGTATGTAAAAGTGTAGAATTATTATTGTTAGGAAAATATGTATAAAATGTGTTATGAATTGAACATGTCATCATAATTGTTTCAAGTTATTATTTTGCTAACACTAATGCATATTTGGATGCACAATTTTTGTGTTTAATGTGTTTTGCAAAGAAATACAGATACGGACGGTGCATCATCGTCCAGACAACCAGAGCCCGAACCGGAAATGTTTAATGAACAAGAACAACAAGTGCAAGAAGAAGAAGAACAACATGAGGATCAACATATTCCATATCACGATCAAGATCAATTATTCATGAATCAGTTTCGTCAATTCGCTCCACATCAAATGATTCTGAGCTCAGACATTAATGAAGATCAATTACACCCAAATCTGAGATTTGATCGATGTTGGATAGAGTATCCAGATTATCAAAAGAACATGCACATTCTCTACTTTAAGGGTGTTGAAATGCCCAGGGCAATTGACTGGGTACCTTTGGAAACAGTTGACCTTGCCGAACCGATTCGGGAATTATTGGTGCAAAGGTATGGTAATTCTCAGTTTAACGATTGGATGCGCCTATTTTCCATTCGTAGAACCATATATAGGGAATGGTGTATAGAATTACTTAGTACTATTAAGTTAAACAGTGCTGTTAGGAGGTTAGATGATAGAAGCTTTATTAGATTTCTATTAGGTGGACGCATGTACAGAATGTCCATGATAGATTTAGCCAGGGCCTTACAGATTTACACCCCTACTGAACTTTTGAGCCCAGACTGTAATGGCCTGATTGCCCAAGGAGAAAGGGTAGATAGGGAATTTAATGTTAACGCCGTCTGGAGGCGTATGTCCCATTTTAATGAGTTTCAAGCTGGTGGGGGACATACATACTTAGATATTGATAGAGCTGAACTCCGGGTGATACATCGATTCTTAGCAAACACAATTACACAAAGGGGTAAGAATAAGGAGAAATTGACTTTAAATGATTTATTCTACCTTAAGTGTATTAGAGACCCGAGGAGTTTCGTTAACATTCCCTATTGTGTTGGTTATTATCTATCTAATGTAGTTGGGGGGATGAAATCGGGGAGTATTATAGGTGGTGGTATTTTCATTACTCTCATTGGAGAGTATTTAGGTGTTGACAAGAACCGAGGGGGTCCAATGGTAGAAATAGAGGACGAAGGTGAAACTATAAGTTCACACGTCTATCAGGGTGCAAAGGTTTTATTGATGAGACGTAATCGGGTATATCGATACGAGGGACCTCAGCGACAGGTGGAAAGAGGTTCGGATGACGAAATGGAGGAGGCGAACAACATTATGGAAGTTGTTCGGGAGACTGCTCTTGATTTAGGCATTCGTATGGAGGAAGAATACATGACGAACGATGATAGGCATATGCAGTACGAGGCGTGGCAACGCCGGAATGATTACGAGCATTCCCGGCAACGAGAGCATCACCGATGGGATTATCATCAGCGCCAAATCATAAGCCGGCTGCAGCCTAATGAGATTTATTATCCGACCCGACCCGCATTCTATCCTGCACACCAGCCAGAAATGAGACCGCCCTATGACTTATATGATTATGACGCAGCATACCAGTTCACCTATCAACAGCCATGGAACCCTGATCCGAACATGAATTGGGATCCCTATCCTAATTATCCTCATAACCCACCTCCTGATCAGTAGAGATAAGTTGGTAATTTATATTTTTATTATTTTAAACACTTAACATTTTAATTACATTTATGTAATGTTTGATATTTCTATTATTATTGTGTACTAATATTTTTCTTATAGTTTGAAAGTGGGATGCCAAAGTTCCATTTCAAATTGCATGTATGACTATATTTGTATTGTATGTATTTTATGTTATGCACAAAACAGGATAAAACAACGCGTTTTCAAAGACTGGCATTAAGTTCAGCAAAAGCAAGTAATTTTGACGACAAGATGCAAAATATATGTGAAATAACAACAAGACGGAATGAACAAATGACGTGCACCATTTATCATTCAACAATCAAACGACAATATGTTTGAAACTTTGGTAAAATTTAATCATTTTTCTACGCTAATAACCCTCAATAATTTAAATAGTTTCTGATTTCTTGCAAATGAGGGCATTGCAAGATCTTAAGTGTGGGAAGGGGTTAAATTCTTTCGGATTTTAAAATTTTTATTTTATACACTTGGTTACCATTAAAAATACTAGTAAAGCAGTAGTTGTATTAGAATCTAGTGCTCTCCGATAACAAGGAACAGCCTTAGTCTTATATACTAACTACCCACTTCTAGTAAATTTTTCAAAATTTTTAACAAAATGAATTCAAAATCATGTTTATACATATTTATGAACGATGAAAACTAGGTCATTGAGCCGAAATTATCGTTACCTCGGAAAGGACATAAATTGAGAAACAACCAAAATGTTAGAATTAATTTAATAAGAATGGAATAGAAGAGAAAAAGGCAAAGAAAAACATAAATAAAAGCCAAGTGTGAGAAAAGTTTACCAAGTCATTCAAAACATATATCACATATTTTTGTACAAACAATTGAAAATACTTTTGTTTTGAACGATAATCAACTGTTTTATCCAATGAAACTATCAAAGAGAGATGGATCTACACGATGAATCAATTCCATCATTAAAAGGAAGTAAAGTCTTCCGAAAAAGACACGCGCTTCTTGATTTAGGTCATGAAGTTGTCGTCCAGACCAGCTGTAGGTTGACGAAAAATCTAGAAAAGTCATCTCTAAAATCAGCAGGAAATCCACGGACCTCAGCATTAAACAGGGTCGCCAAGTGGTCAGATTTATCCTAACCATGAGAAGGATTTATCTCGTACAATGGGGGGGCACCATGCAAATTAGCTGGATAAGACTAATGAATCAGATCCCCAGAAAGGATAATCTCCTTAAAGATTAAAAATCAGCTTTTAAGACTGATATTACTCAATCCTTGAGATTGACCTTAAAGATTGAGAATTCAAACTCATGGAATTCAATGATATCTAAACTCGAGCTTGAACGAGAAAATATTTTGATCAAAATTACAAACCAATTTGTTTTCTGAAAATCCATTTTCAATGCGTTCATTACCATTGAACGTAAAATCCTAGGAATTCACCTGGAATTCATTAGGTCACCTGAACCAAATCGGGTGTCAACCGTAAGAACGGTGGTTGCATAGCATGGTCGGAGACAGGACCTTGTGCCAGACCGAAAAATTATAGGATGATCTTTACTATTGCTCCTACCAAGGATAGTTCTAGCATCCGACACGTTAAAAAGACCATAATCATCTGCATGTCACTGGGCATTGCCTTAACAGTTTCTTGTTCATCGCTTTCCTTTACAACCGGATGGTAGTTTACCGAAAGGTAATATACGGAACAAGTAAACTGGATGTGTGCTTTCCGATACAGGATAGCAGTGGATTACACGAGCCTAAAAGTTTTAGCCAAAATATTGATCCACAGATATATTTTGCAACACCAATGATGGATCAAATCAGAAAACTTGTCTAGGGTAAAATCTAGCTTGAATTTTCAAAAGATCAAATATTTTCATAAAGATCCAATTTCCTTAAGGATCTAAATTTTTATAGTCATGTGGGACTGTAAACCACCTTTCAAATGTGCACTTTGCTTTGGAAACCGAAAGTAAATCGGCTATTTGATTGCAAGTGTCGTTGACCTAAACCCGAGGCAACTATAAAAGACACACCCACCTTTAAACCACATCGTTATTATCATTGTTTATACCGCTGTATTGAAGTCACTTATGTACAAAGTGTGAAGAATAAAGAAGTGATTCAAGTGTTTCAAGACTATATTGCTTGAGGACAAGCAACGCTTAAGTGTGGGAATATTGATAAGGCTAAAAATGAACACATATTTTACAGCATTATTCCCCAAGAAAGACAAAATTTTAGTTGATATTGTTCGATTTACAAGCAGTATTCGTTTAAATATTAAAAAGTGAAGATAAAAGGCAGATTCGACAAATTGAAGACGGAAAGGTCCAAAAAGCTAAAAAGTACAAGATTCAATCAAAAAGGTTCAAATTATTGATGAGGAACGTCTCAAAATAACAAGAGTACAAGTTACAAGACGCAAAGTACACGATATAAAATAGTACGCGAGGACGTCCGAAAATCCGGAACCAGGACCTGAGCCAAGAAGAAACGCCCGACGCAACGGACCAAAAATATCTAGTCTACTATGCACAAGAATATAATATAATATATATATAATTATATATTATATATTATTATTATTATATTACGTCGGCAAGAAGAAAACAAAGCAATTTGGCTGGATCCAAGGTGGCCATGCGACTCGCATGGCCAGAGGCACAAAATCCATGCGAGTCGCATGGAGTGAAAATGCTGGTCAGGTCCTATATAAAGCCAGTTTTCTGCCGAGTTTTAAACACACAAAAAAAATATATCTCTTTCTCTCAATATATCGTATATATTTATATTTATATTTATAATTTATATTTTAATTTCAATTATAATTCTAATAATAAGGGTATGTTAGCAAATGTTGTAAGGGTGTAAGTCAAAATTCTGTCCGTGTAACGCTACGCTATTTTTAATCATTGTAAGTTATGTTCAACCTTTTTATATTAATGTCTCGTAGCTAAGTTATTATTATGCTTATTTAAAACGAAGTAATCATGATGTTGGGCTAATTACTAAAATTGGGTAATTGGGCTTTGTACCATAATTGGGGTTTGGACAAAAGAACGACACTTGTGGAAATTAGACTATGGGCTATTAATGGGCTTTATATTTGTTTAACTAAATGAAAGTTTGTTAATGTTAATATAAAGATTTACAATTGGGCGTCCCTATAAATTACCATATACACTCAATCGGACACGATGGGCGGGGTATTTATATGTACGAATAATCGTTCATTTAACCGGACACGGGAATGGATTAATAGCCACTAGAATAATTAAAACAGGGGTGAAATTACATTCAAGGGTAATTGGTGTAATTGTTAACAAAGTAGTAAAACCTTGGTTTACACGCAGTCGATAACCTGGTGTATTCATTAAACAAAGTATTAAAACCTTGTTACAATTCGAATCCCCAATTAGTTGGAATATTTAACTTCGGGTATAATAATAATTTGACGAGGACACTCGCATTTTATATTTATGACTGATGGACTGTTATGGACAAAAACCAGACGGACAGATTAAATAATCCAGGACAAAGGACAATTAACCCATGGGCATAAAACTAAAATCAACACATCGAACATCATGATTACGGAAGTTTAAATAAGCATAATTCTTTTATTTCATATTTAATTTCCTTTATTTTATATTTAATTGCACTTCTAATTATCGCATTTTTATTGTTAATTTATTTTATCGCACTTTTAATTATCGTACTCTTTAATTATCGCAAGTTTATTTTATCGCACTTTTATTATTCGCAATTTCATTATTGTTATTTACTTTACGCTTTAATTTAAGTCTTTTATTTATTTAATATTTTACATTAGGTTTTAACTGCGACTAAAGTTTTAAAATCGACAAACCGGTCATTAAACGGTAAAAACCCCCTTTTTATAATAATAATATTACTTATATATATATTTGTATTTTTATAAAAGTAAACTAATATAGCGTTGAGCTTTGTTTAAAGATTTCCCTGTGGAACGAACCGGACTTACTAAAAACTACACTACTTTACGATTAGGTACACTGCCTATAAGTGTTGTAGTAAGGTTTAAGTATATCCATTCTATAAATAAATAAATATCTTGTGTAAAATTGTATCGTATTTAATATTTTTTCCTTGTAAAAATTAATAGTATTTTATACCCCGGCAGCGGCGCCAAAAATACTTGATGTCAAAGCAGAGGGGTATAAAATACTATTAATTTTTACAAGGAAAAAAATATTAAATACGATACAATTTTACACAAGATATTTATTTATTTATAGAATGGATATACTTAAACCTTGCTACAACACTTATAGGCAGTGTACCTAATCGTAAAGTAGTGTAGTTTTTAGTAAGTCCGGTTCGTTCCACAGGGAAATCTTTAAACAAAGCTCAACGCTATATTAGTTTACTTTTATAAAAATACAAATATATATATAAGTAATATTATTATTATAAAAAGGGGGTTTTTACCGTTTAATGACCGGTTTGTCGATTTTAAAACTTTAGTCGCAGTTAAAACCTAATGTAAAATATTAAATAAATAAAAGACTTAAATTAAAGCGTAAAGTAAATAACAATAATGAAATTGCGAATAATAAAAGTGCGATAAAATAAACTTGCGATAATTAAAGAGTACGATAATTAAAAGTGCGATAAAATAAATTAACAATAAAAATGCGATAATTAGAAGTGCAATTAAATATAAAATAAAGGAAATTAAATATGAAATAAAAGAATTATGCTTATTTAAACTTCCGTAATCATGATGTTCGACGTGTTGATTTTAGTTTTATGCCCATGGGTTAATTGTCCTTTGTCCTGGATTATTTAATCTGTCCGTCTGGTTTTTGTCCATAACAGTCCATCAGTCATAAATATAAAATGCGAGTGTCCTCGTCAAATTATTATTATACCCGAAGTTAAATATTCCAACTAATTGGGGATTCGAATTGTAACAAGGTTTTAATACTTTGTTTAATGAATACACCAGGTTATCGACTGCGTGTAAACCAAGGTTTTACTACTTTGTTAACAATTACACCAATTACCCTTGAATGTAATTTCACCCCTGTTTTAATTATTCTAGTGGCTATTAATCCATTCCCGTGTCCGGTTAAATGAACGATTATTCGTACATATAAATACCCCGCCCATCGTGTCCGATTGAGTGTATATGGTAATTTATAGGGACGCCCAATTGTAAATCTTTATATTAACATTAACAAACTTTCATTTAGTTAAACAAATATAAAGCCCATTAATAGCCCATAGTCTAATTTCCACAAGTGTCGTTCTTTTGTCCAAACCCCAATTATGGTACAAAGCCCAATTACCCAATTTTAGTAATTAGCCCAACATCATGATTACTTCGTTTTAAATAAGCATAATAATAACTTAGCTACGAGACATTAATATAAAAAGGTTGAACATAACTTACAATGATTAAAAATAGCGTAGCGTTACACGGACAGAATTTTGACTTACACCCTTACAACATTTGCTAACATACCCTTATTATTAGAATTATAATTGAAATTAAAATATAAATTATAAATATAAATATAAATATATACGATATATTGAGAGAAAGAGATATATTTTTTTTGTGTGTTTAAAACTCGGCAGAAAACTGGCTTTATATAGGACCTGACCAGCATTTTCACTCCATGCGACTCGCATGGATTTTGTGCCTCTGGCCATGCGAGTCGCATGGCCACCCTGGATCCAGCCAAATTGCTTTGTTTTCTTCTTACCGACGTAATATAATAATAATATATAATATATAATTATATATATATTATATTATATTCTTGTGCATAGTAGACTAGATATTTTTGGTCCGTTGCGTCGGGCGTTTCTTCTTGGCTCAGGTCCCGGTTCCGGATTTTCGGACGTCCTCGCGTACTATTTTATATCGTGTACTTTGCGTCTTGTAACTTGTACTCTTGTTATTTTGAGACGTTCCTCATCAATAATTTGAACCTTTTTGATTGAATCTTGTACTTTTTAGCTTTTTGGACCTTTCCGTCTTCAATTTGTCGAATCTGCCTTTTATCTTCACTTTTTAATATTTAAACGAATAGTGCTTGTAAATCGAACAATATCAACTAAAATTTTGTCTTTCTTGGGGAATAATGCTGTAAAATATGTGTTCATTTTTAGCCTTATCAATATTCCCACACTTAAGCGTTGCTTGTCCTCAAGCAATATAGTCTTGAAACACTTGAATCACTTCTTTATTCTTCACACTTTGTACATAAGTGACTTCAATACAGCGGTATAAACAATGATAGTAACGATGTGGTTTAAAGGTGGGTGTGTCTTTTATAGTTGCCTCGGGTTTAGGTCAACGACACTTGCAATCAAATAGCCGATTTACTTTCGGTTTCCAAAGCAAAGTGCACATTTGAAAGGTGGTTTACAGTCCCACATGACTATAAAAATTTAGATCCTTAAGGAAATTGGATCTTTATGAAAACATTTGATCTTTTGAAAATTCAAGCTAGATTTTACCCTAGACAAGTTTTCTGATTTGATCCATCATCGGTGTTGCAAAATATATCTGTGGATCAATATTTTGGCTAAAACTTTTAGGCTCGTGTAATCCACTGCTATCCCTGTATCGGAAAGCACACATCCAGTTTACTTGTTCCGTATATTACCTTTCGGTAAACTACCGTCCGGTTGTAAAGGAAAGCGATGAACAAGAAACTGTTAAGGCAATGTCCAGTGACATGCAGATGATTATGGTCTTTTTAACGTGTCGGATGCTAGAACTATCCTTGGTAGGAGCAATAGTAAAGATCATCCTATAATTTTTCGGTCTGGCACAAGGTCCTGTCTCCGACCATGCTATGCAACCACCGTTCTTACGGTTGACACCCGATTTGGTTCAGGTGACCTAATGAATTCCAGGTGAATTCCTAGGATTTTACGTTCAATGGTAATGAACGCATTGAAAATGGATTTTCAGAAAACAAATTGGTTTGTAATTTTGATCAAAATATTTTCTCGTTCAAGCTCGAGTTTAGATATCATTGAATTCCATGAGTTTGAATTCTCAATCTTTAAGGTCAATCTCAAGGATTGAGTAATATCAGTCTTAAAAGCTGATTTTTAATCTTTAAGGAGATTATCCTTTCTGGGGATCTGATTCATTAGTCTTATCCAGCTAATTTGCATGGTGCCCCCCCATTGTACGAGATAAATCCTTCTCATGGTTAGGATAAATCTGACCACTTGGCGACCCTGTTTAATGCTGAGGTCCGTGGATTTCCTGCTGATTTTAGAGATGACTTTTCTAGATTTTTCGTCAACCTACAGCTGGTCTGGACGACAACTTCATGACCTAAATCAAGAAGCGCGTGTCTTTTTCGGAAGACTTTACTTCCTTTTAATGATGGAATTGATTCATCGTGTAGATCCATCTCTCTTTGATAGTTTCATTGGATAAAACAGTTGATTATCGTTCAAAACAAAAGTATTTTCAATTGTTTGTACAAAAATATGTGATATATGTTTTGAATGACTTGGTAAACTTTTCCCACACTTGGCTTTTATTTATGTTTTTCTTTGCCTTTTTCTCTTCTATTCCATTCTTATTAAATGAATTCTAACCTTGGTTTGATTTGAAATATATCTCTTTCTCTCAATATATCGTATATATTTATATTTATATTTATAATTTATATTTTAATTTCAATTATAATTCTAATAATAAGGGTATGTTAGCAAATGTTGTAAGGGTGTAAGTCAAAATTCTGTCCGTCTAACGCTACGCTATTTTTAATCATTGTAAGTTATGTTCAACCTTTTTATATTAATGTCTCGTAGCTAAGTTATTATTATGCTTATTTAAAACGAAGTAATCATGATGTTGGGCTAATTACTAAAATTGGGTAATTGGGCTTTGTACCATAATTGGGGTTTGGACAAAAGAACGACACTTGTGGAAATTAGACTATGGGCTATTAATGGGCTTTATATTTGTTTAACTAAATGAAAGTTTGTTAATGTTAATATAAAGATTTACAATTGGGCGTCCCTATAAATTACCATATACACTCAATCGGACACGATGGGCGGGGTATTTATATGTACGAATAATCGTTCATTTAACCGGACACGGGAATGGATTAATAGCCACTAGAATAATTAAAACAGGGGTGAAATTACATTCAAGGGTAATTGGTGTAATTGTTAACAAAGTAGTAAAACCTTGGTTTACACGCAGTCGATAACCTGGTGTATTCATTAAACAAAGTATTAAAACCTTGTTACAATTCGAATCCCCAATTAGTTGGAATATTTAACTTCGGGTATAATAATAATTTTTTAGCCTTATCAATATTCCCACACTTAAGCGTTGCTTGTCCTCAAGCAATATAGTCTTGAAACACTTGAATCACTTCTTTATTCTTCACACTTTGTACATAAGTGACTTCAATACAGCGGTATAAACAATGATAGTAACGATGTGGTTTAAAGGTGGGTGTGTCTTTTATAGTTGCCTCGGGTTTAGGTCAACGACACTTGCAATCAAATAGCCGATTTACTTTCGGTTTCCAAAGCAAAGTGCACATTTGAAAGGTGGTTTACAGTCCCACATGACTATAAAAATTTAGATCCTTAAGGAAATTGGATCTTTATGAAAACATTTGATCTTTTGAAAATTCAAGCTAGATTTTACCCTAGACAAGTTTTCTAATTTGATCCATCATCGGTGTTGCAAAATATATCTGTGGATCAATATTTTGGCTAAAACTTTTAGGCTCGTGTAATCCACTGCTATCCCTGTATCGGAAAGCACACATCCAGTTTACTTGTTCCGTATATTACCTTTCGGTAAACTACCGTCCGGTTGTAAAGGAAAGCGATGAACAAGAAACTGTTAAGGCAATGTCCAGTGACATGCAGATGATTATGGTCTTTTTAACGTGTCGGATGCTAGAACTATCCTTGGAAGGAGCAATAGTAAAGATCATCCTATAATTTTTCGGTCTGGCACAAGGTCCTGTCTCCGACCATGCTATGCAACCACCGTTCTTACGGTTGACACCCGATTTGGTTCAGGTGACCTAATGAATTCCAGGTGAATTCCTAGGATTTTACGTTCAATGGTAATGAACGCATTGAAAATGGATTTTTAGAAAACAAATTGGTTTGTAATTTTGATCAAAATATTTTCTCGTTCAAGCTCGAGTTTAGATATCATTGAATTCCATGAGTTTGAATTCTCAATCTTTAAGGTCAATCTCAAGGATTGAGTAATATCAGTCTTAAAAGCTGATTTTTAATCTTTAAGGAGATTATCCTTTCTGGGGATCTGATTCATTAGTCTTATCCAGCTAATTTGCATGGTGCCCCCCCATTGTACGAGATAAATCCTTCTCATGGTTAGGATAAATCTGACCACTTGGTGACCCTGTTTAATGCTGAGGTCCGTGGATTTCCTGCTGATTTTAGAGATGACTTTTCTAGATTTTTCGTCAACCTACAGCTGGTCTGGACGACAACTTCATGACCTAAATCAAGAAGCGCGTGTCTTTTTTGGAAGACTTTACTTCCTTTTAATGATGGAATTGATTCATCGTGTAGATCCATCTCTCTTTGATAGTTTCATTGGATAAAACAGTTGATTATCGTTCAAAACAAAAGTATTTTCAATTGTTTGTACAAAAATATGTGATATATGTTTTGAATGACTTGGTAAACTTTTCCCACACTTGGCTTTTATTTATGTTTTTCTTTGCCTTTTTCTCTTCTATTCCATTCTTATTAAATGAATTCTAACATTTTGGTTGTTTCTCAATTTATGTCCTTTTCGAGGTAACGATAATTTCGGCTCAATGACCTAGTTTTCATCGTTCATAAATATGTATAAACATGATTTTGAATTCATTTTGTTAAAAATTTTGAAAAATTTACTAGAAGTGGGTAGTTAGTATATAAGACTAGGGCTGTTCCTTGTTATCGGAGAGCACTAGATTCTAATACAACTACTGCTTTACTAGTATTTTTAATGGTAACCAAGTGTATAAAATAAAAATTTTAAAATCCGAAAGAATTTAACCCCTTCCCACACTTAAGATCTTGCAATGCCCTCATTTGCAAGAAATCAGAAACTATTTAAATTATTGAGGGTTATTAGCGTAGAAAAATGATTAAATTTTACCAAAGTTTCAAACATATTGTCGTTTGATTGTTGAATGATAAATGGTGCACGTCATTTGTTCATTCCGTCTTGTTGTTATTTCACATATATTTTGCATCTTGTCGTCAAAATTACTTGCTTTTGCTGAACTTAATGCCAGTCTTTGAAAACGCGTTGTTTTATCCTGTTTTGTGCATAACATAAAATACATACAATACAAATATAATCATACATGCAATTTGAAATGGAACTTTGGCATCCCACTTTCAAACTATAAGAAAAATATTAGTACACAATAATAATAGAAATATCAAACATTACATAAATGTAATTAAAATGTTAAGTGTTTAAAATAATAAAAATATAAATTACCAACTTATCTCTACTGATCAGGAGGTGGGTTATGAGGATAATTAGGATAGGGATCCCAATTCATGTTCGGATCAGGGTTCCATGGCTGTTGATAGGTGAACTGGTATGTTGCGTCATAATCATATAAGTCATAGGGCGGTCTCATTTCTGGCTGGTGTGCAGGATAGAATGCGGGTCGGGTCGGATAATAAATCTCATTAGGCTGCAGCCGGCTTATGATTTGGCGCTGATGATAATCCCATCGGTGATGCTCTCGTTGCCGGGAATGCTCGTAATCATTCCGGCGTTGCCACGCCTCGTACTGCATATGCCTATCATCGTTCGTCATGTATTCTTCCTCCATACGAACGCCTAAATCAAGAGCAGTCTCCCGAACAACTTCCATAATGTTGTTCGCCTCCTCCATTTCGTCATCCGAACCTCTTTCCACCTGTCGCTGAGGTCCCTCGTATCGATATACCCGATTACGTCTCATCAATAAAACCTTTGCACCCTGATAGACGTGTGAACTTATAGTTTCACCTTCGTCCTCTATTTCTACCATTGGACCCCCTCGGTTCTTGTCAACACCTAAATACTCTCCAATGAGAGTAATGAAAATACCACCACCTATAATACTCCCCGATTTCATCCCCCCAACTACATTAGATAGATAATAACCAACACAATAGGGAATGTTAACGAAACTCCTCGGGTCTCTAATACACTTAAGGTAGAATAAATCATTTAAAGTCAATTTCTCCTTATTCTTACCCCTTTGTGTAATTGTGTTTGCTAAGAATCGATGTATCACCCGGAGTTCAGCTCTATCAATATCTAAGTATGTATGTCCCCCACCAGCTTGAAACTCATTAAAATGGGACATACGCCTCCAGACGGCGTTAACATTAAATTCCCTATCTACCCTTTCTCCTTGGGCAATCAGGCCATTACAGTCTGGGCTCAAAAGTTCAGCAAGGGTGTAAATCTGTAAGGCCCTGGCTAAATCTATCATGGACATTCTGTACATGCGTCCACCTAATAGAAATCTAATAAAGCTTCTATCATCTAACCTCCTAACAGCACTGTTTAACTTAATAGTACTAAGTAATTCTATACACCATTCCCTATATATGGTTCTACGAATGGAAAATAGGCGCATCCAATCGTTAAACTGAGAATTACCATACCTTTGCACCAATAATTCCCGAATCGGTTCGGCAAGGTCAACTGTTTCCAAAGGTACCCAGTCAATTGCCCTGGGCATTTCAACACCCTTAAAGTAGAGAATGTGCATGTTCTTTTGATAATCTGGATACTCTATCCAACATCGATCAAATCTCAGATTTGGGTGTAATTGATCTTCATTAATGTCTGAGCTCAGAATCATTTGATGTGGAGCGAATTGACGAAACTGATTCATGAATAATTGATCTTGATCGTGATATGAAATATGTTGATCCTCATGTTGTTCTTCTTCTTCTTGCACTTGTTGTTCTTGTTCATTAAACATTTCCGGTTCGGGCTCTAGTTGTCTGGACGATGATGCACCGTCCGTATCTGTATTTCTCTGCAAAACACATTAAACACAAAAATTGTGCATCCAAATATGCATTAGTGTTAGCAAAATAATAACTTGAAACAATTATGATGACATGTTCAATTCATAACACATTTTATACATATTTTCCTAACAATAATAATTCTACACTTTTACATACGAAAATGTATACAATGTTTTATCACATTTAAACTCTTAAACATGTCAACAATAATCATTATAGCAATTAAACACTTATTACATGGCATTCAAATCAAACTCATGTTCATTTTCATATTTCGTCAAGTCTACACTTTTTCAAATAAGTACATAAGAAAATGTTCATCAAGTTTTTAATCATTCATCTCAAATTATATGCCAAACTAATCACTACTAGCAATTAAACAAGTTTAAATTGGCCTTTACATCAAATTATCCAAGTTCATGAATTTTTTTAGACTTAAAAAGTCTACTTTAATTCTCAAAAACATGTTTAGGCTCAAAGTTTGGATCAATTAACTACCTAAACATGTTACACTACTTAATTTAGCAACAAATCATGACAAAAATCGGCCATAACCAGTTTATATCAAAAAGCCCCAAATTACTCAAGAACACAAACCCTAGATTCTTAAAAATTTGAAGTTTTTAGCTTCAATCCATGTTAAATAGCTTCAATCTAGGATATTCATGCATAATATAACAACAATTTAAGTCTAATTACACTAGAATTTAACAAAATCAAAATATAAAATTTATAGCTCAAGAACACAATAATTCGAATTTAAAGAGATTAGGGGTGAAATCTTTACCGTGTTCCTGAAGGGGTTGAACCTACTGAATCTAGGCATGATTACTGTGAAATTTTTGCAAGAAATTTGGTGAAAATTGGTGAAAAATTGAGAGAGTTTGGGAGGTTTTCGTATGTGTTTGTGTGTGTTATTGTGACAGAATACCAGCGACTGGAAATTTTGTATATGGCCAGATTTCTGTTTCCATGCGAGTCACATGGAATGATGCCCAATCCCCATGCGAGTCGCATGGGGTTCAATTTCAGGTATTTTTTTTTTTTTTTTTTTTTTTTATAAAATCTTATACTTTTTAAAACATTAATTAAATAAAATTTTTAAAAATTTTGTTTCTTTTTAAAACGAGGTCGTTTCGGGACGATGCCCTAGTCCGTCCCTCGACAAAATTTTAAAATTTGTCATTTTTAAAGTGCGGTTTTAACAGTAAAGATTTTTGGATTTTTTTAATTTTTTTTTTGGCATACTTTAAATCAATAAGATTAAAAATAATGATAATAAAAATTCTCGTCCCTCCATCGGGTAAAGCAATTTCGACTCAACGGTCTAGTCTTCAACTCACGACGAATTTTAAAAATCATATTCTTAACTTAATGAGATAAAGTAAATTTTTGTTTTTAAATTCACACAACTTAAATATAAAATTCAAAATTAATATTAAAAATTCACACCAAACTTAAAATTTGAAATGCATAAAATTAAAAATTTATATTTTAAAAATTAAAAATTCACACCAAACTTAATTTAAAAATTTATAAATTCATATCAAACTTATATTAATTTTTCAAATATTTACAATTTTAAATATATTGTTTTTACAAAGTTTACAATATTAATTTAAGATTTAAATATTAATTTTAAAAATATGGTAAAAATAAATTTAAAAATCTTTTTGTCTTTTTATCCCACTTTAATCAATCAAATATTATCAAAAATATGCGCCCCTCTTTTCGGTAAAGTAATTTCGGTTCCAAGACCTAATTTAACTCATGACGAATTTTTGAAATATTTTGGGTTGATTGTTTAAAGATATTTATACCTTAAGAATAAACGTTAAATTTCGCAGTGATGTAATAAATTTTTAAATGATATCAATAATTTCGGTCGCCAAACCTAATTTTATTCAATATCAATTTAATACTTTTTAGCGAACAAATTAGCGTTTATTATCAAAAGGTTAAAAATAAAAATAAAAATAAAAACTGTACAGACATACCTGTGAAATACATTTCTTAGTTATATGATCTATCCCATTCATAAGATAGTCGGTTTAATTGGTTTTCCATAGCTACATAGGCGTAACCTCGAGCATTCAGTGTCTTTTCTTCTAAACATATGAACGGTCCGTCTCTGCATAAAGTAACAAATTCGGTATTTGAATAGGTTTGATTATTTGAACATTTACCTCCATGTGACCATTTTCCGCATTTGTGACATCTTTCTAGGTGTCGTGCTCTTCTTTTCGCTGCGGATTTTGATTTTCCTTTACCAAATTGTAACTTATTATCTTCGCATCTGGATTCTTTTCTAACTCCGTCCATTCTTTCTCTGATTACTAATACTAATTCGCTCGGTAGTATGTCATTATTACGTTTAGTGATCAAAGCGTGTAGCATTAGACCATGGTTTAGTTCACAGGCAGTCTTCATTTTGTA